>NC_057354.1:98441486-98749319 GCF_016509475.1 Prionailurus bengalensis
AAAATCAGATTAGCAGGTTGTTTTGTGTGCACTTAGTATCTATAAATTATTGTGTACCTTTTTTTAACATGAGAGATCTGAGTTTGGGCTGAATGTGGGGAATAGACTTAGAGTCTACAACAGCGTAATATGTGAATATACGTTGAGTTAAACGCTAAAATTAATTTCAAGGTGTGTAAATTTTGTAAAAGTTCGAAGGTGGGATCAAACACCTTGGCTTTAGCAACTTCGAAGACTTTATAGAAGATATGGCACTTACATTAGGGAAGGTTGACACATTTTTAATTTTCTAAAAAGGTGATAAGAAAGCATTGATGGTTGAGAGAATACTGTACCTTTTTTTAATATAAAGTAACTATATTCTTCTAGTAGGTGATTTTGGATATATATATAATTTAATTTTTTCAAAAACAACAGGAGATGAAAAAAGGCATTTATTCCATCTTCACATGGGATGACCTCATTTATAATAAATTTAGAAAAACTAGAAAAATCGTAAACACTTTTTTGAGTGTAAAGCTGTTTGTTCCTATATTATACACTTCTTCCTAACCTTTATGTACCCCCCAAATATGAATTTAGGTAAAACTAGATTAAATAAATGGTAGATATGAATAATGGAAGTAAAAGCAAAATATTTTGAGCAATTACTCTTGGCTAGATACTGTTAAGTAATTTCATGCACATCTCCATCTTCATAGCAGCTGAAAAATTTGAGAATTAGAGATTAAATGGCATGACCAAAATCACAAACTTAGTAATTGCCAAACCTGGGATGGATTTCATGTTTTAGTAATTACAAAAGTATCATGGGGCTAGATACTGAATTAAGGAGGTCTGGTCTTGTTTTGGATCACCCTTAGTCTTGTTTACAATCTGAGTGACCTTATATGAGCATCATCTTTGCTTACCACCTGTCATCAGCAGTGTTTGCCTCCCTGCATCAAAAGCAAATACTAGTCATGATTCACTCTAAGACAAGGACCTGTAAATATCGCCATGCTTGTTATAATTGATGATTGTCAATCACCACATAGCATCCATAGGAATTATCAGAAGGAAGGGAAGAATGTATCAGAATTAGGAGTCTACGACTGTTGAAATCATTCTTCTTTGACAGAAGATCCTGAAGCCTTGGCTATGATGTTATGTTTCAAGCATATTAAAATCTGTATAAAAAGCTAAAGTTTTCAAGCATATTTTAGAAGCCATTAGTTTTTAAAATATTTTTAAAATTGAGGTATAGTTGATACACAATGTTACATTATTTTGAGATGTACAACATAGTGATTTGACAACTGGATGTGTTATGCTATGCTCACCGTAGGTGTAGGTACCATGTGTCAACGTACAGTGCTATTAAAATACCATTGTTTAATATTGCAATTATCATACCATATATTCCCTATGCAATACCATAGAAGACATTAGTTTTTATAGAATTATCCTACTTTAGGGAAAACCAGTATCATTTGTGTTTCCTTGTTGGAAACCTGTAGTGTTTTTAAAGTTCTATTTCTAATGATTTTACTATAAGATGGTGCTGATTTAATTATTCCCAAAGAAAGAAGAAATTAAAATTCATGAAAAAAAAAAAAGAGTCATCTCAAAGGACCAGAATTAGGAGAATCTCAATTTGGGAACTGGTTTCTAACTGTGTCAGGAAATACATTGTAATGCTGTGCTTGAGTTCATTGATCTCAGTCTCAAAATTAAGGAGCAGTACCTATAGTTCATGATTGTTCGTTTGTTGTGTCATTGAAGAGAATCCATTAAGAAAACAACTTCTATCAGCATGTCTGAAAATGCCTAGTAGATGTAATTTCTTTTTTTTAATATGAAATTTATTGTCAAATTGGTTTCCATACAACACCCAGTGCTCA
Source organism: Prionailurus bengalensis (assembly GCF_016509475.1). NCBI lineage: Eukaryota > Metazoa > Chordata > Mammalia > Carnivora > Felidae > Prionailurus > Prionailurus bengalensis. The sequence goes on from NC_057354.1 coordinate 98,443,370, forward strand.
TCCCAACAGGTGCCCTCCTCAGTGCTCATCACCGCCTTTCCCTCCCTCCCACCCCCATCAACCCTCAGTTTATTCTCAGTTTTTAAGAATCACTTATGGTTTGGTTCTCTCCCTCTCTAACATTTTTCCCTTCCCCTCCCCCATGGTCTTCTGTTAAGTTTCTCAGGATCCACGTAAGAGTGAAAACCTATGGTATCTGTCTTTCTCTGTATCACTTATTTCACTTAGCATAACACTCTCCACTTCCATCCACATTGCTACAAAAGGCCATATTTCATTCTTTCTAATTGCCAAGTAGTATTCCATTGTATATATATGCCACAACTTCTTTAGCCATTCATCAGTTGATGGACATTTAGGCTTTTTCCATAATTTGGCTATCGTTGAAAGTGCTGCTATAAACATTGGGGTACAAGTGCCCCTATGTATCGGCACTCCTATATCCCTTGGGTAAATTCCGAGCAGTGCTATTGCTGGGTCATAGCGTAGTTCTATTTTTAATTTTTTGAGGAACCTCCACACTGTTTTCCAGAGTGGCTGCACCCGTTTGCATTCCCACCAACAGTGCAAGAGGGTTCCCGTTTCTCCACATCCTCTCCAGCATCTAGAGTCTCCTAATTTGTTCATTTTAGCCACTCTGACAGGCGTGAGGTGATATCTCAGTGTGGTTTTGGTTTGTATTTCCCTGATGAGGATTGACGTTGAGCATCTTTCCACATGCCTGTTGACCATCTGGATGTCTTCTTTAGAGAAGTGTCTATTCGTGTCTTCTGCCCATTTCTTCACTGGTTTATTTGCTTTCTGGGCATTGAGTTTGGTAAGTTCCTTATAGATTTTGGATATATCATTTGCAAATATCTTTTTCCATTCCATTGGTTGCCTTTTAGTTTTGTTGATTGTTTCCTTTGCAGTGCAGAAGCTTTTTATCTTCACGAGATCCCAGTAGTTCATTTTTGCTTCCAATTCCCCTGCCTTTGAAGATGTGTCAAGTAAGAAATTGTTGTGGCTGAGGTCAGAGAGGTTTTTTTCCTGCTTTCTCCTCTAGAGTTTTGATGGATTCCTGTCTCACATTCAGGTCCTTTATCCATTTTGAGTTTATTTTTTGTGAATGGTGTAAGAAAGTGGTCTAGTTTCATTCTTCTGCATGTTGCTGCCCAGTTGTCCCAGCACCATTTGTTAAAGAGACTGTCTTTTTTCCATTGGATATTCTTTCCTGCTTTGTCAAAGATTAGTTGGCCATACCTTTGTGGGTCCAATTCTGGAGTCTCTATTCTATTTCATTGGTCTATGTGTCTGTTTTTATGCCAATACCATATTGTCTTGATGATTACAGCTTTGCAGTAGAGGCTAAAGTCTGGGATTGTGATGCCTCCCACTTTGGTCTTCTTCATCAAAATTACTTTAGCTACTCTGGGTCTTTTGTGTTTCCATACAAATTTTAGGATTGCTTGTTCTAGCTTCAAGAAGAATGCTGGTGCAATTTTGATTGGGATTGCATTGAATGTGTAGATTGCTTTGGGTAATATTGACGTTTTAACAATATTTATTCTTCCAATCCATGAGCATGGAATGTTTTTCCATTTCTTTGTATCTTCTTCAATTTCCTACATAAGCCTTCTATCTTTTCAGCATACAGATCTTTTACATCTTTGGTTAGGTTTATTCCTAGGTATTTTATGATTCTTCCTGCAATTGTGAATAGGATTAGTTTATTTGTCTTTCTGTTGCTTCATTATTAGTGTATAAGAATGCACCCAATTTCTGTACATTGACTTTGTATCCTGTGACTTTGCTGAATTCATGTGTCAGTTCTAGCAGACTTTGGGTGGAGTCTATTGGGTTTTCTATGTATAATATCATGTCATCTGCAAAAAGTGAAAGCTTGACTTCATCTTTGCCAATTTTGATGCCTTTGATTTCCTTTTGTTGTCTCATTGCTGGTGCTAGATCTTCCAACACTATGTTAAACAACAGTGGTGAGAGTGGACATCCCTGTTGTGTTCCTGATCTCAAGGGGAAAGCTCTCAGTTTTTCCCCAATAAGGATGATGTTAGCTTTGGGCTTTTCATAATTGGGTTTTATGATGTTTAGGTATGTTCCTTCTATCCCGACTTTCTTGAGGGTTTTTATTAAGAAAGGATGCAGAATTTTGTCAAATGATTTTTCTGCATCGATTGACAGGATCATATGGTTCTTATCTTTTCTTTTATTAATGTGATGTATCACATTGATTGACTTGTGAAGGTTGAACCAGCCCTGCAGCCCAGGAATAAATCCCACTTGATCATGGTGAATAATTCTTTTTATATGCTGTTGAATTTTATTTGCTAGTATCTTGTTGAGAATTTTTGCATCCATATTCATCAGGGATATTGGCCTGTAGTTCTCTTTTTTACTGGGTCTCTGATTTAGGAATCAAAGTAATGCTGGCTTCATAGAATGACTCTGGAAGTTTTCCTTCCCTTTCTATTTTTTGGAACAGCTTGAGAAGGATAGGTATTGTCTCTGCTTTAAATGTCTGGTAGAATTCCCCAGGGAAGCCATCTGGTCCTGGACTCTTGTTTTTGGGAGATTTGTGATAACTGATTCAATTTCTTCCCTGGTTATGGGTCTATTCAAAATTTCTATTTCTTCCTGTTTGAGTTTTGGAAGTGTGTGGGTGTTTAGGAATTTGTCCATTTCTTCCAGGTTGTACCGTTTGTTGGAATATAATTTTTCATAGTATTCCCTGATAATTGCTGGTATTTCTGAGGGATTGGTTGTAATAATTCCATTTTCATTCATGATTTTATCTATTTGGGTCATCTCTCTTTTCTTTTTGAGAAGCCTGGCTGGAGGTTTATCAATTTTGTTTATTTTTTCAAAAAACCAACTCTTGGTTTCATTGATATGCTCTACTGTTTTTTTAGATTCTATATTGTTTATTTCTTCTTTGATCTTTATTATTTCTCTTCTTCTGCTGGGTTTGGTGTGTCTTTGCCGTTCTGCTTCTATTTCCTTTAGGTGTGCTGTTGTTACATTTTGTATTTGGGATTTTTCTTGTTTCTTGAGATAGGCCTGGATTGCAATGTGTTTTTCTCTCAGGACTGCCTTTGCTGCATCCCAAAGCATTTGAATTGTTGTATTTTCATTTTAATTTTCACTTGTTTCCATATATTTTTAAATTTCTTCTCTAATTGTCTGGTTGATCCACTCATTCTTTAGTAGGGTGCTCTTTAACCTCCCTGCTTTTGGAGGTTTTCCAGACTTTTTCCTGTGGTTGATTTCAAGTTTCATAGCATTATGGTCTGGAGGTGTGCATGGTATGAGCTCAATTCTTTTATACTTATTAAAGGCTGTTTTTTGACCTAGTATGTGATGTATCATGGAGAATGTTCCATGTGCACTCGAGAAGAAAGTATATTCTGTTGCTTTGGGATGCAGAGTTGTAAATATATCTGTCAAGTCCATCTGATCCAATGTATCATTCAGGGCCCTTGTTTCTTTATTGATCCTGTGTCTGGATGATCTATCCATTGTTGTAAGTGGGGTATTTAAGTCCCCTGCAATTACCATATTCTTATTAATAAGGTTACTTATGTTTGTGAATAATTGATTTATATATTTGGGGGTGCCCGTACTGGGCTCATACACATTTATAATTGTTAGCTCTTCCTAATGGATAGACCCTGTATTATATAATACCCTTCTTCATCTCTTGTTACAGCCTTTAATTTAAAGTCTAGTTCGTCTGATATAAGTATGGCTACTCCAGCTTTCTTTTGACTTCCAGTAACATGATAGATAGTTCTCCATCCCCTCACTTTCAATCTGAAGGTGTCCTCAGGTCTAAAATGAGTCTCTTGTAGACAGAAAATAGATGAGTCTTGTTTTTTTTATCCATTATGATACCCTATGTCTTTTGGTTGGAGCATTTAGTCCATTTACATTCACTGTCATTATTGAAAGATCATGGGTTTAGAGTCATTGTGATGTCTGTAGGTTTCATGCTTGTAGTGATGTCTCTGGTACTTTGTGGTCCTTGCAACATTTCACTAACAGAGTCCCTTTTAGGATCTCTTGTAGGGCTGGTTTAGTGGTGATGAATTCCTTCAGTTTTTGTTTGTTTGGGAAAACCTTTATCTCTCCTTCTATTCTGAATGACAGATTTTCTGGATATAGGATTCTTGGCTGCATATTTTTCCTGTTCATCACATTGAAGATTTCCTGCCATTCCTTTCTGGCCTGCCAAGCTTCATTAGATAGATCTGCTATTACCCTTATGTGTTTACCTTTGTAAGTTAGGGCCTGTTTATCCCTAGCTGCTTTCAGAATTCTCTCTTTATGCTTGTACTTTGCTAGTTATACTATGATATGCTGTGCAGAAGATCAATTCAAGTTACATCTGAAGGGAGTTCTCTGTACCTCTTGGATTTCATTGCCTGTTTCCTTCCCCAGATCAGAGAAGTTATCAGCTATTATTTGTTCAAGTACACCTTCAGCCCCTTTCTCTCTCTTCTTCTTTTTCTGGAATTCCTATGATATGGATATTGTTCTGTTTGATTGCATCACTTACTTCTCTAATGCTCCCCTCATACTCCTGGATTTTTTTCTCTCTCATTTTCTCAGCTTACTCTTTTTCAATAATTTTATCTTCTAATTCACCTATTCTCTCCTCTGCCTTTTCAATCTGTGCTATGGCTGCCTCCATTTTATTTTGCACCTCATTTATAGCATTTTTTTAATTCCTCATGACTATTTTTTAGTCCCTTGATCTCTGTAGCAATAGATTCTCTGCTGTCCTCTATGCTTTTTTCAAGCCCAGCGATTAATTTTATGACTATTAGTGTAAATTCCTGTTCCATTATATTGCTTATATCAGTTTTGATCAATTCGTTAGCTGTTACTACTTCCTGGAGTTTCTTTTGAGGAGAATTCTTCCGTTTTGTCATTTTGGGTAGTCCCTGCGGTGGCTCCAAACTGCAGGGGACTTTCCCTGTGGTGTCCGGAGAAACTTGCGTTTGTGGGTGGGACCTCAGTCAGATCCGATGTCTGCCCCCAGCCCACTGCTGGGGCCACAGTCAGACTAGTGTATACCTTTATCTTCCCCTCTCCCAGGGGCAGGACTCACTATGGAGTGGTGTGGGCCCTGTCTGGGCTACATGCACACTGCCAGGATTTTGGTGCTGCTTTGATGAGATCTGTTCAAGGGCGTATTAGAGGGGTAGATCTGCAAGGTGCACAGGGACGGGAGGGGCAGGCTTAGCTAGCTTGGCTATCAGTGGTCCCCTATGGGAGGGACGCTGCAACACCAGGAGGGAGGCAGGCCCATCGGAGGGATGGATCCACAGAAGCACAGCGTTGGGTGTTTGCGCAGTGCAAGCAAGTTCGGTGATGGGAACTGGTTCCCTTTGGAATTTCAGCTGGGGGATGGGAGAGGGAAATGGCGCTTGCCAGCGCCTTTGTTCCCCTGCCGAGCTCTGTCCTTCCTTCCAGAGCTCAGTAACTCTCCTTCCCAGTGTCCCAGAGCAGAGCTGTTGACTTTTAACATTCCAGATGTTAAGTCACACTGGCTGTCAGAACTCACGCAGTCCAGCCCCTCTGCTTTTGCAATCCAGACTTTGGGGGTTCTCCCTTGCCCCGCAGGCTGCCCCTCCACTGCCCTGTCTCCCTTCCGCCAGTCCATGTAGCACGCACCACCTCTCTGCCCTTCCTATCCTCCTTCGTGGGCCTCTTGTCATGCTTGGCTCCAGACAGTCTGTTCTGCTAGTCTTCTGGTGGTTTTCTGGGTTATTTAGGCTGATGTGTGTGGAAACTAAGCAATCACCAGGACGAGGTGAGCCCAGCGTCCTCCTATGTTGCCATCATTTTCTTTAATTTCTTAATTTGTGGACATCATTTTAATTTGAAACTTTTTTTTATAATTTTGGCTCTTAACACTTCTTGAGATGATGAATTCAATAAGGCTATACTCCTTGCTATGTAAATGTTTGTTTAGTTATACTCTCAATCTTCTAGATGCTTGAGGTAGAGGTCTATGTAAGGTTTGCTCTGATAGGACATGAAATCATGTGTAATTTGGTGAATGTCAAATGAATGGCAAAGATACTAAGAGGTATAGAATGTCTGATGTTGTATATTAGCAAGAACTTTCATCTCAGTAATAGACTGTGATAAATTAGGTCTTATTTACCAGCTACTTTTTCCTGTTATGTATCTTTTAAATGAGGAGTCTGCCTATCTTCAAAAGATAGATAAGTGAAATTATCTAGTTTAAATTATTTCTGTATAAACTTAAACACTAATGTTGAGATTTACTAAATGGGTAATACCATATCATAGCAAGGTTATGGCAATGCCTAGACTCCAAAGATTCTATCTTAATTTTACACTTTCCTGGAAAACCAAAGATTCTTAATTATTTAGTCTGTGCTTAGAGAGCAGCATATATTTGCTCACAACTCAGGTCAATTTAGTTATTTAATTGTGTGTGTATGCATATAATTGTATTACACCTTTATTTTTCCAAAAGAACTCTCTTGATATCAGGTCACAAGAACTGAATAACATTCAAGATAGGAAATATAATGTATTCTCATCCATAACATCCTGCATAACATATAATAGATATTTAATCAATATGTATATCATTATTTTAAAAAGGATGGCAATTTATTTAGTTGCATTTTCCTTTGTTCTGTTTGAAGATGTAGAAGGAACTAGAATGCAAGATTCCTTGTGAGCAGCCTACTCAGAAAACAGTATGCTTGTTTCATCCAGAGAGACATAAAGTGGGCTACTTTAAGCTGATAGGATCCGTGATCCTATAAAAGGAAATGTCCTTTTAAAACTCCAAGATTGATTTTATTTGTTCTAATTATAATTAAAAATAATCAATTCACAAGAGTGGCAGGTTTATTACATATTTTGTAGTCCCAGGCACTACTTATTAAGCATTCCATTTTGCAGTGCCATTTAAAAATTCTTAGGTTAGATATGTACATAGTTGCTTTGTATTAAATGATGTTGGTATTTTAAATCTATAATTTTGAGTTAAGAATTAATCCATTGAAATGATAGTTGAGAAAAATCCAATAGTAATTCCCTTAAAATAAAAAGAAGAAAACAAACTCAAGCATTTTGTTTCATCTCTTCTGTGGGCTCTATGATAAAGTAATTATGCAATCAGTAATTAATCACTTCTAGCCAACAAAAAGGGCATTGTAATTCTGGAAAATAATGCATTCTGCTAAAATGGTTGGATAATAACCAACTAAGCTTAACACAAACATGAGATAATAGAAAAGAAACAATGAAAATAAGTTGTGCTCCTCTGGGAAAACAAAAACAAATAAATTAATATGCAAATATGCAAATTATAGGATGTGACTCCTGGATGTACATTAAAATATAGAGAGGCCTGGATAAAAATGTTTAACTTGAGTATCCATTGGGAAACTCCTTTCCCTTCTCCTGTTATGGATTATTATTATTGTTTAATAAATTAAATCTCTCAGTAATATTTTAGATGACAAAACACCATCAGCTAAAACAAAACTGTATAGACAAAATTAAATGAACTTATGGCCTACAGTGATTTTATTTTTTTTAACAATTTTTTTAACGTTTATTTTTGAGACAGAGAGAGACAGAGCATGAACGGGGGAGGGTCAGAGAGAGGAAGACACAGAATCTGAAACAGGCTCCAGGCTCTGAGCTGTCAGCACAGAGCCTGACGTGGGGCTCGAACTCACGGACCGCAAGATCATGACCTGAGCCAAAGTCGGCCGCTTAACCAACTGAGCCACCCAGGCGCCCCAAGTGATTTTATAATAAAATAAAACATTACCCCATGTACGAAAACAATTTTCATTTTTCTACCTACCTACCAATTTTGAAAGGATAACTTCATTTAATTTCTGCATATCCCGTTTTATAAACACAGGAAATAACAAAAGAATAAAACAACCTACCTCAATTCAACCTTTACCCATTTACTTGGTATCTTGCACAGTTTACTAAAACCTTCATCATTTTAGAAGATATCCCACAGTGTTTCTGTTTGTATCAAGTGTGATCATTTGTATGTTGAACCTCAAGATTAGGTGATAGATAATGGATAGATAGATAGATAGGTAGATAGATATGTTTATTTTCCTCATTTATTTCTTCTACCCCAAAACTAAGAACTTTCCTGTCTACCATATTTGCCTTAGCATAAGAGCTTATAATTTTGGTGGGCACTGAGTAAGAATTTCTTTAGGATCAGAAATCTTCACAACAACAGACAAAGGCCAGGGAAATAACATTCCATATAAGAGGTACTAAATGAATTGATTTTTGATTGGAAATAATTATAGTTTAATATATGTACATTTTTTCTGGTAAAAAAGTCCTTATTAATTGATCCAAGGGTTCTTAGTTCATGAGAATGTTAATTTTGTTAACATGAAATATTGAACAAGAAGAAAAATATTTTTTATATCCACCAGAATTCCTCCTTTTTTCTCCTACCACTGTCACTCCCATAAGAAGGTGTGGTGATGGGGCGCCTGGGTGGCGCAGCCAGTTAAGCGTCCGACTTCAGCCAGGTCACGATCTTGCGGTCCGTGAGTTCGAGCCCCGCATTGGGCTCTGTGCTGACAGCTCAGAGCCTGGAGCCTGTTTCCGATTCTCTGTCTCCCTCTCTCTCTGCCCCTCCCCCATTCATGCTCTGTCTCTCTCTATCCCAAAAATAAATAAACGTTGAAAAAAAATTATTACTGTTCAAGCTGTTAATGTTACTCGTAGATAGGTAGGTGGATTGAATCAAAACTCTTTCAGTACTAGACCACAGTGAAAAAAAGTTGAAAGGGTTCGTACACCAATTAATACCAGAAAGAGATCAATATTAGGCAGCCTGTGTCCTTGTTGGTAGGTTAGAGGACCATGGTAGAATTTAAAGATTAGGTAGCCTGGTCTTAAAGCAGTTTCTAAATTTTTTTTTCTTTTTTTCAATGTTTTTTATTTATTTTTGGGACAGAGAGAGACAGAGCATGAACGGGGGAGGAGCAGAGAGAGAGGGAGACACAGAATCGGAAACAGGCTCCAGGCTCCGAGCCATCAGCCCAGAGCCCGATGTGGGGCTCGAACTCACGGACCGCGAGATCGTGACCTGGCTGAAGTCGGACGCTTAACCGACTGCGCCACCCAGGCGCCCCTTAAAGCAGTTTCTAAAAGATGATATAGAACTAAACTTTTTTTTTTTCAACGTTTATTTATTTTTGGGACAGAGAGAGACAGAGCATGAACGGGGGAGGGGCAGAGAGAGAGGGAGACACAGAATCGGAAACAGGCTCCAGGCTCTGAGCCATCAGCCCAGAGCCTGACGCGGGGCTCGAACTCCTGGACCGCGAGATCGTGACCTGGCTGAAGTCGGACGCTCAACTGACTGCGCCACCCAGGCGCCCCATGTCAGAGAGAATTTGATATGATATGACCTCATTGAAAATCAGTCAGCCGTTCGTGTAACAAACATCCCTGAGCACTTAACTTTCTAGCTAGGTGTGCTGATACAAATGACTGTTATCTGAATTTCTTTGGAACTGGAGTCCAAACATGTTCCCATTATTGTACTTCTGAAGACATGTGCTCTTGCCTATCATAAAGAGAGATTCCTGATTAGGAGCCTATGATTAATGAGATTTGGTTGAGTGTCACTTTTTGCATTTTAAAGTTTTGAAAATGCCGTTAAATCTGGTTGTAAGTTGAATGGTGAGGAAACTGATGATGTGGTAAGGAACTTAGTTAAAAATTTGAATTTCTTTTTCTTGAAAGACTTTATTTAAATTCAGGTTAATTAACATATAATGCAATGTTGGTTTCAGGAGTACAATTTGGTGATTCATCACTTATGTATAACACATATAACAGTGCTCATCACAACAAGTGCCATCTTTCATGCCTATCACACACTTAGCCCATCTTCCCACCCAATACCCCTCCAGCAACGCTCAATTTGTTATCTATAGTTAAGGGTCTCTTATGGTTTGCTTCCCTCACTGTTTTAATGTTATTTTATTTTTCCTTCCCTTTCATTACATTCACCTCTTTTGTTTCTTAAATTCCACATGAGTGAAATTCTGTGTTACTTGTCTTTCTCTGAATCATTTATTTCACTTAGCTTAAGACACTCTAGCTCCATCCATGTTGTTGCAAATGGCAAGATTCCATTCCTTTTGATGGCTAAGTTATAGTTCATTGTGTATGTGTATGTATGTATGTATATATATATATATATATATATATATATATATACACATACGTACATACATACCATATCTTCCTTATCCATTTATCAGTCAATGGACATTTGGGCTCTTTCCATAATTTGGCTATTATTGATAGCTCTATAAACATTGGGATGCATGTGTTCCTTCAAATCATTTTTTTGCATCTTTTGGATAAATACCTGGTAGTACAATTGCTGGGTTGTAGGGTAGTTCCATTTTTAACTTTTTGAGGAAAGTTGAGTTTGTAATTGGATAATTGGTTGATCAAATTTGTGTTCTGGTAGAGTAATGGAAGTATTCAGATTCCACTCCAACTTCTGGAATGCCTAGAGTGTTATAAATATCCCTGGATAGTTTCATATGCAATGCAACCTCTGAAAAAGTTATTATGGCCTGTACTTTTGTAAAAATAATAGTAATAACAATAATATTCATCCAAATAAAATGCACCAAATAATGGCAGAGCTATGAGTTAAACAGTTGCCTTTCTAATTCAGGTACACAACTTTGACTACTTTCAGGGAAGGACTAAAAGAAGGGTTGATTAGTCAAGAGATTTTCAATAGGACAAAGCTTGGAATAAGTCTGAGGATGTAAACTAATAGCAACATTTCAATGATTTGTGGTGAGGATATTTGGTTAATTAATTACTGAATGTAAGGGTGAGAAAGCAGGAACAATTAATGATCATTACAAGCTCTATGAGTTGGAAGACTGGGGAGTGAATGAAGGAACATAGAAAAACATGTTTACTAAATACAAAAATACAGAGATTCATTTGGGACGGGATAAGTGGCCTGTGGAAAATACAGTTGGAGGTCATATAAACCTGACAAGTCCATGTTGCTGGATGCTTGTAATAAATAAAAATCATTTGAGGATTTAATCTCACTCGGACCTAACACCAATGAAACCCTAATTGATATCAAGGATATTTGGTGTTCATTCTGTTAGTCATTGGAGTTGTGAAATAGTTTCATCTTCAGCTGTCTGGTTCCTATGGTCTGGGTGCTTTGAAATAAACAGAAACCCAATTTAAGTAATAACATTGTATAGTAACCCTCTTACTTAGAATCTGCTTGACAGATTAGCCTAGCTTGCTTTTATGTCTGTAGCCCAAGTAGTTTAAATCCTCTAAATTCCATCACTTTGGTTCCTCTGGATGCTCTTACCCTCCCCGGAGTGGGCTTGAAATGTCATGCGGTTTCAGACACTTCTTTCAAACTATTAGTTCCTCCTTGAAAGTTAGTGTATTTCCCTCCAGTATTTTAATCTTACTTTCTTGGAGTCCTTACTTTGTCCCATGCCCATTTATTTAGGCATAAGGCATTACTCAGGAAACCTGTATACTTATAACAAAAAGTTGCAGAAGTCAGTGAGTGATACAGATTTTGCCTTTCAGAAAAGAGGTAGCACAATTTAGAGGTGGTGTGCTAGGAGCTGGTACAAGTCATAAGAGGACTTCCAAATTATGACAACAGACTAAAAGAAACTAACTGAAAATCCATAAAGTCAGAAATTGCTCTATAAAAAATTAGATCATTTTTATATTAAAGTGGCACAAAAATATCTTGAATGTTGTGATTGTTATATTCTCACTTAACTAAAAAGCCGAACTGCTTAGCAACCCTTTTCTTTTTTCATAATGGCTTATACATGGAATACAAACCTTCAAAACCCATTCCCAGAGTGACTATAAGTACATGTCAAGCAAGTAGGAAATAATGTTTATTTTATTAGCATTACTTTATATTTTTAATAGTAATATTTTCAAATATTTTCAACTCTACTACTTTATACTATAGTATATTCCATGGTCCTGAATATTTTCTATTGGTCATAATACAGGGAGTCGCTAAGTTTTTATCAATGTCCTTTATGGATTAGAGCAGTGAATCCTCACGTAACAAAGCAATTACATAATTTGGGTAAGTTATCACATTTCCCTGCCAATATCATAGACTGATACTGATGCAGGAGAAAGTTATCACATGAAAAAAGTATTCCCAAGAAAATTGTACATAGATATAGGTAGATTTTAATTACTATTATGCAAATGGAGTGAGGGTCACAAGTTTCAGATACTGTGGAATAAAGGAAAGCAGTGAGTCCTGGGGAATAAGAAAGTATAATTTTGGAATTCAACAAATTTTCATTCTCATTCTGGCTTTGCCACTTTCTCCTTGGGTGATCTTAGACAAGCACCTTAATCTCTTTGAATCACAATATCACTGTCTTTAAAATTAGGGTAATAATATGTATTATTATATATAGTATGAATATATATGTTTTTCAATTTTCATATTGACTTGAGAAAATATATATTATATAATATATACATTGTATATAATATATAATATAATATAATATATATAATATAACATATATAGCTGTATATATTATATAAGCTATAAAGCTTAATTCTGTTTCTGACTTAAAATGCTTAATAAATGGCTATTTCATATTATCTTTGCTTCCTCTGGGAATGATGTTTTAACATGTGAGTCTAGAAAAATAGGAAGATAACCACTGAGTGGATAAAGTAAACTGGAGAGGATGTGGGAGGGAGACTAATAGGAATATACAAAATAAGCCACACCCATTTCACAGTGCTAACTGGGGCTGCCCTTGCCTATAGAAATTCTAATTGCATCTTTTCAAAAAGTTGTCTAATATACTGATTCAATTTTGGTCATTTATATAAAAATATATTTCTTCAGACTGTTAGTGTACAGTTAATTAAAAATGCAATAAGCTGACTTCTTCCTCATTGTCTTACTGGTCATGTTAAGTGTATATGAAAAATAAAAGATGGGCAAAAGAAGAATAAACAAAATAACTGCAGTTTCTTTCTCTGGTTCAATTAAACTCTAATCTGACCTGTTTACCACCATAATTAGAATCATCACTCTGTCCTTCAGTGAAGGGTTCTGTAAATGTCACTATTATTCCTTCATTATTCCCAGATACTGAATGAATTTAGATGTGCAACATTTGTGTCTAAGGTAAGTAGCCTCTGACATTCCCCATCTCTGCTCTCTCCTGGACCAAGGTTGAGGAATAGTCACAGGAAGAGACATTGTATTGAGATGCAGTGTAAGTGAGTAAAAAATACAGTGTAAGAATTATTCAAGTTTCAGCCTGAATTAGGTTTTTACACCTCTTAATAAGTTTCTCTCTTACAAAATTTGCAAAGTATGGTGGCAGTTCTAGTTTGGGAAGTCCCAACCTGAAAATGTCTAAGGTGAACAACTTTCCTTTTGATGCCTTAATAAAATTATGTCCTCAGACTGAATTATTTACTTAGTTGACTTACATGGCCTGCCATGTTCTTACTGTATGGTGGTAAGTTGCAGAGGATAATAGATTAGGACCTGGGCTAATTAGTAAAAGGTACAAGTTGTCACCTCAACCCACCTTTGAACTGGCCAAAATGAATCTTCCACTCGGCCTGCCCAGTCACTCTCCTCTGGGACAGCATATTATAGTTGCATGAGGACCATTACAAAAAATACCCATTCCTAGCTCCCACTCCCTAGAAGCCAGTATTAAATCAGAATTTATGGAGGTGGAGCCCAAACATGGATATATTTTTGTAAACATTTCTTTGTTTATTTTAATATGTAGTCAAGCTTGAGAACTCTTGCTATATAGTCTTAGTTCGTTTAGGTTGTACACTAGGATTTAGGGCTTAATCCAATTTAGGGCTAATATGGTGCTCAGCTTAGGCCTCTGTGTACATTTCTCTACTGTGTCTTTCTGAAGTGAGTGACAGTCATTTGTGAATGTGATTTGAGTGTCCAGGTTCCTGAGTTCCTGACACCCCATCTTTATATCTCACATAATTTATCTTTTAGAGTTCAAGCAGCAAAGCAGAACCAATGGAGGGGGGTAATTGAAATAACATAATTGCTTAGCAACGCTTTTCTTTTTTCATGATTGGATTACTCATGGGATGTAAGCCTTCATGTGCAGGAGAGAAAGATAAAAAAGAAAAAAAAAAGAAAAAAGAAATTTGTATTTATATAATCTCTTTATGTATATAATATATATTTATTTATATATTTATTATCTATAAAAATTAATATAGAAGTTTATATATGTATAGTATATAAAATAAAATATATATTCATATTTTTAGGAAATTGTGGGGCCTGGCAAAGCAGTCATAACTGTCCCCACATGACTAATGCTGTAATCCAGAGGCATGACAGGTAGGAAAAGAAGATTAAGTGTAGCCTGGACCCCCATGAGCATGAGCAGAAACCCTAACAAGGATGGACTAAAACCTATGCCAATTCCTATTACTTCTGACCTAGCAAGGTATCCTGCAGAATCTGGGAATGTCTGTCATGGAGCTAAACACACATATACACCTGGCTCAGGAGTCACAGGAACTGAAGAAAGTTACAGGGGGAAGACAGAGAAATTGTAGGTCCAGCTGCTACTTCATACCATTAAGGGGAATCAGATAAGCAGCAATGAGGTGAGTGTGAGGGTCCCAGAATGAAGAAAGATTCTGCAGTTTTCTTTCCTCTCTGCCTTGTGGAGTCTCTGCATCTCATGTAGGGGGCATTAGTCCTTTTTTTTTTTTAATGTTTATTTTGAGAGATAGAAATAGGGAGAGAGAGAGAGAGTGCATACATGTGTGCATGTGAGTTGGGGAGGAGAAGATAGAGAGGGGTAGAGAGAGAATCCCAAGCTGGCTTTGCACTGTCAGTACAGAGCCCACAGCAAGACCCGAATCCGTGAACCCATGAGATCATGACCTGAGCTGAAATGAAGAGCCTGACACTTAACCGACTGAGCCACCAAAGCTCCGGGTGTTAGTCCCTTTTTAAAGGCCTTTCACTTAATTAAGTCAGGAGCATCCATGATGTTCTTCCTTTTGATTAACTCAAAATAGAGGATTTTAATTACATCTACAAAATACCTCTGCAGTAGCACCTGTACTAGCCTTTGAATGACTAGAAGAGGTGTGTGTATACTGCAAGAAGGCTGCTGCCTTGCATTGGCCACCAAATCTCATGAGAGAATCTTCTCTGTAGTTTACCCTAACAAACATACTAGGAAGAGAATTCTGGGGAATATATTTTAGCCTAACCAAATTGACATATCATAAAACCATCATTCATAGTTTTTATGAATCAATAGATTATTATAAACTTTTTGGATGTGAAAGAAATCTCTGGTTTAGATCTATAACCACTCAAGAAATATCTGTACACCAGAGTACTTAAAAGGTACTGCAAGTATTTGGAAGCATTACTTCAAAGTTAGTAAGTGCTGCCCTTCTAAAGAGAAGTATCTCATATTGAAGCCTTACTTATCTCTTATCCCTTGCTTTCTTGTTTATGTTCTTTGTGTCTTCTTTTATACAACTAATTAATAGAAGCACTGGGACTCAAAATGCCCTCTTGAGACTTAGTTTAGTTTTCTTTCCTTTATGCTTCTGTCCCTGGAACAAGGAAATCAAAATGCTATTGGTTTTATAGAACATTTGTAGACTCATCACAGAACTCCTGTGCTGTGCTTAACTCCACTGATATGAGAGATCTGGCTTTTTTGAAGTATGGTCAATTTGCTTCTGGGATTGAATCAATTGTGCAATGATCTGTTCAATTGCTCACTCACTGACCTGCAAAGAATCAATTTGTTAGTCATGTAGATATGCCTCCCACTCTCACTAATTACTGTAAATGAGTCCAGTTTCTATTTAAGATAGCCATAAAGAGGAGGATTCAGTGAAAAAGACAAGAGCAATTTGGAAGGAAATCACTCATTCTCTCTCATTCGTACAGTTGCTTGAAATGCAATTACAACTGACTAGTGAATGTGTGGTAAAGATAGGGCTGCTTATATGTCCTCAGAAGAAAATGATCCTAATGAAATTTATGAAATGACATTAAATTTTCCTTTAGTGTCCCCAAATCTAAATCTATCCTTTTGATAACACTGGCAAAAAAAAATAATAATTCAAATACAGTCTGACAGATAGTAGCTAAGTATCTTCTTCCATCTTCTCATGTTTTTTTCAAAACTAAGTGTTTCAAATCTGGTAGGAATATGTTCCAGCTGAGTCTGAGCACATTTAAATCTTCATGTCCTGAAAGAACTTTTTGTAAGGTGGACAAAATACTTACTAGGATAAAATTAATAAGATAAAATTTTAGCGGTGGAGTTTAAAGCATAATTAGTAAGTGGAAACAGAAAAACAATTTGGTAGGCAGAATATATTTAAACTTTGCTAAGCAAGCATTTAGATACTGGTACTCTATGATTGCCTAGAATTTATAAAATTGTTCTAAAGTCTCATGTACGTACTTGATAGGAGGTATGTATCTTTAGATTTAGCAGACAAAGCTGTGGGAGAAGTAAAACACTGAAAAAGTCTTTAACATGTATTTAAATTAGGTCCCAGAGTTGTATGGCCTGAGATAATTTATCTTAAAGTCAGCTATTTACTTCTGTGGACTTAAACTGGAGTATAACATTTTATTTTCCTTTTGGGGTGTGGGGTCTATTTCATGGCAGTTTTGTTAGCCTCAAAAACTCTAATACAATGATACATTGGAAAGAACTATGGATGTCACATTGCGTGGTATTTTAATGTTTTGATGTGATGTTTTAATATTTTTTTTTACATTTTAAGCTGTTAGAAGAATATGTACAGATATGGTGTATGATTTAATTCATGCATTTTATTCTTCCTAGGTCTTACACAATCAGTAAGAAAGTCCTATTAACTATTGCCCTTAATTGTTTTAATGAGAATCTATAAACTAGAAGTAGTATAAGTTCCAAGGACAGGCTCTATTTCTGCAGTTTTCAGTGAAAATGAAATTTGCTATGGCTTAAGCTCAGCACAATACTTGCTGCTTGGCACCCAGTTTCTGAAAACAGCCAGCTGTATTTAGACTATTTGAAGCTGTCATCTCTCCCCTTAGTTGGGGACACGTTTTATTTTATTTTTTTACTTTTTAAAAGCTTATTTATTTATTTTTAGAGCAAGAGAGAGCAGGTGAGGGGCAGAGAGAGGGAGAGAGAGAGAATCCCAAGCAGGTTCCATGCCATAAGTGCGGAGTCCAACGTGGGGCTCAAACTTATGAACTGTGAGATCATGACCTGAGCTGAAATCAAGAGTCAGAGGCTTAAACTACTGGGCCACCCAGGTGCCCCAGGACACATTTTAAAAGAATGAAAACAAACCTATGAACCTAAGGGAAGAGAATCAAAAATAATACAAAAACAGGGAGGGGGGGACAACATATAAGAGACTCTTAAAAAAATTTTTTTTTCAACGTTTATTTATTTTTGGGACAGAGAGACAGAGCATGAACGGGGGAGGGGCAGAGAGAGAGGGAGACACAGAATCGGAAACAGGCTCCAGGCTCTGAGCCATCAGCCCAGAGCCTGACGCGGGGCTCGAACTCCCGGACCGCGAGATCATGACCTGGCTGAAGTCGGACGCTTAACCGACTGCGCCACCCAGGTGCCCCAAGAGACTCTTAAATATAGAGAATAAACTGAGGGTTCCTGGAGGGGCCATGGGTGGGGAGATGGGCTAAATGGGTAAAGAACATTAAGGAAGACACTTGGAATGAACATTGGTGTTATATGTAGGGAATGAATCCCTGAATTCTACTTCTGAAATCATTATTGCACTATATCATAGCTAACTTGGATGTAAATTAAAAAAAGGGAAAAAAATCTGGGAATATGTAGTCTAAAGCCTTAAAGGAGAATCAAATATGTATTTCCTGTTAGCCTAAATATGAGTCAGGAATACCATTTTTTTTCTTCCTATTACAATTCTGTGCCATAAAAATGACCGTAAAATATTACTTTCCCCATATAAGATTATATCTGGTTTTCAAGTGTTTGATTTTGGGTAAACTAGGTGAAAGAGGAGTAATCATTCCTCTGAACTACATGTAGAGAATCTGAATTGTGTCCAGTATATTTGCATCTCATAGCACTTTTCAAATAGATGCTGTATTGAGGTATAACATACATTCAGGCAGTTCTTAAGTGTAGTATTGCTGATCTTCACAAATTGAAATAATCTCAGTAACACCCAGATCAAGAAAGAACACTTAAAGGACATGTGGGTGGCTCAGGCAGTTAAGCATCCAACTTTGGTTCAGGTCATGATCTCACGGTTTGTGGGTTCGAGCTCGAGCCCTTCATTGGGCTCTGTGCTGACAGCTCAGAGCCTGGACCCTGCTTTGGATTCTGTGTCTCCCTCTCTCTATGCCCCTCCCCTACCCACATACTCTCTCTCTCTCAAAAATAAATAAGCATTAAAAATTTTAAAGAAAGAAAGAAAAAGAACAAGCAAGAAACCATACCCTTATTGTTCTTCTTTCAGCCATTACCCTTCTCCCTCTCAAAGAGTGACCACTGTAATGACCTCTAACACTACATATGAATTCAGCCTGATTTTGAACTTTGTATACATGAAATCATGTAGTATTATTTTTTAGGAGAAGGTTCTGCCTTCTTTTGCTCAATATGTTTGTGAAATTTATCCATGTTGTTACATTTAATTGTGGTTCCTTCATTCCCTCTGCTGTGCAGTATGCCATTATACAAAATATATCATAATTTATACATTCTATTGATAGACATATGAGTTGATTCCAGTGTTACTGCTACAGATTGTGCTAACATGAACATTTGTTTGCATGTCTTTGGGTAAACATATGCAGACATTTCTGTTAAGGCGTTTACCTAGGAGTGAAATTGCTATGTCAGGGGATAAGCATATGATCAATTATAAAATACACTGTGAAGCAGTTTTCCAAAACAAGAGTACTAGTTTATACTTCTACCAGCAATGAAGAAGAATTCTTATTGCTCTACATCCTTGTATCACTTGTATTATCTGCCTCTTCCATTTTAGCCATTCCAGTGGGTACACAGTAGTTTTACATTGTGGTTTGAATCTGCATTTTTTTAAAATTTGATTTATAAAATTGAATCCCTTTTCATAAAAAGAAAAAAAAATAAAAGAAACTTAACCTCAAAGCCAAACAGAACACTCTGTTATGATTATTGACATGATTATGCATGTTTGTCTCCTTTTCCTTCTAAGGCTATACTAAAATAATGCAAAAAATTAAAGGGTGCAAATCCACCAAGATATGAAAACAAGATGGGGGTCATCAGCTACTAAGCGATTCAACAAATTTCCACATCAGGACAGAATAAATGGAGGCATTTTGATAAATCAAAAGAGAGGAAGCCGTATCCTTGAGCATGTGATATGATAGATCAGAGCCAATGGGAGAAGTCAGCCCAACAGAAACCTGAGAAAATTCTGAAGTGCCAGGTCCCAAAGGGTGGCTGAACACAAGACCTGGGATAGGAAGGAGAGTGATTACTTAAAGGTCTTGTATGCAGTAGTTGTCCCTTAGCCAGTCTTTTTCTTCACCTGGATGGGCTTCTAGGCAAGTATACCTGAGGTGAAATCTCCCATTTAAAAAAAAACTCTTAACAAACTCTAGAGACCTCTGTTATCTTTTAATAGATTTATTTTGAAACATACACACATGCATATACATACACATTGGTGGACACATATTCATATCCAATCAGAAAACAAAAAAGAAGATATTTTAGGACTTCATGAGGGATAAAATATAAAGAGCATGAAAAATATTACCTATCCTGGAGGAAACAAATGATTTGAGTGAAATTAACTTCATAATTATCCCAATAAATATATTCTAAGAGAATCATGAAAACACAGCATCCATACAAAAATAATTCTATAGGAAAGAATAACATAAGGCTTTTGGAAACTTAAACTCTGATGTCCAAAATGGAAGAAAATTAGTAGAATCAGAATAAAGTTGGTATTTGAGATATAAATATTTGGAGGCTATGGGAGAAGTATAAGTGAAAAAAAGTAATTATCTTTTATAGATATTATCTCAGTGATTAAATCAATAGGTAAAAAGGACATAATGGATATAACAGTAACTACCAGAAGAAATGGCTGTTCTATAGAGAAACTGGAAGTGTTGCTTTTCATTGAAAGCCTTTTTGAACTATTCAGTGTTTTAAATAAGCACAATATATTGTTTTCATTTTAAAAACAAAAAATCATATACAAAACTTAATAGCATTTCTTTAGATATCTATATAGTACATCATAATTTAGGTTCTGAGATAAGAATTGAAACAGTGACCTCTATATGTGAATCAAATTTACACCAATTTTAATTTTCTGGTGGTTTGTTTGTTTAAGTACCAGAAAGTCATGACTATGAATTTAAGACTATATAACTGAACTGGGTAATAGAGTTTATATTAACAGCATGTCACAGAAGCTGTTGTTATAACTGAATTGTTGAATTCATTCAATTTCTTCCCATCCAGCAATCTTCCTTAAACTTGTAGGATAGATCTATTTTCTGCCATTACAATGAGGTGTAGAAACAAAAGAGAGAGGGACATATATGGTTCCTGTTTCCTCTCTGTCTGAGAGATAAGAGGTAAAAATGATAGTTTTCCATATACCAGAATGAAGTAACTGAAACATGATATAGTTCTAAGAAAACTCTGCTAAAGAAGAGAAATTGTGTTCCAGTCAGGAGAAGGGTAAACTTTTCATTCGTTTCCCAACAGCAAAGAAGACAGCTGCCAAATATTGTTCCCTAAGACCAAGAATGAGAGTTTCTAGATCAAGCCCAGCTTTCTCTTTGCACTGAAAATTAGATTTCCAACAGATTTTGTATACTGTTATTTTGCTTCACCAGTTTACTGTGATATTTTAAAATATACTGATTGGAAGCAATTTAGCACATCTAACATGTAGACAATAATAGTAAAAAAGAGAGAAGAAAAAATACGTTAAAAATAACATTAAGTTCATCTGAAATGTATTTTTCATTTAAAGTTAATAATAAAAATAAGTGTGATGTGTGGATATCCTTGCCCAAAGTTATCTGCATAAAAACAAACCAAGTTGAGGGGCACCTGGGTTGCTCAGTCCGTTAAGCATCTGACTTTGGTTCAGGTCATGATCTTGCAGTTCATGGGTTCAGGCCCCACATTGGGCTCTGTGCTGACAGCTCAGAGCCTGGAGCCTGCTTCAGAGTCTGTGTCTCCCACTGTCTCTGCCGTTCCCCTACTCATGCTCCCTCTCTCTGTCTCTCTCTCAAAAATAAAAATTTAAAAAAGTTTAAAAAAAAACAAAAACCAAGTTGAGCAAAAAATGTAAAAACCCTAAGAGAAGTGTGCATTAAGATAATCAAAGTCATTAGATCTGTATCAGATCAGTTAGACTAACTGGACAGACAGGGAAATGTGTAATTTTGTTATTTATGTGGTCCTCTCCAAAGAACATGGAAATTCCAGCTAAATAAGAAATGTATGGAATACCTACCCCATGGCCTACATGTTTTCTGATATTATAGAATTATCAAAACAGCTAGCAGAGGCTTATTTAGGGCCTGTCTTATCAGATTTATTCTCTTACTAATTCGTTTATTTGACTATTTAAACAACAAGTAGTTATACGGATCATCCTCTATGCCGGGAACTGTGCTAAACAATCAGAAGATAGATGTGTTCAGTCAACATTGATTGAGTTTCAAACACTGCTTTTATCATTCTGGGGAGACAAAGAGAAGTATGAATATCCTTTGTTCCCAGTCCAGTAAGCATTCCATATAGGCTTGCAATGGCCAGTTTGTGTTGCATGAATTCATATCAACTCGTTTAGGGATCACTCTATGTTAGACTTTGTGTCTGGGCCTGTCAGGTACCTAAAGATGACCCATGATACTTTCCAAAATGTCTTCCATCTTATCTCTTTCACAAAGATGCTTACCAGAAATGTTTAAATATATTCAAGTCCTTCCCATTTCAAATCAAAGTTAAACAAGGAAAAGATGAAACAACCAAAGAAACATACCACTTTCACAGCTCTGCCTTATTTGCGGGGGAGTAGGGTTAAGGCTGGTAATATTTCTTCTCTCGAAGCCAAACTTGTAAAAATATATATATTTTTCTAGACTTAGTCCATTTTTTTTCTTCTCTTACTTGCTATTCCTTACTCAGACTACCATCATTCCCCTTTGGCTCTGGTCATGAGGAGCACAAGTACTCCTACCAAAGTCATTAGTTAACTATATGTGGCTAAACCCAAAGCGCATATGTTGCTTTCCTCCTAACTTATCAAAAATGCCTGAAATATGTCTCATTATCTATTTCTTAAAATTTTCTTCCTTTAACTTCCATGACAGTGTAGCCTCTTCTTCCACTCTTGAGGCATTTCTTGTTCTGTGTTTTCTTCTTCTTTTTTTTTAATTTTGGAGAAAAAGCATGAGTAGGGGAGAGGGGCAGAGAGAAGAGAAGAGAAGAGAAGAGAAGAGAAGAGAAGAGAAGAGAAGAGAAGAGAAGAGAAGAGAAAATCTTAAGCAGGCTCCACACTCAGCATGGAGCCCAACGTGGGACTCTATCCCAGGAGCCTGTGAGGATGACCTGAGCCAAAATCAAGACTCAAACACTGAACCAGCTGAGCCACCCAGGCACCCTGTGTTTCATTATTCTTCACCATGATGTTGAGTAATGGAATGTCTAAGCCTCCCCTCCGGGACTCCATCTTTTTTTTCCCACCCTTATTTTTCTCCCTACTCCATATTGTCTATGCCTGTGGTGCAGATTACTCAGTGATAATAACTTCTAAACTATTATTCCCTGCACAAACCTTTTTCCAACCTGAAGAGTCATGTATATAACCTGATAAAATATTTTTTCAGACATTTTAAGAAAACTTCCAAAAGGAAAAGGCCCCAAACTGAATTCATACTTTCCTATAAGCTTTGCTTCTCTCTGTCCATCTTTGTAAGAGGCACCAATATTCAACTAATTGCCAAAACTGGAAATGTGAATATCCTTGAAACTTCTTTTTCCCTCCCTGCTTGCCCATAACACATAACAAAGGCCTATTGATTTTGTCTCATAAAACTACTTTGAACCTGACCACTTCTTATCCATTGAGACCACTTTTATATGTGGTAATAACTATATTACTGTTCTTGTCATCCAGTTCCATCTTGTTGAAATTTATTATCCATTTTGTAGCCAGAGGGGGCAAATGCATATGGAAATTTTATTGTAGTTTCCCTGCTTAAAATATTTAAATAGTGTCTCAAGCTCCTAAACAAAGCCTACAACTTTGCTGTATGAATCTTGGTGATCATGGGAAGCTTGTCAAATATCTGTAAGCTGCTTTATTTATCATCTCTCTATGAACTTCACACATCCAATAAGTAATTATTGAGTTTCTGATACATGAAAGACACTGTACTATGCACTAAAACACCGCTGAAAAAGACAGCATGTAAAAACTGTCATGAAAATTATATTCTCAGGTGGGAAGACGTAGTGGTGCTGGTAGAGATGTCACTTTTGCAATCATGATAGAGGAAAATGCTATGGAAATGGAATCACTTTACTTGCTGTCATGAGACATCAGCTCCAAATATAAGTGTGGTTCCTCAGAACTAAGGAGAATACAGAGTCAACTGTGAAATGAGAATTCCCTTTAGGTCTAGGCAAAGGCTTATTACTTAAGTGACCTCTATAGATTCTCCATTCCTTGGGGGCCAGTTTAGCTTCTGCAAAATAAGATGTACTTCCCAGTGAAATTGAGGTGACACCAAGCTAGTTTTTCCCCATGTTCCTAGAAAGAGAAAGCAAATAAGACAACATAATTTTAAAGAGAGGGAGTTTGAAGAACCAGATTCTAAAATGGATGGACCCTACAGACAAAACACTATTTAATAAGTTTCTTTTTATACTCAAACTCTGTCTTGTAATTCCTCAATCTTTTTAATCTTAGAATCATAAGTCTAAGAGCTCTTCCTTGCAAACACATTCATACACAGAGAAAGAGAGAAAGAGGTGGGGGAGGAGGAGAGTGAGAAGAAAGAACAGGAGAAGTAGGAGTAGAATATTAAATACAAATATAAGAAAGATGGGAAGAAAATCATCAATCAGTATGGAGGCAAGCCCACACATGGAAATCTAGGAGAAAAAGGAAATCAGTATAATTGGAGTAGAGATGAAGAGATTTTGTTAGACATAAAGATTGACTTGTACTTAGGGAGCTTATCATTATTATTCTGAATGGCACATAGGAAATATGGATTTTATTCAAAAGGCAATTATGAGGTTTATAGATTTTTTAAAAGAATGTAATAAGATAAAATCTAGGAAAACTGTTTAAAGCTCAGAGAATTAATATTTATATTAGGAGAGCCAATTGAAATTTATTTGGTTCCATTAGGGAAGCCAAGAGGCAAAGTTTCAAATTAGAAGATGATTTTGTAAGTAGCAGAATTAGAAATACTAAAGCATTCTATCAGTCTGTTCTTGTCATAGTTTTTCAATTTTACTGCTGGCTGCACCAGCCTTCCTTCCCCAAGCAGATCTTGAAAAAGACTTCTCAGTTTCACCACCTCTACCTTACTTTCCTTCTTGCTCTTTGTATCCCGGACATCTCCATAGTTGTATTTTAATCAAGGAATTCTCCTCCTATTTTTACTAATCAGTGGGCTTTTTCAATGCCTGACTCAAGCCACATTTCTTCATAGAATATTTTGACTAGCTTCATTTTGAATATTATCCTTGAGGTGTTTTGTGTTTGTTCTTGTTTCTACTTTAATTATTTTATACCTTCTCCTTATGTTCACTTCTCCATAGCAACTCTTACAGTGCTGGACACAGAAGAGGCACATAGCCTTGCAGTAAATGATGCACAAGTGATCTTGTTTCCAAATTGACCATTTATTTCACTATGTTTGGGACACTGTATGATGTCCAAAAGAATAGATGTTGTCAGGATCTTTGAGGAATTTAAGATAGGGTTTCATGAATAAATGAATCAGGAAGCAAAGAAAAGAACAATGAGGAAGCTTATTGCATTGTGTAAATCTCTTCCTGGGGGTAAATTAGACTCTAAGAAATGCTCGTGAAACTTTATTTTCTATTTAGTAACATAAAGAAATTGCATAGATGCCTGTGAGTCTGCCATGATATTGTTTCCTTACACACTTTAAAATACCAAAGAGAAGTTTTGTTTTCAATCTATAGTATTCAAAGAGGAAATTTTAAAAATACTGTTTGTTTCTTTGTTTGCTTATTTATAGCACTGGAGCCTCTGTTCCTCCCTTTATCTCTGTTTTCATAGTATTTAATGCACTCACATTTTAAAGATACATCATTTCTTATATATCCTGGTAGAGGCTAAAAGAGGACTAAATTATAGGACCAGAACTGTTAATTAATAAGTACTTGTTTCTTAACATCTTCATTGATTAACAGCTGAAATACCATCCTACCCCATTTGTTACGTTTATCTGCCATACATTTTAAGGCCCACCCTTCCCTCTGTACTTCTTCTGCCTTGCAAAAGGACAAGCTAAAAAGAAAACCCAAATGCCCTAGAATTTCAAAATATGCAAGACCCTGCTTTCTCATGAGAACTAGCACTCCAGCCCCACAACCCTAATTACCATCGTTACAGAGCATTAGAATGTATTATTACAGTACATCACATTATAAGCATTGTAAGTCCCAAACCAGATTTTGGCTGGAGATTCATAACATTTCTGTGGAGTGACTACAACATGACCTTTCTCAATTTTTAGACCTTTCTTCAAGAATGCTTATTTAAAAATTTTTCTTAAGATCTATGAGATTTATAATCAGGTTTGTTTTAACTTTCTTTTAAAAAATCAAAGAGAATGAAAAATAATTTCACAGGATATAGAATTATTATATGTCAATTATATTCCCTCAGTAGCTGAGGATATTATTATGCTGTCTTCTGATAGGCTTTCTTTCTGCTGAGCATTTAGCTTTCATATAATTACCGTTCTTTTTAGATATATTTTATCTCAGGCTATTTTTTATAATTATCTTGGTGTCGTTGGTTTTCTATAGTTACATTAACTTTTTTCTGAGAGAGAGAGAGAGAGAGAGAGAGAGAGAGAGAGAGAGAGAGAGTGTGTGTGTGTGTGTGTGTGTGTGTAATTTAGCTTTGGATGCATTAAACTTACTGAAGTAGAAATTTGGCTATTTCATTCATCCAGACATTTCCCAGATATTATTTCTCCAAATATTGCTTATGCCCATTTTTTGTCTATTGTCTCTTTTTTGGGACACAAATTACATGTATGCTGGACCTTTTTATTATATACTCTATATTTTAAATGACTGTTAAAATATGTGCGTATATGTATATATCTTTGCTTCATTCCATGTAATAGCTTACTGTCTTACTACAAATGTCCAGGTCACTAATTTCCTCAACTGTGACAAATCTGAAATTTAAGCTCAATGTTTTATTTTTACATAACTTATTTTATTTTTTAACCCTAAAATTTATTTAATTTATTTTCAATTCTGTCAGATTTGTTAGTGTTTTACACCTTTATCATACTTTCATTTTATTTTCTATTTCCTTAAATATATAAAACCTGTTTGTATTATACTCTGTAACTACAGTATTCAGCTTAGTTTTTTTTGTTTTGTGTGTGTGCGTGTGTGTGTGTGTGTGTGTGTGTGTGTTGTTGGTTTTTATATTGTTATTGTTGTTTCACTGATGGCTTCTGTTTATGGCTGCAGATCTTCAGGTATTTAGTTGTTTTTGAGTGCGAACCTCTATTCCTTGAATTCTGTTTTGAGAATTATTTGAAATTGTGATTAAGGGTATCTTAATCTAAAGAGGACTTGCATTTGTTTCTATCAAGTGCCTGTGGACTCTACCAACTTTGAGCTCTTCAATCTCAAAGTATTTTTGGTGGGGGGAGGGGGAGAGTGATACAAACAAATATAAACCTGTGTGAATAGAGACTTAGAAATTCTCCAAGGATGCCTTCTACTCTGACTCAGGACCAAGGCTTAATCACTCAGGCATCCTCCCCATTTCCATAAAATTGGATTTTCTTTCAACTTCACTTATTGAGAGAATTGCTTCTTGAATTATTTGATTTTATGTGGGGTCCTTCAATCTGAACTCCCATTCTTTTGGGCCTCTCTTTTTGTCCCCCAATAACTTAGTTGTATAACTCATTCAAATTCTGACTCTAGGCCACCAGGAATTGAATATAAGCCCAAAGGAAATGCTGACCTGACGTCCCTGCTTCCAGTCAGAACTCTCATTTTCTTGTAGTTTCTGTTCTCTCATGAATCCCATTATTTGCCGTGAGCTAAGCCAGGCATTAAGGTTTTCTAAAAAAAAAATAATAATTTATACTGAAAACTTATGTGTTACTTTATTTGGAATGATTTCTTTAAACAGCCAGTTTGTTCTATGACCAGAAATAGAACTTCCCTTGCCATTGCTTCAAAAAATATTATAGTACCCTCTATCATTGGTGATACAAAAGTATTTTAGAGTACATGAGTTAAGTTTTATATATATATATATATGATGAAAATGGCCAATTTGGAAGCAAGATCACTTATGCATCATTTACTGCGAGGCTATGTGAATCTTCTGTGTTTTATTTTTTGAGAAGAGAGAGTGTTAGCGGGGAAGGGGCAGAAAGAGAGGAGAGAGGACTGGAAGCAGGCTCCATGTTGACAGCACCAAGCCTGATGGCGGACTGGAACTCGTGAACTGTGAGATCACGACCTGAGCCGAAGTTGGACCCTTTGAAAATCTATTTTTAAATACTCCAGCCCTGTCCTTTCACTTTAAGATGTTCATTGATTGCTTGTTGCCTTTCTTTGAAGTTTAGACCTGTTAGTGTGCCCATGAATTTTTTTTAATAATCTCAATTTTCCTGAGCCTCCATTTTCACTTCTAATTTTTCCCCTCAAAGATCTGCATTCTAGTACAGATTTACTTACAATTATTAAATGTGTTATAGACTGTAAAGCCTTTGGTTTATATTATTCTCTCTACTGAATAATCAAAATCCTTCCTGTTTCTGCCCTAATCAGTTCCGCTCATAATTAAGCTTTTGACCCACTAGGCACTTGAGAAGAGGGATAGTCCCAGCATTCTCTCCAGCAACACTAGCTGTCTCCTTTGATATGTGCAAAAAGCAAACCATGTCGTCCTCTGGTGTAGCCTTGCCAGATTACAATGTCATTATTTCTCTTAAGTCCTAATAGGAAGTCCCTGTTTCACAGGTATCATTATAGACTTTAGCATGTGCCTTGTACATGGCAGATAGTCAGTAAATATTTGTAGTATTAAGAGTATATCAAAGATTCTACTTTAATGTAAGAATTATTTGGAAATCATTTATCATTCATAGTAAAAACTAACTTTTTAAATGTTCTGCAAAAAACACCCAGAAGGTCGTCTTTTTTTTTTTTCTTTGAGGGTTTCTTAATTGAAAATGGATCTACTTAATGTAAGGCTAACATAATACTTACTAGGTTTTTTCTGTAGAGTTACAAATCAGTTTTATAATTTTTCTTAATGTTTATTTTTTGAGAGAATGGGAGACAGAGCATGAGTGGGGAGGGGTGGAGAGAGAGTAAGACAGAATCTGAAGCAGGCTTCAGGCTCTGATCTGTCAGCACAGAGCCGGACACGGGGCTCAAACTCATGAACTGCGAGATCATGACATGAGCCAAAGTCAGATGCTTAACCAACTGAGCCACCCAGGGGCTGAGGGTAGCCGCTAAGGACTATAACCTTTCCCTTCTATGCAGAAAACAGTTATAATAGAAAGCCTGACTGCTATTCTTTGAAAGTTCTGCTTATAACTTTGCCCCTTAGCTAGCCTTGGGAACTTAGATTTCGGGAGGATTCCCACCATCCCCAGAACTGACAAGAGTGGCTTATTTACTATGTCTAAACTATTTGTATAAACAGTATAAATAATACTGAACACCTGATTTATGCTGGATGTCTAGAATTTTTGTAAGTGCTAGACAGAAACTGCCTACATGACCAGACCCCAACAAAGACCTGGATGCTGAGTCTTAAAAGTGCTTCCTTAGACAGATTTCATAAATGCTGTCACAACTTGCCATTGGGGAATTAAGTGCATCCTCAATGACTGAGAACCTTTGGAAATGTGAACCTGGTTTACCCAGGACTTCACCTCGTGTGTTTTCCCTTTGGTAATTTTGCTTTATAGTCAGTCACTACAATAAATCATAGTCAGGAGTTAGACTATATGTTAGATCTATTTAATGAATCACCAAACTTGGGTTGGTCTTGGTGACCCCCAGTGCACCTTCATACCACCTCTTTCTCAATATTTTCCCTCTTCCCTATGTAAATCTGCCTTATGTCTGCTTACCATTCTTTCTTGCCACTTTTCTTTCCATTCCCTTATTCTTGCTTCTCTCCATAGAAGACAGCATCTGCTAGCTATACACTTTCCTGCAACTTAATTAATTTGCATATTAAATCTTACATTCCACTTTGAAAACTCACTCATTCAATCAGTAAGCATGTAACAGGTATTTCCCATATGCCAGGTTTCATGAAACAGACTTAGTAAGAGAGTCATCTAAACTATTCAGTCATCTAAACCTTACATTCAAATGGAGAAAACAAATTAGCAACGAGGCAGTTATTTGGTCCTGGCTATATAGTGCATTATGACAAACCACCCCAAAAGCTACTGGTTTAAAGCAACAATTTCATTTTGCTCACATTTTGTAAATCAGAAATGTAGAAGGAGCTCAGGTGGGCGATTTGCCTGTGATGCACATAGTGTAAGATACCGTGTCAGGCCTGGCAGATCCACCTCCACAGTGGCTTCTTCATTCATGTGGCTGGTGTCTCATTGCTCCTTCACCCCCTCTCTGTGCAGGACATCTCGCTCACCATGGATGGCCTCATCATAAATAGGCATTTTAGGTAATAGGCTAATTAATACCTGATGGACCCATAATAATGACAATTCTTATCCGGATACTGGCTTCAAAATGGCAGGAGTCGAAAGCCGCCAGGCCTCATAAGGGTATTCTCATATCTGTTATGGTGTTAATTCTGCCATAATATACTAGTCAAGTCAGTTACTAGTCCTGCCCAGATCCAAGGGGTGGAGATATAGGCTCTACCTCCTCACAGGAATATGGCGAGTCATAGTGCGGAAGAACATACGAGATATCGTGACAGCCATTTAGGAAAATGAAAACTACTACACATTCTATTGCACAACAAGTACTATACAGATTGAAAGATGACAGTTTGTCAGAAAACCAAAGTGCAGCTACTCAGAACAGTGAAGTTCTGTAAAGTTTTTCCTGGAAGGTAAATTGATTTTGAAGGAAGAAAGGGCTTATCCAATGAGGAAGATAGCAGAGGTAAATGTTTCAGACTTAGAACTGAGGTAAAGCCCAGAGGTGAGAAGGAACATTTTATTTTCTAAAAATTCAACAGTTTCCAGGGACGTCTTGGTTAGAAAATAGGTGTCAATGTTGTAGTAAGAGGTAAGGCTAATGCAATGGTAATGGTGTATGTAATGGGCTCTCCACAGGTTCCTAGTACAGGGGTCTGCAATCTTCTTCTATAAAGGGCCAGAGAGTAAATATTTTTGGCTTTACAGACCAAGAGGCATAATCAAACACATTGTTTAAGTAACCATATAATTATTTAAAATATAATCAGTGTAAAAATCATTTTAGCTTACAGAAATAAATAGTGGACTGGATTTGCCCCATAGGCTATAATTGTAATTGATGCAGTAGATATTTTGAACTTTATAGGCAATGATTAAAAAAAGTTTTATTTAGGAAAAACACGTATCAGACAAAATCTGACAGCACTGTGGGAAGAGAGGCAAAACTAGTGACAGTGAAACTAGTTAGGACTTTGTTGAAGTGATCAGTGGATGTAATAATCTCTGAGCTAAAGAAGTACAGTAAATAGGACTGGTATTTCCTTAGAAATGCCACGAATAAGTAGTATGGAAAAAGAGAGGTTAAGGATAACTCTTTATTCTGTTACTTGTGAAATCAGCTACTACTTGTGAATTTGATGATGCCATTTAAAAAGAAACAAAATAAGCAGAATCAGACCTGTAAATACAGAAAACAAACTGATGGTTGCTGGGGCGGGGAGGGAGCGGGGGAGTAGGGGGAATGGACGTAATGAATGAAGGGGGAGTGGGAGGTACAGGCTTCCAGTTATGGGATGAATAAGTCATGGGAATAAGAGGCAGAGCATAAGGAATGTAGTCACTGAGATTGTATAACATTGAATAGTGACAGATGGTAGCTACACTTGGGGTAAGTATAGCATAATGTATAAACTTGTCAAATCACTATGTTGTTCACCTGAAACTAATATACATTGTGTGTTAACTGCACTCAAGTAAAAATTTAAAAACACAAGAGGGATGCATGTAGAAATAATGAATTATGTTTTAAATAGAATTAGTTTAATATAGTAACAATAATTGAAACTATAATCCTAACTGGGCTTTACCAGCTGTGAATATGTAAACCTTGACATTGTTAAACATGAATATTTGTATATAAGAATTTCTTTTTTTAGAATGTCCTTTTGTAGCCTTCTTGTAGTTCTCCCTGGTAGTAGCTTTATTTTTTTCATAGCAATTATTCTTAAACTTCCATTTTTCACATTTAGACAGTCCCGTCTTTTAGTGATCAATTTAAACTCTTCCATTTAACATAATGCACTTAAAATTTGGTTAGTTCTATGTGATTTCAGGATGCCTAGATTAGGATTGATAAGGGACCTCATTTTGTTTCATATATCTTTCATCTTTGACTTTTTGAAAAGATTTTAGCTAAATGGCTCAAATCATGATTAGTTCCAGATTGCAAATAATTGTCCCCAGTTACTTTCTAAAAATGCTCTGTGTGACTCAAAATAGCGGAAATCTCAGAGTTTACAGTAGCTCTTTCTCTTAAAGAAAAGATAAGAATTTGTTAAAAAATAAATGCATCACTTGCCTGGTAAAAAACATCTAGCTCCTCACGGTGTCAAATCTCCTAAGTCTAATATCCCTATATGAGTTGTAGGGAGATCCTATCAAATTAATACTGATACTAATTTCAACAAATACTGATAAGTAAACTTCTCTATTAGCTTTACCACATCATCATAAATAATTTCACGGGGTCAACCTTATATATTAAGTTTTTGGTTTGTTTGTCTATAGCTGCTATTCGTAATGTAATGCACGTTATACATTATCCTCACATCATCCTTGAAAAAAAAAAACACAAAGCAGGTAGAAATTTATGATACAGAAGTTGTAATTAACTCACCGAACCTATAGGCCCTGCATATATTCCCTTTGATCTTTAGACTTGCAAGTTGATAACCAAAGGCCATTCATTCCTTCTTTGGCGCTGAAGTATATTCTGAGTTTAAAGATCGGAGCTTACTCACATGGAAGAAAATGAGCCAAATATTGGAGAATACAAAGTAAATACGTATCTGTAGCCTAAGTATAATTTTCATAGACCAGTGCAATTTCCCATAATGAAATGATCTTTTCCCTTTTTTTGCAACACTTGGAGCAATCACCTTCACTAGTAGTTGTTGGGTGGAAGACCGTGTATCATTGGAGCAGTTAATTGATGCAATGAAAAATAGATTTGACCTATTTTTCTCAATGAAACTAAATGGAGATACTAAAAGTGCTGAACTAATCAAATAATTGTTTTAGAACTCTTGAGGAAGTCGGTAATTTATTTATTTTTATAGTCAGGACTAGACTAGTATGAGATTTGTTTTACAGTATTAAGCATATTGATGTATTAAATTTCTGTAGTAAGACATAGTCGATGTAAGAATATCAAGGATCATATAAGAAGTCATGTTTCAGAATTATATTTATCTTTCAATTTTTATTGGCTACTTATTATGTTATTAGTCATCACCCATATCGAAGTTTGTCGCTTTCTCCTTTGGATCATTGCTAATTGATATTTCTTGTCTCCCTTTCATTTAGTTGGGACAATGTAGTGTGTCCTATTAACAAAATGTTCCTCTGGAATGAAGTGATTAAAAGCAGGCCTACCTTCTCCTCTCGAAAGGCTATATGTATAGTATTAAGGGAAAGAACTGCAGACACTAGAAGCTACTACATGAAAGGATATTAGTTTCTGAATGACCCATAACAAATTGCAATCTGATTAAAAAATACACCTTTATTAACTGAGCCATTGACATTTTGGGGAATGCTTATTTCAGCAGTTTCCATGATTTACATAAACTAATGCAGCTTTTCACTTGTCACCATTAGATTAGAAATTGAGTAACCACCAACCATACTCATTTTGAGATGTGTATGAGATTTACCTGGAAAACTTCTTTTAAAATGAATATCTGGCCCAGTCAATTTAGGTTGATGGTGAGAGCAGAGCAGGCATGTGTACATCTCAAAAAAATTACATATAATTCTGATGTTCACTTTTAGTTAAGAATCACTCTGTAAGATTCTCATCTTATGAGAAGTATATTATCCTTCACATAAATCAGTCCATTCAAATTCATTACACATGTATCTATATCACTGCCAGATTTGGAGATTTGGTATTTTCACAATTTAAAATAATTATGACTGATATCTTCCAGCTCAAAATTCTGAATAACTTATTCTGTGAGTACAAAATGCATAGGATCTATCAAAAGTAACTTCTGAGTAGATAGTTTAGACAAAAGGCAGATCTAAGCTCTCATGGTCACGTGGCTGATACTTTGCTGAAAATTACTCAGTTTCCCAAGATGTGATTTAGACTTACATATCTTGCATTTACTTTCAGGAAATATCTTGCACTGATGTCCAAAGGGGAAAAAAAAAACCTATTTATCGTCTATAAATATGTATTTTTAAAAAAAAAAAATTCCCACAAAAGCTGCAATTCTCGCATTTCCCCATCTTCTTCCTCTTCTTCAACACCCCTGATATGAAGGACATTATTACACCCTGTTATAACTTGACTGAAATGTCCAGACGATGATCCATCTATGTATTTTTCTGCATTTGCGAGCTGCATGTTCATATAGCCGTCTGCAGATACCAGGTGGTCTTTGTACTCCATTCTGGACTTGAGTTTTGTCGTTACTGGCTTTCCTTTTAATCCTTTCAGGAAGGTTTTGGGATTTAGGGGCAAACTCATGGCAACTACAATCAAATGCTGCAGGCTACTTGCCACAATCTGAACTGCTTGCTGTCTGTCCCTCATGACTGGAGTAGTTACAGCAGGCACATTTGCTTTCACTTTCTTAATTTCTACAAAAAAATAATAAATTCAAACATGTTTGGTATGATTTAACAGAAGGCAGTTTTCTTTATTTAAAAAATTTTTAATGTTTATTTAGTTTTGGTGGGGAGGGGCAGAGAGAGAGACACAGAATCCAAAGCAGGCTCCAGGCTCCAGGCTGTCACCACAGAGCCCAAAACCAGGCTCAAACTCAGGAACCACGAAATCATTACCTGAGCTGAAGTCATACGCTTAACCGACCAAGTCACCCAGGTGCCCCCTAATTTATTTTTTAATATTTATTTATTTTTAAAAGAGAAAAAGAGTGTGTACATGTGAGTGCATCTACTCTCAGTGCAGAGCCTGATGTGGGGCTCAAAGTCACACACTGTGAGATCATGACCTGAGCTATAGTCAGTTACTTAACTGACTGAGCCACCAAGGTGCTCCCAGAAGACAGTTTTCTTAATCTCACATTTCATCTCAGAAACTGAGTATATTTGTTGGGGACATAAGAAGACTTGAGTGACAAGACTATATAAAACATCTCAGATGGGTCAGCAATACCCAAGGTATTCAAGAAATACCTAGATAATATACACAGACATGCAGATACATAATCCCAGAGTGTGAGCTGCTTACTAAATCATGAGAAACATTCTTTATTCATTTACTTGTTTATTTATTCATAACTCAACAAATATCTGTTGGGAAATCCTCCAATCCTATGTTTGAAGCCTACACACTGAAAATAAAAATGACTATGGTATCTTTCTTTTATAATAAAACAGAGTTCACAGTGTCTTTACCATCTGCTTTCAGAGAATAAGCATTATTTTCACTGTAAGCTCAGTGGTCTAGCTTCAGGTTTGGAGGAAACAAGTCATGGATTCTGAACCACATTGGCGATAGTCCCTCAGACAGCAAGGCAGGAACTCAAGCTAAGACAAGTTGAACAAGAACTAAAATGCTTATCCAAATAACGGTTTTTTCTGTTATTGGTATTATGGTTTTATTTTACAAGTAATAAAAAGAAAATCCAGCATTAGAAAAGAAACAAAGAATTTGGAAACAAATAGAATTTGGGGTAAATTTGTGTGGGTAGTTTACTAAGTGACTCTAGCTTTGTGGGTTGAAGTGCTGTGAAACAAGTTTCAATCAAACTACAGTTTGGAGGCAAAAGGAAAATAGGATGAAATGAAGGAGACTTTTTACTTTATTTTACTTTATTTTTATTTTTATGTTATTCTATATTTTTAAGAGTAACATTATTAATGAGTTTCAGATTAGTTTTATTCAAAGACATATTAAGCCTGAGGTTATT
The DNA here is from genome assembly GCF_016509475.1 of Prionailurus bengalensis. Classification (NCBI taxonomy): domain Eukaryota; kingdom Metazoa; phylum Chordata; class Mammalia; order Carnivora; family Felidae; genus Prionailurus; species Prionailurus bengalensis. Next base: position 98,479,124 of record NC_057354.1, read on the forward strand.
TCATTGATGAACTTTTCATGTCAAAGTTATCAGTAGAAACTTCATATTTTCAGAGTGTAGGACAGAGGATAAAAATGGTCAAAAAAGGCTTTTAGACTATGACATATGTCAACAGTATATCCTGAACAGTGTGGTGGGTTCTTCACCTAACTGTATACAAAATCAGTAGGTTTGGGTCAATTTAATTATGTTAAGTAAAAGCTTGAGCATTAATGACATACTACTTTACATATTTTGGGACTAGTCTGGAACATGGTCATTGACTCCACCTGCTTTTTCTCACAGTCTTTGTTTCTGTCAGTTTATGAGGCCAGAATATGTGATGTCCTATGACATGAGATTAAATGGGATAATTCATGTAGAAACACTCTGAAAGTTGTAGACTGAGTATTAGTCTATCTACTGCATTATTCATGAATAAATGCGATGTTTCAGACCAGACAAGCTGTGTAACAGATCACATTGTTATTTTGTTGGCAATAGGAATGAATCCCTGCCTAATATTCTTCACCAAGAGTTGCCATAGGAGTCTATAGTTTGAAGTTAGATATTATCCCTAAAGGGAAAACAAGTGTCCTATTTGAAAATGGCATGCTCTTGGGGAAGCTAACATACCAGGTTATGGTCATTTTCATATTAGTAAAGCAGCATATTTTTCTTTCATTTTGATATTTTTCTTTGATAGCAAAACACTGAAAGAGGGTAGATCTTGTAGGAAAAAAATTGAGTAAGAAGGCATAGCAGAACGGATTTCTCTAGGGAAAAAAGGATAATGTCCAGGACAGCAGGAGGAAATTGGAATGAGTGAGTGCTGATCAAGGAGTCCAGAGAATCCCGTTTGCATCTTGGCTTTGTTATTGCCTGTTTTCATGACCTTGGACATCTGTAATTTATTCTAAATGTTTATATTTTAATGGCAATATTGTAAAAGTTTTAAAATTCTAAATAGTTGATATGTGAGAACATTTTAGAAAGCATTTGCCTCTGTGCAAAAGATATGATCATAAATAGATTGAGGCTTAAGTATTTCCCCTAAGCTTTCCGCTACACATCTATTAGCCTGAATAGTATATGGATCTTTATATATTTATTTTGTCTTTTTAAAAATTTATTATTCATTCTAAATTCTAAATCAAAATTTATACCAAGCTTATTATTAACATTTCATTGCTTTTATGTTAAATGTAACCAAACTGTATTGAATGGTAGTAAAATCTTATTTTTCATGTAATTATTAAAAAAAAAGAGGACTCAAAGGAACCTCAGTAAACATTGTTTCCATGATTAAATGCACATGAATAAGAAAAATATAAATTAGGTGACTTTAAAGAGAAATAGAATCATTGCAGACAAAACACTTTTTGGATGGGCAAAATGTGTAGAATTTAAGATGTAGATAATACTAGATTTATTTGGGTTAATCTGTGCTTTGCACACATTAATTTTTAGGGAGTATCTTCTATGTGTCTAAGGATTCATTGTTTAGATTTACTATGAATTATCTATCTCTGTCCACTTAAATTATCTATTATACCCCAAGCCCTAATATATTTCTTAAAATCAATGATCTGCCTTCTTGAGCAAAGACACAGCCTACATGTCCTTCTACAAGGGCACCAAGTACTGAAGGTTTGACAATGAGCACCTGCGAGTGGAACTGGACTACCCCAAATCCACCCTGTGGGACTTCACAGGCTGCCAAGAGCGTGTGGACACAGGACTCCAATGGCCCCATGTGGCCTGTCTGCCCTTCAACCCTGATGGGTGTGCAGAGCCCGGGGTGGGCAGTGACAGTGAGAGGGCAGCGATGAGGGCCATGAGGCTGGCCCAGGTGGCAGAGAGGGGAACTTTGGGGAGGGGACAGATGAGGAAGGGGGCAGCTGAGTGTTGGTAACACACCTCCTGGTATGTACACACCTCCTGGAGCCCATACCTCCTGGCCTGCCTTACCCAGGACCAAAGGGGGTCTGTCAAGGCCCCTCTACCTAGGAGCCTCACTCCCACCAAGTCTGGGCTTCCAGCCCCCATCCACTTCTCTCTGAGCTGTGATGCGCTTGGGCATCTTTCCTGGGCCTCTTCCCACCCACCCTCACCCACACCACCACCCTCAGGGGTCTCAGAACCCCACCGGCCTCTGGCACCCACTGCCAGGGTCCCAGCTGCCCCAGGGAGACAGGGTGCTGACGGGTGCACCAGGCTCAGGGGTTCCTCCCCTCCATTCCCTGTCCCCCAGGGCACTGGGAGAGGGGACACTGTGGAGAAGGGCCAGCGGCTCATCCCCTCACGCAGACTGTGGAATGTGGCTGTGGAGCCCCCAAAGGAGCCCATTGTGGTCCTGGAGACTCCCCTTTTTCTTGGGTCAGCCCTAAAGGCAGAGCCACCTCTTCCTTCTTTTCCTTCCCAAAGTAAGCAGGCAGCAAGGCTGCTGTGGAAATGGTACTGTACAGCAGGCTCTGTCCCCTCTGCTTCCCCTCAGCCCAGGGCAAATGGGTCTGCCACCCAGATCCCCAAGGCCCCTGGAGGGATAGGCTTCTCACAGGCTGTCTTCCTACCTCTCCATCCTCAGAACCAGAGAGCGAGTTAAGGGATGGGGCTTGGAGGTCCATGTCCACCCCCATACATTTTTTTCTGTAAAATAATCTGCACTGATTAAATTGTACAGCCAGCCAAAAAACAAACAAAACAAAACAAACAAAAACAAAAACAAAACAAACAATCTAGTAGTTGGAGACAGAAGACAAGCAGAATTGATTGGAAAATCAAATGCAGAATTGAGAGAAATTTGTGCTCGAAAGCCACTTTTTCAGAAGCTCAAGAAGCTCACCTTTGCTTTATGTGATGTATTTTTCTTCTCAAGACACTTCCTTGTCCTCTGATGTTCAACTACTCTCTTATATTTCAGTATTTCCAGTCTTGCCTTCATGGATTCTGTTTATAAAGCAAAGAGCAAGAGGTCAAAGGGAGGAATTCAAACTTTTGTTTGGTTTTATATCACTGGTTACCATGTTTACACATCCTACATTTTAGTGTCCTGGATACTATACTTTTTTTTTTTTCGTTTGCCTGAACTACTTTAAACCAATGTGAGTATAACCTCTGGGCAACAAAACCCCTGTTAAGAAGTCAGTTCACTAATACAGCATGCACTGAGCATCATGGGAAGAGGAAGCTCCTGTTGCCTATCTCCTCATAGTCTTAGTTTCTGAAGGGCTGTCAACAATACCTTCCACATACCTCAGTCATTTCTGCTATTGAGCATGAATTCAGGTCTCCTGGTTAATCCTCACCTCATATGTTATAATTTGATAGATTTTATTTATTTATTTATTTATTTATTTTTATTTTTTTAGGATTTTAAGTCCACTTAGCTAGGATTTCATAGAGACTTCACTAACAGTCCTTAAAAAGAAATGTAGTCTCTGCAAAAATAATTGAGAAAAGTCTCTAATTTAAAGTCTTTAGTAATTTAAAAACAGAGAAAGAGAAATCTTGAGTAAGTCTAAAAATATGATTTCCAGAGTCACCACGTTATAATACTCAGATGTTCAGTTTTACAACAACAAAAAATTGCGAAGGATTCAAAGATACGGGAAAATACACCTCTTTCAAAGAATCAAAATAAGTTGACAAACTCTTTCCAAGTGAACTCAGATATCAAAATTACTGGAAAAAGACTTCAAAACAACTATCTTAAATATGCTTAAAAAACAAAGTAACATAGACAAAGAACTACAGGAAATCAAGAAAACATTGTATGAACAAAATAGGGATGCTAATAAAGAGATGGAAATTATAAAGAAACAAAACAAAAATTCTGGAACTGAAAAGTGTAACAATTAAAATGAATTCATTTGGGAGTTCAACAACATCTATAAGCAGACAGAAGATAATAAATAAACTTGAAAATAGGATAACTGAAATTATCCATTGTGAGGAAAAGAAAGAAAAGAATAAATAAAAGTGGACCCCTGGGGGATACCATACAAACATACACATTATGCAAATCCCAGAATGGGAAGATAGGAAGGGGCAGAAGGAGTATTTGAAAAAAAATAGTGACCAAATCTTCCCAAATTTGGTGAAAGATACAAATCCACCACACATTCAAGTTCAATGAATAAACTCAAATAGATCCTTTCTGAACACATTATAATCAAATTGTTAACAGTCAAAGACACAATCTTGGAAACAACAAAACAAAATTGACTCATCACATATCAGGACTCCTCAATGAGATTAACAGCTTACTTCTTATTGAAAACCATATATATCAGAAGGCAATAAAAAGTCATATTCACAGTACTGACCAGAAGACTATTAACTAAGAAATTATGTTCAGAAAAACTATTCATTAAAACAAAGGAGAGAAATTAAGACATTTCCAGATTATCAAAAACTGAGAATTTGTTGCTAGCTGACTTGTCCTGCAAAAAATACTAAAGGGAGGCTTTCAAGATGAAATCAAAGGACATTAAACAGTAATTTAAACCCACAAGACAAATAAGTAACCTGATAAAGTTGAATACATAGTCAAATATGAAGATAGGATAAGGGTATCTTTTTTTGTGACCTTTCTTCTGTTATCTCAGTTAAAAGGCAGTTGCATAAAACAATTACCAGTTATGTTTCTAGGCTCATAATATGTAAAGATGAAATTAGTTTATTCATAATTTTACAAAGGGCAGTGAAAAATATAGATATGTTAAAACTTCTGCATAATAAAGAATGTAAATTGATATTAATCCAAACTAGATTGTTATAAATTTATATGGGAAACCATGAAGTAAAATAATTTCTAAAATATTGCCAAAGCAACAAAAAATAAATTCAAATAGTATGGTATGGAAAATCTGTTTATCACAAAAGAAAGCAGTCATGGAGCAATAAAGAAATGACAAAAGTGTATGGAAAAGAAATACCAAAATGCAGACATATATCCTATCATATCAGCAACTGCATTTAATGCAAATAGCCTAAACAATCCGATAAAAAATAATATTGGAAGAATGGATTTTAAAATATCATTTAATTATTCATTGTCCACAAGGAATGCATATTAGATATATAGACACAAATATGTGGAGTACAAAAGGACAGAAAAAGATTACCATACACACCAAAAGTATCCTAATAACTGACAAAATAGACTGCAAGACAAAAATCATTACTAGAATTAATTTCAGTTATAAAAGGGCCAGAAAATTAGGAGGACATAATTGCCAACACACATGCAGTTAAAAACAGAACCCTAAAATATATGGAGCAAAATTGACAGAATTAAAGGAAGTAATAGATAATTCAACAATAATAGTTGGACATTTTAATACTCCTCTTTATTTTTACCAGCTTTATTAAAATGTAATCAACACATAAAAATAATGTGCATTAGGGTGTATAATGTGAGTTTTTGAAATATATGTAAATAGTGAAATGATTGCCACAATTAGCTAATGATTGCCATAGTTAATTAATGTATTAGCACAATAATATCACTTTACATTTTTGTGTGTCTGGTGAGCACACTTAATATCAACTCTCTCTCTCTCTCTCTCTCTCTCTCTCTCTCTCTCTGTCTTTTTGAGAGAGAGAGGTTCGATCTCAAGACCATGAAATCATGACTTGAGCCAAAGTCAAGAGTTGGATGGTTAATTGACTGAGCCACCCAGGCACCAGGCACCCCTAAGGTCAACTCTTCTAGAAAATTTAAGTATATAATTCAATATTATTAACTACAGTGAACATGCTATAGGTTAGATCTCCAGAAGTTATTCATTCTACCTAACTGAAACTTTCTGATGTTTGACCAACATCCCTCCACTTCCCCCACCCCCCAACCCTGGCAAACACAATTAATTCTATTCTCTGCTTTCATAAATTCATCTTTTTAATTTTTTTTCTCAACGTTTATTTATTTTTGGGACAGAGAGAGACAGAGCATGAACGGGGGAGAGGCAGAGAGAGAGGGAGACACAGAATCAGAAACAGGCTCCAGGCTCTGAGCCATCAGCCCAGAGCCTGACGCGGGGCTCGAACTCACGGACAGCGAGACCGTGACCTGGCTGAAGTCGGACGCTTAACCGACTGCACCACCCAGGCGCCCCAGTGAATTCATCTTTTTTAGATGCCGTATATATAAGTGAGGTAATGCAGTATTTGTCATTTTGTAGCTTACTTATTTCTCTTAGTATAATGACCTCCAGTTCTTCCACGTTCTTGCAAATGACACATTTTCTATATCCATCCACCTACTGGCAGATAATTAGCTTGTTTCCATGTCTTGCCTATTGTGAATAATGCTGCAGTGAACACAGGTATGCAGATGTCTTGTTCAAAAGTGATTTAATTTCCTTTGCATATATACCCAGAATTACTATAACATAAGATATCTCTGTTTTTAATTCTCTGAGGAACCTCCATATTGGCTGACCTCATAATGGCTGAACCAATTTACATTATCAAAAATAGTGCGCAAGGGTTTCCTTTTCTCCCCATTCTCACCAACACTTGTTATCTTTTATCTTTTTTTAAAGTTTTTAAATGTTTATTTTTGAGAGAGAGAGAGAGACAGAGAGACAGAGTGTGAGTGGGGGAGGGGCAGAGAGAGGGAGAAACAGAATCTGAAGCAGGTTCCAGGCTCTAAGCTGTCATCAGACTCAACTCAGCGCAGGACTCAAACTCACAAGCTGTAAGATCATGACCTGAGCCGAAGTCAGACGCTTAACTGACTGAGCCACCCAGGTGCCCCTATCTTTTATCTTTTCAATAATAGCCATTGAAACAAATGTGAGATGCTATCTTATTGAGGTTTTAATTTGCATTTCTCTAATGATCAGTGATGTTGAGTAACTTTACATATACCTGTTGAAGATTTGTATGTCTTCTTTTGAGAAATCTCTATTTAGATCCTGCACCATACTGTTGATTACTGTAGCTGTATAGTGTATTTTGAAGTCGGAAAATGTGATACATTCAGCTTTGCTGTTTTTGCTTAAGATTACTTTGACCATTTGAAGTCTTTTCAGGTTCCATAGAAATTGTAGAATTGTTTTTGTTTGTTTGTTTGTTTTCTTTTTTTCCATTTCTGCAAAGAATGCCATTGATTGGAATTATGATGGGCATTACATTGAATCTGTAGATACCTTTGGGTGATAAGGATATTTTAACAATATTAATTCTTAAAATCCATGAACATGGGATGTCTTTCCATTATCTGTGTGTCTTCTTTAATTTTCTTCCTGAATGTTTTACATTTTCAGTGTATAAATCTTCTACCTCTTTGATTAAGTTTATTCCTAAGTATTTTATCTTTTTGTTGCTATTTTGAGTGGGATTGTTTTCTTAATTTCATTTTCAGATAGTTTGTTTATGTGTAGAAACACAAATGATTTATGTGACTTTGTATCCTGCACCTTTACTAAAGTCAAATTTTAGTTCTAAAATTTTTTGGTTGATCCTTTAGGGTATTCTACATAAATCATCATGTCATCTGCAAACAAAGATAATTTCACTTCTTCCTTCTTTTTCTTCCAAGTCTAAGTTATACTTCCTCTTGCTTAACAATTCAGCATTTAAGTAATTTAAGTCATCAAGAGGAACCAGGATGCTCCTTCAAAATTTTGTGTAGGTATTTTCTCAATTATTCAGGTTTTTTTTCCACTCACAAATTTAGCCTTCCAAAAAACACTAGAATACGGAAACAATTCATCCAAGATTTTTGCCAATTTATAATAAGGATGGCTTCTTCTCCATTGTCTAATAACATATTTCTCATTTCCATTTAAGACTTGACCAGAATGACCTTTACTATCCATATTTCTACCAACATTCTGTTCAGTTCTTAACTGGTTCTTTAAGAAGATTGAGACTTTCTCTGCATCTCCTCTTTTCTTTCTGAGATCCACCAGAATTGTCCTTAACGGTCCATTTACAGCAATGTAGGCTTTTTCTAGCATGCACCTCCAAAGTCTTTCAGCCTCTGTTTATTTCTTAGTTCCAAACCACTTCCGCATTTTTAGGTATCTGTTATAGTAGCACCTGTATCTCTTGGCATCAATTTTCTGTCTCCGCTTTCTGCTAAAACAAAAATGCCATACACTGAGTTACTTGTAAACAATGAACATTTATTTCTCAGGTCTGGAGGCTGGGGAGTACAAAAAGAAGGCACCAACAGATTCAGAGTCTTGTGAGAGTCAGCCTCCTGGTTCATAAACTGTTTACTATGACCTCACATGGCAGAACAAGAGAGCTCCCTGGGGTCTGTTTTTTAGGGGCTCTAATCCCATTCATGAGGCCTCAACCCTCATGATCTAATTGCATCCCTAAGCCCCAACTTCCAAATACCATCACATTGGTTTCAACATATGACTTTGGGTGGTACACAGATATTCAGTCTGTAGCAGTTATTCAGGGTGGCTAATTCAGGGCATATTGAGACTTGGGGCAGTCTAAAAATTTAGATCTCTGTTTCTTTCCATCTTAAAGTTTTTATTTCACAGTGCTTTCCAGTATCATTATTACTATAGGTTGTTCAGATTAATTTGATATATTACAGGAAAATCAAATTCTTATCAATGTCTAAATTAGTTTTCACAATTTATCCACAAATATCTTGCATTCACACTATGAATTATATACCCTATTATCACATAAGACAAAGCAAATTCTAATACTTGTGGTTAGAAGGCAATTACCTTTAGAAAGAAGAGAGGGTCCAGGTTTGGAGTAATTTGGAATAAGATGATAGCAGTGGTCATATGTGGATCTTGAGAAACTTAACAGAACACCATAGGGGAAGGGAAGGGGGAAAAATAGTTACAAACAGAGAGGGAGGAAACCATAAGAGACTCTTGAATACAGAGAACAAACTGAGGGTTGATGGGGGGGGAAGGAGCAGGATAGAGTGGGAAATGGGTGATGGGCATTGAGAAAGGCACTTGTTGGGATGAGCACTGGGGTTGTATGTAAGCAATGAACCATGGGAATCTACCCCAAAAACCAAGAGCACACTTTACACACTGTATGTTAGTCAATGTGACAATAAATTATATTTTTAAAAAAAGAAAAGACGGTAGCGGTGGAAACAAGAAATATGCAATAGGACCTTGGAAGAAGTGAAAATCTAGTTTAGATAATGTATATACAGCAGTGAAAGGATCTGCTGCTCATGATCATTTTAGGGAGCTCCAGGGTCCACATAATGCTTTAAAGTGTGTGACTTTCAGACAGCAGCTTGCTGTTTGAGGGAGAGACACTCTCTGGAGCAAAAATGATTGCAGAAGAGGGATGCCTAGAAGAAGGGATGCTAGGGTGAGATACTTCCCACTTGATATCCCAGCAGATGTTTCAGAAACATAGTCCCTAAAGAACTTTTACAGTCTCCCAAGTGTAGACTCATAACTATAGAAGAGAGGGTATTTGCTGTTATTTTAAAACATTCATTGCCTCCTTGGTTATAAAGTTCAAGCTGCAGTATGTATGTATGTATGTATGTATGTATGTATTTATTTATTTATTTATTTATCTATTATTTATAATTTAAATCCAAGTTAGCATATAGTGCAACACTGATTTCAGGAGTAGATTCCAGGGATTCATCCCCTATGTATAACAATCAGTGCTCATCCCAACAAGTGTCTTCCTTAATACCCCTTACCCACTTAGCCCATCCCGCCTCCCACGACCTCTCCAGCAACCCTCTGTTTGTTCTTTATATTTAAGATTCTCTTATGTTTTGTCCCCCTCCCTGTTTTTATATTATTTTTGCTTCCCTTACCTTATGTTCATCGTTTTGTATCTTAAATTCCTCATATGAATGAAGTCACATACTGTTTGTCTTTCTCTGACTAATTTCACTTAGCATAATACCCTCTAGTTCCATCCATGTTCTTGCAAATGGCAAGATTTCATTCTTTTTGATTGCTGAGTAATACTCCATTGTATATATATACCAAATCTTCTTTATCCATTCATCTGCCGATGGACATGTGGGCTCTTTCCATAATTTGGCCATTGTCAATAGCACTACTTTAAACATCAGGGTGCATGTGCCCCTTCGAAACAGCATACCTGTATCCATTGGATAAATACTTAGTAGTGCAATTGCTGGGTTGTAGGGTAGTTCTATTTTTAATTTTTTGAGGATCCTCCATACTGTTTTCCAGATGGCTGCAACAGCCTGCATCCCACAAGCGGTGCAAAAGAGATCCTTTTTCTCCACATCCTCGCCAACATCTGTTATTGCCTGAGTTATTAACTTTAGCCATTCTGACAAGTGTGAGGTGGTAGCTCATTGTGGTTTTGATTTGTATTTCCCTGATGATGAGTGATGCTGAGCGGTTTTTCCTGTTTCTGTTAGCCATCTGGATGTCTTCTTCGTAGAAGTGTCTATTCATGTCTTTTGCCCATTTCTTCACTGGATTATTTGTTTTTTGGGTGTTGAGTTTGATAAGTTCTTTATAGATTTTGGATACGAACCCTTTTTCTGATATATCGTTTGCAAATATCAAACTCTCATTCCATTGGTTGCCTTTTAGTTTTGTTGATTGTTTCCTTCGCTGTGCGGAAGCTTTTTATTTTGATGAGATCCCAATGGTTCGTTTTTGCTTTTGTTTCCCTTGGCTCTGGAGACATGTTGAGTAAGATGTTGCTGCGGCCAAGGTCAAAGAGGTTTTTGCCTGCTTTCTCCTTGAGGATTTTGATGGCTTCCTGTCTTAAGTTTAGGTCTTTCATCCATTTTGAGTTTATTTTTGTGTATGGTATAAGAAAATGGTCCATGTTCATTTTTTTGCATGTCCATGTCCAGTTTTTCCAGCGCCATTTGCTGAAGACACCTGTCTTTATTCCATTGGATATTCCTTCCTGTTTTGTCAGAGATTAGTTGGCCATACGTTTGTGGGTCCATTTCTGGGTTCTCTATTCTGTTCTATTTTTCTGAGTGTCTATTTTGTGCCAGTACCATACTGTCCTGATTATAGCTTTATAATACATCTTAAAGTCTGGGATTATGATGCCTCCAGCTTTGGTTTTCTTTTTCAGGATTGCTTTGGCTATTCAGGGTCTTTTCTGGTTCCATACAAATTTTAGGATTGTTTGTTCTAGACCTGTGAAGAATGCTGGTTTTGTTGTTGATAGGGATTGCATCGAATTTGTAGATTGCCTTGGGTATTGTTGACATGTTAATGTTTGTTCTTCCAATCCAGGAGCATGGAATCGTTTTCTGTGTGTGTGTGTGTGTGTGTGTGTGTGTGTGTGTGTGTGTGTGTTCTTCAATTTCTTTCATAAACTTTAGATAGTTTTCAGTGTATAGATTATTCACCTATTTGGTTAGGTTCACTCCGAGGTATTTTATGGATTTTGGTGCAACTGTAAATGGGGTAGATTCCCTGATTTCTCTTTCTGTGGCTTCATTATTGGTGTATAGAAATGCAACCGACTTCTGTGCATTGACTTTATATCTATCTTGTGACTTTGTTGAATTCCTGGATCACTTCTGGCAATTTTTGTGGAATCTTTTGGATTTTTCATATAGAGGATTATGCCATCTGTAAAGAGTGAAAGTTTGAATTCCTCTTGTCTGATTTGGATTCCTTTTATTCCTTTGTGTTGCCTGACTGCTGAGGCTAAGACTTCCAATTTTATATTGAATTGCAGTGACAAGAGTGGATATCCCTGTCATGTTCCTGACCTGAGGGGGGAAAGCTCTCAACTTTTCCCCATTGAGGATGATATTAGCTGTGGGTCTTTCATATATGGTTTTTATGATCTTGAGATATGATCCTTCTGTCCCTACTTTCTTGAGGGTTTTTATCAAGAAAGAATGTTGTATTTTGTCAAATGATTTCTCTGCATCTATTGAGAGAATCATGTGGTTCTTGTCCTTTCTTTTATTGATGTGTGATGTATCATGTTGATTGTTTTGCAGATATTGAACCAGCCCTATATCCCAGGTATAATGTTTTTCAGATATTGAACCAGCCCTGCATCCCAGGTATAAATCCCACTTGGTTGTGGTGAATAATTCTTTTAATGTATTGTTAGCTCTGGTTGGCTACTATCTTGTTGAGGATTTTTGCATCCATATTCATCAGGGAGATTGGTCCATAGTTCTCCCTTTTAGTGGGGGTCTTTGGGTTTGGAATTAAGGTAATGCTGGCTTCATAATATGAATTTGGAAGTTTTCCTTCCATTTCTACTTTTTGGAACAGCTTCAGAAGAATAGGTGTTAACTCTTCTTTAAATGTTTGGTAGAATTCTCCTGTAAAGTCATCTGGCCCTGGACTCTTGTTTTTGGGGAGATTTTTGATTACTAAATTTGATTTATTTACTGTTTATGGGTCTGTTCAAATTTTCTATTTCTTCTTGTTTCAGTTTTGGTAGTTTATATGTTTCTAGGACATTGTCCATTTCTTCCAGATTGCCCATTTTATTGGCATATAGTTGCTCATAATATTCTCTTATTATTGTTTGTATTTCTGCTGTCTTGTTTGTTATCTCTCCTCTTGCATGGTGGTTTTATTTGGGTCCTTTCCTTTTTCTTTTTGATAAAACTGGCTAGAGGTTTATCAGTTTTGTTAATTCTTTCAAAGCCTGGGTTCATTGATCTGTTTTATTATTTTTTTGTTTGGTTTGGGTGGTTTGGTTTGGTTTTGATAGCATTGATTTCTGCTCTAATCTTTATTATTTCCTGTATTCTGCTGGTTTTTGTTTTTATTTGCTGTTCTTTTTCCAGCTCTTTAAGGTGTAAGGTTAGGTTGTGTATCTGAGACCTTTTTTCCTTCTTAGGAAGGCCTGGATTGCTATATACTTCCCTCTTATGACTGCCTTTGCTGTGTCCCAGAGGTTTTGGGTTGTGTTTTTATCACTTTATTGGGCTTCCATGTACTTTTAAATTTCCTCTTCAACTTTTTGGTTAGTCCATTCATTCTTTAGTAGGATGTTTTTTAGCCTCCAAGTATTTGTTATCTTTCCAAATTTTTTCCTGTGGTTGATTTCAGATGTTGTAGCATTGTGGTCTGAAAGTGTGCACAGTGTGATCTGGATCTTTTTGTATTTGTTGAGGGCTGATTTATGTCCCAGTATGTGATCTATTCTGTAGAACGTTCCATGTGCACTTGAGAAGAATGTGTATTCTGCTGCTTTAGGATGAAATGTTCTGTATATATCTGTTAAGTCCATTGGGTCCAGTGTGTCATTCAAAGCCATTGTTTTCTTAATGATTTTTTGTTTAGATGATCTGTCCATTCCTGTAAGTGGGGTGTTGAAGTCCTCTACCATTATGATATTATCAATGAGTTTCTTTATGTTTGTGATTAATTGATTTATGTATTTGGGTGTTTCACGTTTGGAGCATAAAGGTTTACAATTGTTAGGTCTTCTTGGTGGATAGACCCCTTAATTATTATATAATGTCCTTCTCCATCTCTTGTTACAGTCTTTATTTTAAAGTCTAGATTGTCTGACAAAAGTATGGCTACTCCAACTTTCTTCTGTTGACAATTAGAATGATAGATGGTTCTCCATCCCCTTACTACAATCTGATGGTGTCTTTAGATCTAAAATGGGTCCCTTGTAAACAGCATATAGATGGATCTTGTTTTCTTATTCATTCTGTTACCCTATGTCTTTTGATTGGAGCAGTTAGTCCATTGACATTTAGAGTGAGTACTGAAAGATAGGAATTTATTGCCATTGTGTCGCCTGTAGAATTGGAGTTTCTGGTTGAATTCTTTGGTCCTTTCTAGTCTTTGTTGCTTTGTTGTTTTTGTTTTGTTTTGTTCTGTTTATATTTTTTTTGTTGTTTTTTGTCTTTTCTCCCCTCAGAGAGTCCCCCTTAACATTTCTTGCAGGGCTGGTTTAGTGGTCACTCACTCCTTCAGTTTTTGTTTGTCTGGGAAACTTTTTATCTCTCCTTCTGTTTTGAATGACAGTCTTGTTGGATAAAGAATTTTTGGCTGCATGTTTTTCTGATTCAGCACATCAGATATATCCTGTCACTCCTTTCTGGCCTGCCAAGTTTCTGTGGATAGGTCTGTGGTGAACCTGATCTGTCGTCCCTTGTAAGTTAAGGACTTTTTTTCCCTTGCTGCTTTCATGATTCTTTCCTCACCTGAGTATTTTGTGAATTTGACTGTGATATGCCTTATTGATGGGCAGTTTTTGTGGAATCTAATGGGAGTTCTCTGTGCTTCCTGGGTTTTGATGTCTGTGCCTTTCCCCAGGTTAGGGAAGTTTTCCTCTCTGATTTGCTCACATAAAATTTCTATCCCTATATGTCTCTCTTCATCTTCTGGGACCCCTATGATTCTGATGTTATTCCTTTTTAATGAGTCATTAAGTTCTCTAATTCTTATATCATGTTCTTTTGCTTTAGTCTCCCTCTTTTTTAATGCTTCATTATTCTCCATAAGTTTGTCCTCTATATCGATGATTCACTGCTCTGCCTCATCCATCCTTGCCGCCATGGTATCCATTTGAGATTAAAGCTCAGTTATAGCATTTTTTATTTCATCCTGACTAGCTTTTACTTCTTTTACCTCTGCAGAAAGGGATTCTAATCTATTTTCAATGCCAGCTAGTATTCTTATTATCGTGATTCTAAATCCTGGTTCAGACATCTTGCTTGTATCTGTGTTGATTAAGTCCCTGCCTGTCATTTCTTCCTGTTCTTTCTTTTGGGGTCACTTCCTTCATTTCATCATTTTGAAGGAAGAAAACTAATAAGGTAAAAAAATAAAATTAAAAAAATTTAAAACAACACAAAAAATCAAATAAAGGATGCTAGATCTTAGGTGTGTTTTGGTCTGGTTATTAAAAGAAGCTTTATAGAATAGAGAAAAAAGGAAAATAAAAAAAAAGGGAGAAAAAAGGAAAACATTTGAAAATTTGACAAAACAAATACAATAAAATAGAATGAATTGTGATGATGAAAGTAAAATAAAATTTAAAAATTTACAAAAAAGTGAAAAATATAGTAGAAAAAATTAAAGGAGAATCTTTTTATACAAAAACAGAAAATAAAAATTTTGTCTTTCTATATTCAAGAATAAAGAAAGAATGGGGCGCCTGGGTGGCGCAGTCGGTTAAGCGTCCGACTTCAGCCAGGTCACGATCTCGCGGTCCGTGAGTTCGAGCCCCGCGTCAGGCTCTGGGCTGATGGCTCGGAGCCTGGAGCCTGTTTCCGATTCTGTGTCTCCCTCTCTCTGCCCCTCCCCCGTTCATGCTCTGTCTCTCTCTGTCCCAAAAATAAATGAACGTTGAAAAAAAAATTAAAAAAAAAAGAATAAAGAAAGAAAAAGGAAAAATAATTGAATAGATGGACCACTGCACAGAATGAAATATGATTTAAATTACCTCCAGTTTCCCCTTGAAGGCAAACTAGGAAGCACTTTATAATCCATAAACTAAGCTGATGGAGAGACTTTTAGTGTTCCTCAAGAGCACAGTTAGCCCAGTTGGGCGGGCTTAATGTAATGGCTCCTCTCTCCACTAGATGGTGCTGCTTAGCTTACTGGGGTGGATTGCCGTGGCACTTGTAGGTGTGTATGCACATGCGCAGAAGGGGTAAAAATGGCATCACCCAGCTGCCCAGTCTCCACTATTGGAACTATGTGCTCTCCCTGTCTGGCAGTCAAGAACCCCTCCTTTGTCTCTGGCCTCTGTCCACTCCCTGCTTCTTCACTGTCCGGGACCAAGCCATCAGTCCACCAAGTGCAACCTGTCTCCAGAGTTTTATCTCAGATGGGGCTGTGTTTCGCAAGCCCTCACTTCTGAGGGACTGCAGCCTTGACCTGTTCAGACCCTCTGGGGGAGGGTCTAGCCAAGAAATGCCAGCCTGCCCCCAGGAATGTTCATGTGACCGTGGTGCTGCCAATGTGTAGAGACTGCAGCCTGGTGCCAGCCTGCATGAAAACGTTCTTGGGATCATGTAGCATCAGCATTTCACGGACTATGGCAAATCACAACACACGTCTGGCACCAGGTTTCACTTCCAATGTCCTTGTTCCAATACCAGCGAATGTTGCTGATCTCTACCATCTGCTCGGATCCTTGCCTTTGGTGAGGCCACACAAATTCTACCAAATGTCCTCCCAGCAGAGGAACCACCACTCCCCATGTGGCCCACTGACGCCTTGGACCTTGCTCTCTGCTCCTGGCGATTCACCCTTCCTATCAGAGCACCTCCAGGTATTGAGCTGCATAGTTTCAGACTCTGTGATCCCTCTGTTTATAGAGTCTTAATGGAATTTAAACCTTCTGCTTTCTCCTTTCTTCCTTTCTTGTTCAGTCCCTTGCAGCTGTTTCTGCTCTTCTTTTTTCTCTCCAGCTGCTTTTGGGTGAGGGGTGCCTTTCACATACTCTCCCCTGTCTCTGTCCTCTCTTGGCAAGCAAAAACAGCTCCCTGCCCTCCATGGCTTCTCTCTCCCCCAGTTCACCTCTCCATGCTGTGTACCTGCTGAGTTCTTTGGTTCAGGTTGTGCAGATTGTTGTGTTAATCCTCAAATCAGTTTTGTAGGTGTGGAAGGTGGTTTGGGGTTGATCTCAAGCTGCAGTTCTCTCATGGTAATATAGACCTGGCATGGGAGGAGGAATGGAAAGTGAGTAAGAATTAAACAAGACACAGTCCCCAATATCAAAATGCTTACTGTCTAGAGGGTGTAACAGTAAGCCATAATGATGAAGCAGGATAACTATTATAATGGAGGTGCCTCCAAGGGCAAGGGGAGCATGCACTGGGGAAGTCAGCTTGACTGAATCAGTTGAGAACAAGGACAGCCTGTAGATGATGTTATCTAGTGAGCAACAAGAGCTCTGTCAAATCTCCATGACCTGATAAAAAAGAACCTGTTCAGCAGCTATAGATGGGAAAGGTAGAGTTGGTAGCAGGGAGACTCTCTGACAAAATCTGGTCTGTTGGGTATCGATGCCAAGAGTCTTTGGACTAATCTTTTTTTAGAATACCATATAATAAATTTATAAGAATAAGATTTTATTAAACTTGACAACAATTATTAATCCACCAATACATCCACTTGTTTTTTTTTAACCAATTAAGAACAAAATATTGATTTCTTTGGATATGCCAAAGTATTATCAAGGTTCTACAAATATTTAAAACTCCTCTCCTTTTAAAGCCTGTCATTATTGCCTAAATATAGTGATTTATTTGAAAATGATGAAATACTTATAACAAATAATTTCATAGACGGCTAATGCGCGAACTCTTCCTATGAGATGCTAAAAGTCAAATTCCTTTGTTCATATTGTTAAAAAATCACTGATGCAACAAACCTTATTGGCTATAGAAAAGCAAAACTGAGACCCAGAGAGGGAGAGTGACTTGGTAAAGGTCATAATGCTAATTGGCAGACATGACATTTAGAGTTTAAGGTTGACTTCACTGAGCCTTTTTTTGAGGAAATGGATTTTTGCAGAAATCAAACAAGTAATGTGACAGCATAGAGATTTTGCTGGTGGTGAAAAAGGGCTTCAGACAGGAGAGTGGGAGAGGTAGTGAAAGAAGCTGCAGAGACAAGAGCAGGTGGTCTGTGTGATGTGCCTATTAGAGGTTATTTATAACCTCCTCTGTCAGCCAATGAAGTAGGATGGCATAGTGCTTAAACAGATGCTGGAGTTGCCTAGCCTCTTACTATTTATGTGACCTTCATCTATGCACCTAAACTCTCTGTGGCTCAGATATCCCATCTGAAAACTGAGAACAATAAATTTTCTCTTAAATCACTGTGCAGTTACAATATGTTAATTTTAGATGAAGTGCATGGCATATTGTAATCCCCAAGTTAAGATTACTCTCAGTAATTGTGGCAGTGGCCTCCAGGAGGACTGTGTGTGTCCTGATCTTTCTGGTTCAATGGAGAATTAAGAATTATTGATGAGGAAAGCTTGAATGAGGAGGATCTCAGAGATGAAATGTTCCACATGTAAACTTGGGATTCTGAGGAGAAAGAAAGTTGTGGAGTACATGCTCCTCTGTGTCACTAGGAGATCAATTGCATACACATGAGTGGATATAATAATACAATCTGGGGAAGTATTTGTAGCGTAAGTGGAAGAAAGATGAAAAACACAGTGTCCTTGTTTTCTGTGGTATAATTGTGAAACTCTAAAATAACAGTCCTGCTAATATTTATTATAAATATATTAGAGCTTATTTTGTCGAGCAGACTCACTTTACAGATACAGAGCTCAATATTCAGGAGAGTAGTTTTATCAATATCACATCTTACTTAACTCCTAGAAGAATTGGAAGAGTGTGCTCAGCACTTGGCTCCCAGTCTAGTGAACTCATAGAAATACAGCTGGCTCTATCTAACTGGCATTGGCAGTATTAGTTTATTTTCATTTATGTTGATTTCCTTTCTCCTTGCTAACCCTATCCTGACCCAACAGTCTGAATTTCTTTTTTAGAGAATGGACCAAACTAGGAGGTATCAGAAGCTGGTAACTAGACAGTATCTATGGACAGGACAATAGCCAAGAATCCCTGGAGTTGAGCCTTCTACATGGAGCAGCAGGTTCATCAGGCAAACGGGATGCCAGCACAGCCACTGGAGCCCAACCTGAGACTAGCAAATAGAGTTTGTGCTACAGCATGATATTATAGAGATCTAAGCAGAAGCACGGCCTTAGAAGAATTGGTGTACTGGATTATGAATAAATAATGAGAGGGTTACCCCTTCTTAAAACAGCAGAACTGTAGAAAGTTGTGGGAATAAGAAATAAAATAAGAACCCGGTAATTAGTAATGGGCCATAAATAACAGTAGAACCATCTAACAGGGTCAACTAATGCTGAGCCTCAAGACCCAGCATTGGGCCTTTACATTTCTCCTTATTTTAAGGATAGGTTGCTAAACCCAGGGAATATAGGAAATGGCAGTGGGTGATGGGCCCTCAGCAATGTCAGTTTAAGTGTGGGCAGAGTCAGGAGTATATGGGCAGAGTCAGGAGAGCCATTAAAGCTGTAATGCACCTCTGGTTGGATGTCCTATGAGTTTATGATCTTGAGTGCAAGTTAGTTCAGTGATTTACAAACTGAGTTGCATACCTGTAGAGTTTCTTGGAAATCCTCATGGTCCTAAGGCAAAAGGGTCAAACACTTGGAAATCTCCTTTTTCATTCCTTTGTTATATGTTTTATAGAGTTTTATATAAATTTTATTTAAGGGCTAACAGCACTGCCAAATATAATAATCAAATTATAAAACTGTTACTGAATATCTTGACTTCCATCTTCCCTATCATATCTTTCCTGCCCCAAGTTATGCTTTTTTCAGGGCTTATTTAAAAACTGGAAAATTTTATAAATTTACTTGATCTCAAATGTTCTTAAGTGATAATAGCTTAATCCATTCATTTATTCATCCATAATGTGTCTAATAATCCTTTCAGCAACCACTGAGGAGATATAAAGCACATAAGAGTAACAATCCTGTGTGGAAATTGGTGTGCAAAAGAACAGTATAGCATTGTATAAAAAGAGACAGGAATTCTATGGAGGAGCAGGCTTGCTCGTGGGGAGTTGATGCTAGGGGACAGTCAGGAACTTCCTGGAGTATATACATTGTGAGGAGGGCATGTTTGTATTAATCACACAATAAGTAACTTAGGCTCTAAGAGAAAAACATGTTCAAGGGCACATTGGGGTTAAAAAAAATCAGTAACTGAACGTCTTGTGCTGGTTACTACATTAACTCTGAAACAATGTTCCTCATCATGACTGGGAAGCTAGGTTTTGAGAATGTGCAGGTACTAATAGTCTTTCTGGTGGGCTAGGGGGGAAGCTGTCTTGGGTATGACCATTCCCACTAGTCTACCTCCCTTGTCTGTGTTACAGCTAGCCCCAGACAGTACAACATCTTGGCTCTTGTACCAGTGGAGTTTTCCTGATTTTTCTTTTTTTTTTTCTTTTTTTAATTTTTTTTTAATTTTTTTTTCAACGTTTATTTATTTTGGGGACAGAGAGAGACAGAGCATGAACGGGGGAGGGGCAGAGGGAGAGGGAGACACAGAATCGGAAACAGGCTCCAGGCTCTGAGCCATCAGCCCAGAGCCTGACGCGGGGCTCGAACTCCCGGACCGCGAGATCGTGACCTGGCTGAAGTCGGACACTTAACCGACTGCGCCACCCAGGCGCCCCATCCTGATTTTTCTTAAACACATAAACTACCACTTAATGTTATTTTTAAAAAACAATTTTTTTTAGAACTGTATCAGCCCAAGTGAACATGAATATTCTGGAAAAAGGCCTTGGACTATAATCCTTTAACAATAGATCAAGTAAATTGTTATAATCACAGATATTGTGCAGTTGGTACCATCACATGGACAGCTCCAGAGGGCATCATTTACATTATTTTCACAGCAGTATTCTTGGGCCCCAGCTTCAGAAAGGACTCATCTGACAGGTGAATTAATACCTCGTACCATTCACAATGGGAGATTGTATGACATTTTGTTTTTAAAAAGTAGCAAGAATGTTCATGAAAAGTCTGATTTGGGAAGGGATGAATTCATTTATAGACATACAAAAAAGACAGAGGAAGCTTTAAAGTAGAAATTTCCAAGAAGAAGAACAGAATGGAACATACTAAGATAAAAATGAATTTTAAGAAATAAAAATGCAGAGCTGTTTTGTGGCTTGAGATGCCATCTCATCACAAACAAGGAAAATAATCCAGAAGGTGCGTGCCTCTCCTTTATGCTTTTCTTTCCCTTGGGAGCCCACTTAACATTTGTTGGATTATCAGGGATGAGCTTCACTTACACACCTGCATAGCAACTTGTATTACTGATGAAACCCATGAGCAAAAGTCTCTCAGTGGGAAGAACAAGACAAGTCAGCAGTGATAATTAAAGAGCAAGAATGGAAGAAGTATGCACCTGTGATTTATGACTCAGTGGCTTTGGAGTAGATTGTTTTCTGAATGTTGTTTTGTTTTTGTGTTTTGGTTAGTTGCTACTTTTTTTTAATCTCCCCTGTAGTTTGAATCTTATTCATGATATTTGTAATGCCTTTTGGTCTGTGATTGCTTAGCTCAAAGAGTTAAAGCAAGGATAGAATTCCTAATGGGACCAATTTAATGTGGTTAGGCTTCTGTGAAATAGACTCTGTTAATTATACCACTCCCTTGGTCCCTGGTCTCCTAAACAGTGTAACATGGTCAGGAGGATGATGGGTCTAGGTGATGAATTAAAAATCAGAACAAAAATGTCACATGAACCAGAAAACATGCACTAAAATAGCTTCTCTCCCCCACCCCCACCTTTCAGAAACAAATGGGTTTAGGAAAGACATTACCTATAGCAGCAATGCAGTGAATATTGTTAGCCCACTCTGATACTGAAAAGAGGCAATAAATGTCCAACAGAAGTCTACTGAAACTGCCTTTGCTATGTTCTCAACTATCTTATGCTTCTTTAGTGTCAAGTCATGGGAATAAAAGGTGCAGCACAGGGAACATAGTCAATGATACTGTAATAGTACTGTATGGTGACAGATGGTAGCTATACTTGTAGTGAACATAGCATAACATATAGAGAGGTTGAATCAGTATGTTGTACACCTGAAACTAATGTAACATTGTATATCAACTATACTCAAATAAAAAATTAAAATTAAATTTAAAAAATTAACATTGTCCTGGCTACCACCAGAGAGTATATTTTGATTTTATCCTCAGAGACTTCAATCGGATCATAGAAAAAGAAACAAAAAACAGCAACAACTTGAAAACTCAAAACAACACGTACTATGAAACTACACAATGTAAACAGGTCACAAAAGTGAATTTGGAATCAAAATAACATCAGACTCGCAACTATTAATACCTCACAATAGAACAATGCCTTCTACATTCTGAGAGAAAATTATTTTGAACTTTAAATTCTATATCCAGCTAGGCATGCCTGGGTGGCTCAGTTGGTTGGACATCCAACTTCGGCTGAGGTCATGATCTCTTGGTTCCTACGTTTGAGCCCTGTGTCAGGCTCTGTGCTGACAGCCCAGAGCCTGGAGCTTGTTTCAGATTCTGTGTCTCCCTCCCCTCTCATTCTCTCTCTCTCTCTCTCTCTCTCTCTCTCTCTCTCTCTCTCTCTGTCCCTCTGTCTCTCTGTCTCAATAATAAATAAACATTAAAAGCAATTTAAATTCTATATCCAGTTAATCTGTCAAATAGAAGGGGAAGAAAGGCATGAATATACATGCATATTCTAAAAAAGAAGAAAAAAATCTTCTTGAAACTTAGGAAAGTAAGAAGGTAGGTTGTAGTCCTTAAAAATCAAAGAAATAAACCACTCACAAAGAGCTCGTGTTGTATGCAAAACAGGGAACTGGAGATAGAAGTGAAATGTGTAGACTTCACATGTCCACAGCTCTGCAGCTGGTCAAGAGAACAGTCCATCCAAAATGGTACCAGAGAACTTAGGCTCCATCCCCAAACAGTAACAAAAAGGGGATGATTAACTCTCATGTGTTTGCTTTTATGGATAGTAGATTAAGACTCCTGTCAAAAAATTTATGCCTGTAATAGTGATAAGCATATAGAAATCTTTTTTAAATGTTTTATTTATTTTTGAGAGAGAGACAGAGTGCAAGTAGGGGAGGAGCAGAGAGAAAGGGAGACAGAATCTGAAACAGGCTCCAGGCTTTGAGCTGTCAGCACAGAGCCGATGCAGGGCTCGAACTCGGGAATGGCGAGATCATGATCTGAGGTGAAGTCGGATGCTTAAACGACTGAGCCATCCAGGCACCCCTAGAAATCTTATAAAATAAGTGGTAATTATTAACTGCATGTGAAAAATGATCAAGAAAAAAAACCATATATGTAGCTCATAACGGACTCAGCAGGGAACAATAGCGCACACTCATGATAATATAAAAAGAATATGCGTTTAACAAAATAGTGAAATGCTTTCAAGGATATAAGAAAGGTCACCTGTTTACATGGATATAGTGTGTGTGTGTGTGTGTGTGTGTGTGTGTGTGCGTGCATGCACGCGTGTGCAGTTTTTGGGTAAACTGAATTTGGTTTCAAAGTGGACACTGGGAGGAAATTGCTATTCTTCATTCTAGCCCTATTCTAAGTTTTAACTTTATGATTTATGCATGTTCTACATTGATTAAAACATAAAGTAAGACACTGGGCATTTCTTCAGAAGGTGTTGACTCATTCAGACTGTGGTTTTCTTGAGTTGAGGTTTTGACGGAGTTGTATGTAGTCTCTCATGTTACATAATGTTACCAAAGACACCTGAGAATACTTGTGGAAATGGAGAGGAAAAAGGAGAAAAGAGAATGCTGATTGCCACTTCTGTGTTTATTATAATCAGCCTCTGCCATTCTAGCATGCTTGCTACAAATTGTTCATCACTGATTCCCAAGTGTGTGCAGCCCAATAGGATCTTTTTTTTTCTCTCTCTCTCTGTTTCTCTCTCTTTCCCTCTCTTTCCTTTTTACTGCTGCCCAGTGGTCTCCCATATCATAAATAACTTCTGGAAAACTCTTCATTGGTCCCCTTTTAAAAATTCTAAGACAGTTTTGCTTTTCTATGCAATAACTTGCTTGTTTATTTTCTATATAATTTCCTTTTATTACGTGTATGTTGGTTATTTTTAAAAGACAAGTTCCAAAAGCTTTGGTAAAGTTGTGTGGCTTGGCATTTTTAGATAAATTTGCTTTTATGTTACAGCAAAGAATTTTCCTCTTGGGAAATAAATTATACTAGCAAAATTAGGATTAGCCGTTTTGAGGCTATTTCTGCCTTACACTTGGGCCTTTCAAGTTGCATTATTTTTTTTTTCTTTGACAAATGATAATGTTTAAAATGTGATTGTGGTTCTTTCTTGAAAATTACAGAGACCCGGACACCCAATGTATGATTTTGCAATGGGTTACTGTAGACATATTTTAGAACTTCATTTTAGGCTTCTGGCTTCAGTGATTCACTAGCTTTCTAGTTGTTGAACATGTCACTATGGTAACAGTTCATCTGATTTGTTATAGAACTGTGTGACCCCCACCGTCATTAACTCAATTTGAGCAACACAGATTTGTGAGGATTCAATTTGTTAAGGACTTAATGTCTGGTGCACAATCTATTGTGGGAAAATATGAGGAACAACCCCATTTGTAAGTGAGATTGTAGAATATGTGTTCAGCTAACTGAGAGGAACAAAATATCTATTGTCTCTAACACAGTAAGTGTTTCTATGAAGATAGATTCTGCTGCTAATGAGACCAATAGATATATTATAAAGAGTCCTCCTTGGAAACAGCTCCTAAGCAATGTGTTCTGGTTATCACATGATTTTGAAAGTAAAGTTGTCTTTTATCTACAAAATGTTTCCCTTCAGCTGGAAATGAGTTCTCTTTCTTTTATCCATCAAATTTTTAATGTATTTATTTAACACAAATTTATTTGGTGTTGAGGTTACAAAGATGAATGAGACATGCTGTGTTCTGAAAGTCTGTAAAGCTCATTAGAAAACAGACATGTAAATGATTGGAACCATTTGTTGTAAGTACGGCTGTTTTAATTAATTAAGGTATGATATAGCTCAAAGGAAAAAAGTGCTAAGATTTTTTTCCAAAAGAGATAGATGATATAGTGATTGCTCCAGATAGGTGGGATAGTATCTACAAAACTACAAAGCCCAAGAGAACATATTTCTTTCTTTTCCTTCCTATTCTTTTCTTTACTTTTCTCTTTCTTTCTCTTTTTTCTTTCTTTCTCTCTTTCTCTTTCTTTCTTTCTTTCTTTCTTTCTTTCTTTCTTTCTTTCTTTCTTTCTTTCTTTCTTTCTTTCTTTCTTTCTTTCTTTCTTATTTCAAGGAAAGCCAAGGAGTCTTTGGCATTTTTTAAGAGTGTATTTATTTATTTTGAGAGAGAAAGAAAGAGAGAGAGAGGGAGAGAGGGAGAATACCAAGCAGGCTCCTTCCACACCATCAGCATACAGACCAATATGGGGATCGATTCTTCAAACTGTGAGATCATGACCTGAGCTGAAATCAAGAGTTAGATGCTTAGCCTACTGAGCCACCCAGCCTCCCCCAAGGGAACACATTTCTTTCTTTTTGTTTTTTACACATTTCTTTTTTCTTTTTTTCAATGTTTATTTTTGAGGGGGGAGGGGTAGAGAGAGGGAGACACAGAATCTGAAGCAGGCTCCAGGGTCCAAGCTGTCAGCACAGAGCTCAATGTGGGGCTCAAACTCACAAACTGTGAGATCATGACCTGAGCCAAAGTTGGCCGCTTAACTAATTGAGCCACCCAGGTGCCCACATTTCTTAAGTGGAAAGTAAGTACTGTACAGTGAGTAGAGAGGCTAGAAATAGTGTTGTATGTCATATCAAAAAAGGTCTCATAATAAATTCTAAGACATCTGAAAATGTAAATAACAAGATGGAGATCTATTAAAGGTCTCAAATAGATTAGTAATATGAATAGAAATTCAGTCAGACAGCTCAGAAGAGTGGCTACAAGCCTGGACACAGGGGAGTAGATGGAGAAACTAAGTAAATCACATAAGAGAAAATGTAAACCAGACCTAGGATAGCAGAAATCTGATAAGCAATTATGTCGACACAGTTAATACAAAAAGATTTATTGACTTGGGATGTAGGGATATATTTATGTGTATTTGTGTATTTGTGTGGAGGTGTAAACTGTCAGGGAGAGGGGATAAAATGGTGAAGAAAAATGTCATTGATAATTACTATAAATTGTAGATTACCTTATATGTCTCCGTCTTTTCTTCTCAAATAAATAGCAAGTTCCTTAAGTCAGTAATTTTCACACATTTTTAAAAATTGTGGTAAACTATAGGTAACAAAACCATGTTTAACTATTTTTAAGTGCGTTTTCAAAGCTTGTCATCCCAAACAAAAACTCTATAATCATTAAGCAATAACTCCCCATTGCCTGCCTCCCTCCAGCCTCTGATAACTTTCTAATCTACTTTCTGTCTTGATGAATTTGCCTACTGAAGATATTTCATGTAAGTGGAATCATATAATTTGTCTCATTTCACATAGCAAAGTTTTCAAGGTTCATTGATGTTCTTATGTATACTGGAACTTCATTCCTTTTCTAGCTGAATAATATTCCATATATATATATATATATATGTACATCCATATATATCCATATATATATATATGGATATATACATGTATATCCATGTGTGTGTATATATATATGTGTGTGTGTGTATATATATATATATATACATACACACACCGCATTGTATATATTCATGTATTGATGGTCACTTGGATTGTTTCCAGATTTTGACTGTTGTGAGCAAAGTTGCAAAACTGCAGTGAACATTGGCATTCAAGCATCAGTGTGAGTCCCTTTTTTCATTCTTTTGGAGATATAGGAATAGAATTGCTTGGGATAATTCTGTTTCACTTTTTAGGAAACCACTAATTTTTTTTTCCCGTATAGCCTACATCTTTTTATATTCCCACCGACAATGTATTCAGGTTCCAATTTCTCCACATTCTCATCACCACTTGTTTTTTCCCTTTAAAAAAAATTATAGCCATTCTAGCAAAAGTGAAGTGGTATTTTTTGTGCTCAAGGTATCTGTCTTGAATTCAGCATATCGAATATGTATGCATATAAAATTACATGTGTGTACAAATTTATATTTTATATACATGTATCTATATGTATAAAACTATATATTCAGAATTATATACACATGTATACAATTTGATCTTTAATTCAAATCAGACTAATTCTTATGGCCCAGAAATTCTTCCCCTATGTGTATGCTCAGAACTAATTTGTAACATTTTTAATAAGCAGCAAAACTTTTCTGGCTGTTGAAAACTAAATTGTGGTTATTCATGGAAGGAAATGCTACACAAGAATGAACTAGGTACTGCTACTATAACTTCAAAACAATGGGGGAAACAGCATGCTGAAAGTAAGAAGCTACATGTGAAATAGTACGGGCAATGTAATGCTACTTACGTTTCAAAAATAAGCAAAAATATATCATGTTAGAAATAGGGACAGATTTTTTTTTTCTTTAACCTTAGGTGGCTAGAGCCTGGAAGATGCTATAATGAGTGTTTTTGGAGTGCTGGTCATGTTCCGTCCTTTGATCTAGGTGCTGATTCCTTCGGTGTGTTCACTTTTTCAATATTCATCAAGTTATGCACCTAACAATTTTTGCACTTATCTTTATAGACTTGTTGTAATTAACAAAAGAAATAAAGAGACAAAGATGCAATAGTTTTCTAGTTGATACAGGAAAATTTTCATGGACTTTTTAAAAAATTGAGTAACATGAATTCAAACCTTCGCCCAGTCCTACACCAGACATGGGCATGGAGTATTGTATATCAAATATCAATGCCTCAGTCAGTATAACTGTAAGACTGGGGAATATATATTTCCATGAAGTGTGTTTTAATGATCCATATGATGTATAGATCTTATTTATGCCATTAATACACATTTATAAATGCTGTTTCCCTCTCCACCCACCATATTTGTTATGCTGCAAAGCTGAGGTTATTGTGTTGAGTAGTTAAAATGATGAAATTATAATATCATCTTGCAATCAGATAGAAGATTAATAATTTCTCTATTTAACAGGAAATTCAGAGAATCTTTTCATTTTCTTATTCAAAATAGCCAAAATATGTGCATATTCTTTTTTAAATGAAAGGTTTTTTTTATGATTTCATGAAGTATCATTAACTATAACTTATAGAAAGAAAAAAATTTATATTGGGAATTTGACTTAACATAGTGAACATACAGGTAATAGATGTTAAAAATACATTAAAGAGAAATTATAAATTGAGTTTCAACTGAAAGATACTAATCCAGTATTATTTTCTCCACAACTGTTATTGTGAAAAAAAAAAATTGGTGTGTTACATAAAATGTAAGTTTAAAAAGTCCAAGAAAAATCATGGTTATAGTAACTAAAATATGGTCAGTATATAAAGGTGGCCATATAGTATTGCCCCAAGAAACCAAATAAGGAGCTTATCATAGTAGAATTGAATTTAATTTGGTTGTTATAGATGATAGGGCTCCTGAAAGCACTTTTAATATTCTAATTTGTAACATTCCACACTGTCTCATTTAACTCACACACAGACCTATACTGTATATATGACACATGATAGTGTTCCAATTTTTAGATATAAAAACTGAGACCTGGATAATTAAATTTTCAAAGACTCCACAGTCAGTAAGGCAGACTTTGAGCCAAGGTCTTCTTCTTATTCCTAAGCAGTTTCTAGTCAGCTGTAATTCCTGAGTTTTCCTATTTGGAGCTCAAACACCTTTTGGCTCATTAAATATGCAGGTTTTTAAATCACACTCAGTCAGCCCCCAAGGATTCTGAATAATTAATGCAGATTTCTGCGACAGGAATCTGAATTTTCACCAGTTGTTGATTCTGTAGTGGTTACTCTGTGGATCACATTTTGAGAAACAATGTTGATCTGGTCTTCATTTTTTTTTTTTTACCTCAGTTCCTTGCCTTATGCTGCCCAGTGCTGCAGACACTGGCAGGAGATTACATGGTGAGAGGAAGAGAAAATGGAGTGTCCTGCTGCCCCACCTCACCCTGTGGCCCTGACAGTCCTGGTATATGTTTGGGTAGTGTCTTCACAGTTCCACCTCCCACCTGAGGGCTACACACTGTTTCCATCTTCTACCAGTTGACTCTTGAGCCCTGGGCTCTAGGAACTCCTTCCCTTTGTCCTTATATTCCTAGGAGTGAAAGTTTCCCTTGCTGTTGCTCGTGTTTGGGTTGCGATACCCTCCCCTTTTTGGCTTCTTTGCTGTTCCCTCACGATTTGAACCAACTCCCTGTGCTAAGTGTCATCTATTTTAAATACTAAGAGTGAGTTTCTCATTTCCAGTTTGGACCCTGACAGATACAAGTGCCATAATTTTTGTCCAAATGAAGCTAATTTATGATTCTAAATGCCAACTGAGTCAGTTATGCTACGTGCTATTCCAAATCCAGGCTATACCTGTTATCTACCAGCAGGGTCACGAGAATCTAATTGGTCACGTGGAGCCAATCCAGGAGTATAAGGGTTAAACAGAAATGTTCCTAAGACAGATCCTACTGAATTAGCAACTACGGACTTTATTTGTTCATTTACATGTGTATTTATTAAAGTACAAAGTTAGTACTAAGGTGGATAAAAGACCAAAAATATGGTGAAAGTCCTGGTTGATTGTTCTTGCTCACTAGGGTTGCTACACAAAAGCAAGCTAATGAGAAAAGATTGAAAGACTGGAGGAACTAGGTTCATTAAATCTTTCAGGAGTCCACCATCATAGTTTGTCTTGAGACTCCATGGAGGAGACAAATTCAAAACCCCAAGCCTTTTATTTTCAATTTCTATTTTATGCAGCAGAGAAGATACTAGACCAGAAAAGTGAAGTTCTTGCTTCTTGTCCCAATTTTGTCACCAACTCACTGAGTGACTTTGGGACTCACTTTCCCATGTATAAAATGAGTATGGAGTAAGGATATCTGTTCCTATTACAGAGTATGATTCTTGCTTCTTTTTTGCCTCCTGGGGCAACAAGAAATATTTACCATAAGATCATTCAGTGTTTGTGAAATATGAGACTGTTGAAAATGCCAACAGAAACAAATTAATTAGCTAAATATCCAGTAGCAGATATGCTCTTTACATTCAGAGATATCTTTCTCTATAGTAATCAGTCCTTTCCCTACTACATTAGCCAGACAACTTGAATTGAGCAGACTACTGATGCAAATTCTTTGAGAGATGATTATATTACATTTGCGCCCAAGATGTTTTATTCTAGAGTAAAAGGACTGAGCTTTATACATGTTCATCTTTGAAATGCATTTTTAGGAAATATATTCAAAGCAAAGCTTTGAGAAGATTTAAAGTTCCCTTAATTTATTAGTCATGGTGCACAAAATGTAACTAAATGTAAAATAGTGAGTTTTCTCATGTATCGTTTGGATTCACATATCGATTTTAATTTTTTTGAGTGAATTCTCAAAATTAACAGTGAGGAGAGGACTGAAGAACACGTGAAATATTCTTCTGTATAGGGAGAAACCCTATATACTGTCAGCTAACCCTGTGATTTCCCTAATCTGACATTTTACCTGGTTTAGGTCTCTGGAATTTTCAGAGGGTCTGACCCATTCAGCATCACTGTTCATTTTTCTTATTGAACTATCAATTTCCTTTGGCTTCTCTAGAGCTTCCCTTAACGAGATTAGTTCCATCATCCATTATTATTCTACATAGTTTCTCATTATTATTTTACACTTATCGTCTTGCTTTTCATGTTCTTTAAATCTCTACCTGTTATTATCTTCTTCTTAACATTGTAAGGGGAAACCACACTGCACTATTGTCCCAAATGCTCCACTGTTCACTCTCCACAACTGCATCTTCTAGGTAGTGAAACTGTTTATACTCCACTTGGAGTCAATTGTTAACATTTTGTCATATTTGCTTGAGTGTCATGTGGGTAAATGTCACTTTTCATAGGCCATCTGTTACTACTTAATTATTAATTTTCAAAATGTAATGTCACTGTTCATCAAATCTGTGTGTGTGTGTGTGTGTGTGTGTGTGTGTGTTGTCACTTTTGAGTGAATCTTATTCCTTGTAACTCTCTCTTCCTTATCTCCAATTCTGTTGCCCTTATTTGATACTTACCTCCAGGAAAAGTTCAATGCTCTACTGTATTAAACTCTAAAATTTGCGTAGTCACCTCGTGATTAGTTTTAATTTTTCCGTGGACACACTTTGATGAGCTAACTAGAAAAGAATTGCTGTGGACCTTTGGGGAATACCTTCTCTTGTGCTGTTTTGTGTTCCTTGGTTTGTTTTTTTTTTTTTTTTTTTTTTGCATTTAACTTTCCTCATCATTGGATTAGCAAAATCTGTAGTGTCTAAAGTAAGACCGAAGCAAGCATACTAAGAAGGAGATGTGACATATAAAAGAAGGAATTCCTGTAACTCTATATGATTCATCACTGTTACCTGAAGACTGGATTATGGCCTGGGAACACTGTCTTATGGCAACATTTTTAAGTAATTTTGTTTGTAGCATCCTGTCAGCATGCCTCTAAACTTAAACAGGCATGTAAGCAGTTTTTCAGTGTCAGGGGTTCTGCCAGCAGCCAAACATATTTTGACTAGAGTGCTTACCTCTTTTGTGTTCAGGTGTGTTCATTTTTGTTGATGTTTTTCTCCAGGATTTAATCCTTAAGCACAAAAGTAATATCATCTTCAAAATTCTAAACTTAATTTTTTTGTTCTTTGTCCCATACTCACTGAGTGACCTTATTTGTTACCACTTCCTCAACTACTATCTCTAGGTCATTAAATTCAAAATCTGTAATTGTAATCTGATAACCCTCCCATGAGATAAACTCCTTTCATAGTGCCTACTGGACATTTCCATCTGCAAATACAGTAACATTTAATATTTCAGTAAGAGAATTTAGTCTTTTGTAATGTACCATTTCTCCCCCAGTTCTTGTATTTATTTATATCTTAATGATACTACAGTCCAACAAGTACCCTAGAATTACAAACAACAAAAAGTAGCAACAAAAAACAATGTACAATATGTCTCTCAACCCTATGTAAATAGTCACATATTTGGTCAATTGTATTTTAGGTGTATCTTTCTTTTTCTTTTCTTTTCTTTTTCTTTTTTTCTTTTTTTGCCTCCATTTTGTCATTTGATACTTTTTTTAGTGTGAAAGTTATTGTCAAATTGGTTTCCATACAACACCCAGTGCTCATCCCAACAGATGCCCTCCTCAATGCCCAGCACCCACTTTTCCCTCCCTCCCACTCCCCTTCAACCATGAAGCCATTTATTCACCAAGGGTCTTCATTTTCTTGTGCTTGAACCTCTTAACTCCTCTCCATAGAAATGGATTTATGCCCATTCCAAACCATCTGTCACATTGCTTCCATTTTTTTTTTCTAGATTAAAGGTTTATCACATCACTTTTCTGCTTAGAAAGAAAATAAAGAAATAAGTGAATACTTCTTTTTGGCTTTCCATTTCCATAGTCATAGGATAAAACCTTTATTCCTGTTCCTGACTACATTTATATTCTCATTTATTATTAGTAGTATAACAGTGAATTTCTCTTCATCACATTGGATAAATCAGACTAACTTTCAGATAAGTAGCTTTGTAATTGCAATGACATTTGCCCTAAATGTCATTCCTCCCTTGTATTTATGGCATACTCATATACATTTTCCAGGATTTAGATAAAAGTAGATCTTCAAAGGATTCTTCTTTAGCAATTGGAGAGAAAGTTAATAGCTCACATATCACATTCAACTGATTTCATGCTAATGACAGATCATACTTATTTAAAGATATTTGGAAATTTAGGGGCACCTGAGTGGCTCAGTCAGTTAAGTGTCCAACTTTGGCTCAGGTCATGATCTCGTGGTTCATGGGTTTGGGCCCAGCGTTGGGCTCTGTGCTGACAGCTCCTAGCCTGGAGCCTGCTTCAGATTCTGTGTCTCCCTTTCTCTCTGCTCCTCCCCTGCTCACACTCTGTCTCTGTCTCTTTGTCTCAAAAATAAATAAACAACAACTACAAAAACCTTTAAGATATTTGGAAATTCAGATGTAAAGATACCACGTCTTCCTTCAACCCATTTACCCATCCTGGATTTATCCAGTTGTAGCAAAAGTCTATTACATAGCCTATACTAGATAGAATATTTATTTATTTATTTATTTATTTATTTATTTATTTATTTATTTTTAATGTTTATTTAGTTTTGAGAGACAGAGAACACGAGCAGGGGAGGGGCACAGAGAGGAGACACAGAAGCCCAAGCAGGCTCCAGGCTCTGAGCCATCAGCACAGAGCCCGACGCGGGGCTTGAACCCACGAGCCGTGAGATCATGACCTGAGCCGAAGTCAGAGGCTCAACCAACTGAGCCACCCAGGCGCCCCAAGATAGAATATTTGTAACCACACACCTTTAAGTAGAGAAAACCCTATTCTATGACCAAAAGGAATTCTCTTTAATCACAGAAGTGAAGATACATTTAAACAAACTTTAAAAGCTTATATATACACAACATAACATCATACAGATGGTATCAAGATAGCTCGGAAAAGAGAGTAATCATCTCTCTTTGGAGTATGACCAGGGAAGGACACCTGTCAGAGGTGATTTCTGATGATAAATATAAAGGATGAATGAGCTTGAACCAAGTATAGGGGACAACATATAGGATATCCCAGGGACAGAAGCAATATCTGCCTGTTGAGTTAATTGTTATTTTCTATTCAGTCCTTCAACCAACATTTTTGATAGCTATTATATGTAAAGAACATGTGATATTAAGGATTTAGACATACTCTTGAATTCAGAGTTCGCTGTCTAATATCATCACTTAGTATCTAAAAGATATATATCATTCAGTAATGCCCAAATGGTGGGAAGCAGCTTTCTTCCCTCCTAATGGTTGGTATGATTTAACAATGAGGCATCAAACGTACTGCAAGCAATTCATTATATGATTGTCTCCCACACTAGCTAACATGAAATTATCGGAAAAAGCTCTGAAACACCCAAAACACACTAAACTACCAAAACAAGAAAGTGATATCCTACTGGTTGAAATCCCCAAAAGGTTTATTTTCCCCTGGAAGCATGAAGATGAATGGGCTTTCTGATTTTTATCCCAGCACCTGTTCATTCCATTCACCAAGCTGCTTAATCATGTGCTTCAGCCAAAAGAATGACAGGCCATATTTCCTAATATGTTTTAGTAGTTAAAATTACAAAATAGTAGATGTGATTTATTTGACATAGCAACTATAATTTGGGACATTCCCAAATGTTCTCTGGGTTACTTTAGGCAAAAATCATCCTCTGGAAGGTGGAAATGTTTTTGTATGAATCCAGTCAAATTTTAACTGGATGCTCTAAAAGCTAGGAAAGAGAAACCATTGTTAATAAAATAGTAGTTTGTTTGTTTGTTTGTTTGTTTGTTTGTTTTTGCCATATGCATGTATCTACTGTGTTTAACAGTGAATTGCTTCTTATATTTTTTCATTGAATAGTTAAGCTGGTTTGCATTCCCTAGACAAATGCTTACTGACTTGAAACTACCTTTTTAAATGTGTGAGGCAGTCACTTTGGCCTGGTAGGAATTAGAGCCCATGTTTGGTTTTATACATTTCATTGTCTGGTCAAGTTCCTGTTGTATGTGGAGTTTCTCTTGAAGTACATGAGAGCATCTATATGAGAACTGACATGGGAGTGCCTGGGTGGCTCAGTTGGTTAAGCAGTTGATTTCAGCTCAGGTCATGATCTCACAGTCTGTGTGTTCAGGACCCACGTTGGGGTCTGTGCTGACAGCTCAGAGCATGGAGCCTTTTTTGGATTCTGCATCTCCCTTTCCTTCTCTCTCTCTGCCTCTCCTCTGCTTATGCTCCATCTTTCTCTGTCCCTCAAAATAATACATCAACATTGAAAAAATTTAAAAAAAGAGAGAGAGAGAACTGACATGGCTTAACAGAGAGAACACCAAAGGTCATAGGCAAGATTCTGCTCATGGCAGGCAAGTACTTTCGGTCTCTGAGAATAGCGTGCCAGTCATATTTAAAGAATGAGAAGTAGACACACCAAATAAGCACAAAGATGTTCAGTCAGTCTGGTGGGCTCTGATGATTTGTCCCCACTCAAATTGTCCCATTATAGTTGAGCCAAACTTTTATCAAAATGTCTAAACACAATGAATAAAATATCCTGTTGCCTTGTCAGATGAGTTATAATTCAGTAGTAAACCTACTGTTTGGAGCACATAAGAAATTTTTTTTTAACTCCCATTCTTTTGCATCATATTTCTTGCTGTATTACAAACCTATGTTCACTGTACTTTCAAGGTGACCTTCCTATAAATTAATCATTGTTTGTCTAACTCCTCGACCTCATTAAAATTCTGACAGCTCCAGTCTAACCAAATTTTGATAATGCCACACAGATTGAAGTAGGAGTTAGAGGCAGTTCTGAGTATTCTTTTATGAGGAGCAGTTAAGGATAAATGCCACATACTTACCAAATCATTGCAAGTTGCAAGTATCTTTAGCAGCTACAAATTCACCTACACACACACACACACACACACACACACACACACACACACACATATATTGGAGTGGCTATTGTTATTTTTTTAGTAACTTTGTTTTGTCAGATGAGAAAATGCCAACAAATTAGAATATAACCTACAACTGTACATTATAAACATCCCAAACTTAACAATAATATTCAACCTATAAACAACATG
The DNA here is from genome assembly GCF_016509475.1 of Prionailurus bengalensis. Classification (NCBI taxonomy): domain Eukaryota; kingdom Metazoa; phylum Chordata; class Mammalia; order Carnivora; family Felidae; genus Prionailurus; species Prionailurus bengalensis. Next base: position 98,514,472 of record NC_057354.1, read on the forward strand.
TCAGATTTGATTATCTTATAAAGGGTAGTGATTCCTAGGAGGCCAATCCGAAAGCTGTCTTCTCATTATTCTGACGGATAAAGGTGATAGATGGTTAGTGCTGGTTTTGTCCTCTCAGGTGACAAAGGGAAAGCTTGCCATTGCAGTCCCTTCTTTTCCACTACTATGATTTAGCCTGTTATTTCAAAAAGGGAAGTCAATTAACTCAGTGGTTACACAGCATTAATGAAAGGTTTCTGGACAACCTTTGCAACAAAGATGTTTTGATTGCCTCTCTACCTAAATATATCAGTTTATTTGTATCTTCTTTATAATTCCCCATAAAAAGATCATGGCCCAGAAATTAGTTGCTTATCTAAAGTTAATCTAGGAGATTTTATGGAAGAGAAAACATGTGATTTTTGAAATCTGAGACTGGTGCCTGTATTCTCTATCCCCATCAAACACCAAGTGATCTTTTTGTTACTCACTCTCTTGTATACAGAGGTAGATATAGAAGAGAGATTTGAAGAAGAATGAATTGACAGTGATCTCTCTGCAGGTCCTTAAAAATGCTTTATACCTCATACCTAAATGTGATTGGTACTGACCTTCAACAAATAGGATTAAATTCATGAAAAACGAGCTCCTTCCTTCCTAACAAAACCTGTTCACAAAGAACTGACCTGTGCTGGAAAGAGGCCTAAGTGCAGAATTAGATATTACCAATCTGATCCAAGTTGTTGAATGTTATGACCTTGGACACATCATTACATCTTTCTGAGGCTCATTTCCTACATTAGTAAAATCCAGATATTGGTCTAGCTCCCTTCTATCTTCAACTCGCTATGGCTATGTAATTATATGAACACATTTTCACATGGGCTCTCAATTGATATTTTATGCTTCCATTATCACATATCAACTCACAAATAATGGAATGTGATAAATTATATTATCTGTTAACAAAAATTAAAATAAACTTTTGGGGCATGTGGGTGGCCCCATGGTTTTGGCTCTGGTCATGATCTCATGGTTCATGAGTCTGAGCCCTGCATGGGGCTCCATGCTGCCAGGACAGAGCCTGCTTGGGATTCTCTCTCTTCCTCTCTCTCTCTCTATCCCTACCCTACTCACACTCTCTCAAGATTAAAAACAACGACAACAAAAACAAAACAAAACAAAAAACAAAACAAAAAACCAAAAAACTTAAAAACAAAGAAACAGACTTTTAAGGGTCTTGCCCACCACCATCCTTCCCCACCAAGAATGCTTAAATCTGCCCACCAGTAGTGACATTGGGCTTGGTCACATGACTTTCTTTAGCCAGTGAAATGTGAGTAAGGATAACATTAAGCTTTCCATGTGAAATTTCATAAGCTTTATAAGCCAGCATATAGTTTACCATGTCCCTTTTTTCTCTGCCAAGAGACCAGTACATTCCAGATTGAGTATGTTTTTTCAGCCGAGGACTAGAGTGAAGTCAGTTGGAGCAAAGCCACATCTGACAGGCAGTGGGCACATGATTAAGCAGGAAATAAGCCCTTGTCATTGTAAACCACTGGGATTTTGGTGTTATTTGTTTCCATTGCATAATGTAACATAAGGTAACTAATCTATAGTTGTATATTTGTAAGTAGTGTTCTGCATTTTCTACTTGTCTCAGATTACATAGACATGACTATTTCAATAAATGTATTACTCATATGTCATAGTTAACCATTATTTTTATTATATTAGAAATACCTGTGGTTCCTGTTTAGGTTGTTTTCCCCTCCTCTCCCATCCATGCTTCTTGGCCTGATCCACTCACTCCTGCCCTGTGAATATTTGTTGGGTTTGGACAGTGGGTTAATAATAGCAAGAGCCAGAAATGCAGGAAGAGTAAGAGGTCAGTCAGGTAGGTGTCCCCTCCCCCAGCCTTCTCCCTCACCATTATGACAGAGGCTGCATTCCACAGGACAAATCCTGTGAGATGGCCGTCCCTATTCTAGGGAGATGAGCTATGTCTAGGCTCCAGTGACCCAGTTCCCTCTCTTCTTCTATCAGGCCTAAGGTGGTAAATGGCTTCCACTGCTGCCAGTCTCTGGTGGCTTCACTACCCCATGTCTATGACTTCACCTGCTCATACCTCCTGAATAGCTCCTCAATAATTGAGTTTGATCTTCAAGCCTGAAGTCTGTTTCCTATGGGAAACTCAGTACTGTAGTGCCCTATGGATAGTTATTCTTTATGTAGATACATAAATAGTAAGTTCTGTTTAAGAATGAAATTGGTTTTGAGGTGCCTGGGTGGCTCAGTCAGTTAAGCATCTGACTCAGTATTTGACTCAAGCCATTATTCCAGGGTCATAGGATCAAGCCCACATCTGGCTCTATGGTTGGTGTGGAACTGCTTAAGATTCTCTCACTCTCTCTCCCTCTGCCCCCCTCACCCGCCTGCGTGCTTTCTATCTAAAAAAAAATTTTTTTTTCTAAAGAACAAAATTAGTTTCCGCTATCATTATTCAAATGGTATATTTGAATAATATCCATATTTAAACTTTTTAATCAACCCACTCAAATATATATCACCATTGTGTGTCTCCTTTAATCAGATATGCATATTGTCTCTCAATAAAAATTTCTGCCTCTTTTTCACTAAGATTATGTTTTAGATACGTCCATATATCTTTCTATGTTCTATTGTAGTGGGAATAGGATTTCATTAAATTTTATTTTCTAACTTGTGATTTCTGACATAAAGACACACTACTTTATATAACTGTATTGTGCCCAGTCACTTCCAAACACTTTCCTAAATCATTTTATATAAAATAATTATGGCTTTATTTCTATTCTTGTTTCCACGTCATATTTACATGGGCTAGAACTTCCACAACAGTGACATTTAATGTAGATGCTTCATAGTGATTAAAAGAAAAATCTTAATCTTGCCGTAGAAATGGGAACTTCTGTGTTCCTACAAAATCAAGGTCCCTTACACTCTTTTCACTCTTTCCTTGAGAGGAATAACTTTCCCATTATGTGAAAATAGTAAAACCTTCATATTCCTTGGGCTGTGTTTCCCAGATGACAGAGTCTCATCGTTGAGAAGGCACTGGGGGCGCTGCCCTGGTAGAACATGGATCTGTAAAGAAGACAGTGACCTCTGGGCAGCTGGCTGGTTAATGTATTAACACTGCATTATGACCTAGATTTCTCCATATCTAGGTACTAAAATCTAAGATGAGAAAATAAGATGTCCCTACTTTGGCATTGGTCCCAGTTATATCCTCCAATCCAGTTTAAATTTGGTAACCTAATTCTTTGAGAGTCTTCATTCAAAGAACCAATACCCCATCCACATTTTATTCATGATATTTATTTTCTTTATAAACACCAATCCAGCCTGAGAGAAGTAGTAACTAATTTGTTCCAACACACAGCTGCATTGTTATATGTCTGATTTTAATAGACAGGTCTTTAGCATTTGACTGTTCAGCACAAAATGACTGTAGTGTAGCCTGGATTCAAAGCCCTTACATAATTTCCTATGTTAAACATCTCATACTCCTATTACTCTGCCTTGCCAAATGATCTCTTTAGGTCAGATGCACCATTTTGTACATCTACATTTATTTTTCCTCACCTTCTACTCCATCTGTCTGGCATGTCATCCCTGATATGTTTGATTTTTTTTTTCAAAATTTTTTATTAAAACTTTCCTTAATTATTCTTGTAAGGTAATTTGCTGGGTCATGTTAAAATTCCAGTGAAGTCTGAAGTAATACCACAGGTACACAATAATTACAAGAAAAAAACAATTACTCTATCTAAGGTATATGAAATGCTTAGTATGATGCAAATGGTGGCTAAGGAATATGTATGTGTATTTATATACACATATGCCTACACACATCTGTGCACGTACATGTATTCATTTGCAAATACATATACAAACACAAATATTACATATAATCACATTTGGTATTTACAACATAGCTGCAAGGTAGATAATTTTTTTCTATTTTGAAAAATAGAAACTTAGATTAAAATATTAAAATTAATCATTATATGTGATTTAATTTCATCTATTGACCAAAACAAGCGAAGTGTAAGAAGTTTTTATTTTTTTTATGCTAGAAAAACAAGTTTTACATTATATGCAAATGGAATATTTAAATGCATTTTTGCTGCACCCCACTTTACCTGGTAAACATTTATCATAAAGTTGTGCAAAGTTCTGTTTGAGGAATTTTAAATGATTAGTGATATTTCTTGGGCCAGAGAGATATTAATGTATTAATTAAGATATATTAACAAAGTTGAGAGTATCTCTGGGAATAGAAGGGATAGACACAACAAAATGTAATCTGTGTGTTGATATAAAATGCATAATGATTTTATTTGCCTGATTTATAAAAGCCATTAGGGAAGTGGCCAGTGAAAGATGTTGACTGCCTCGAAGGGAGAAATGGACAGAGGGTCCATTTACCGCTGTCTCCAAGGGCTAAATGAGCAAACATGTCTAGGCAAATCCATTTGAAAAAAAGTGCTTCAAGGGAAGACAGGCAGTTACCTAAAAGTTATCAAAAACAAAGTACTCACTGCTGGTGGCATTTTCTCCTCTGGAATTCTGTGTTCTGGAACTATTATTATGACAGAGAAGACCGTGTCCCTGAAATCATTTAGACTGATTTTCATAGGACTATATGTAAATGTAGTTATGAAGGGATTAATCAGCCATGTGCTCAGAGAATTTGAGGGCAATCCTGGCTGAAGGGTCTCTGTGCAGCTGCCTGGGCAGATTCCCAGGTTGCCAGTGTATGAACCAATTTTCATTATTTAGTAGTACATGTCTTTGCTGTTCCTAAAATTCCAAAGGATCTGGAGAAATGAGAGATGGTTTATTGAGGTGATTCTTTGAATTTCCCCTTTTCTGTGGACACTAAATTCAAATACTCTCTAAAATCTGTCATTACAGCAATTTTTAAACAGTGTTCTTGAATATTGCAAAACAGGCAAACATGAAATAGTTTACCACCTTAAATTCTTAAGAGAAATGAAAAAAAATATGAAAGACAGAATTGCTTCTCTCCTTATACAGCCTTAATAATCATAATAAGAAGTATTCCAATTTGGCATGCTGATGTGTTTTTTTTTTAGTTTTTAAATTTTTTTGTGTTTTAGAGAGCACGTGATCAGGGGAGAGGGGCAGAGAGAGAGAGAGAAAGAGAGAGAGAGAGGGAGACAGAATCTTAAGTAGGCTCCACATTCAGTGCATAGCCTGATGTGAGGCTTGATCCCACAGCCCTGAGATCATGACCTAAGCTGAAATCAAGAGTCTGATGTGCAACCAACTGAACCATTCAGACACCCATTTATGCTGATATGTTTGAGGTGAGGAATCAAATTATTAGCTTCTGCACTGATGAAATGAAGGGAATATTAGCCCTTAATAGTTTGGTTGGATACGCATTGTCATCTGTTTAAGTAATTTGTTATGATCACAATTACCCTGGCTGCATGAATGACTTTGATCAGTGGGATGGTGGCTAACATGACCTTAATGTCCCCATCAGCTTGACTAAATTTTAGATAGGTTTCTTCATAATTGTAGGTTCCTCCCTCTCAGAGCATATGCTTTAGAATACTTGAAATGCAAAATTTGTTCTCTGCCCGTGAGAAGTATAAATCTTAAAAGCCAGTTGCCAGTTTTAAGATGTAGGAATATCTTTCTCAAAGACCTGGGAGCTTTTTGAAACCTAATCAAGGAAGATAGTAGACCTACCTCCCAAATCTCTGTGAATGGGTTGGAACCTAACTTAGAAGAGCAACAATTAACAACCACAGGTGGCCTAATCACACTGACCAACCTCCCAGCTAAAGCACTCTAGTACCCTTCCACTAGCTCACCCCAACATTTAAATATGCTTCTGCCTTTTGTTTCAGTAAAATTGAGTTTGGTTTCTCTCCCTTATTGCAATACTCTTAAAGTTTCCTTGCCTATTTAATTCTGTCCAGGGCAATTTCTTTGACAATGGCTAAATGACGTGTAAACATACTTTAAGAAGGGAGTCGATTCTGGCACCTGTGATTTCAAAATGGAGTTTCTTTTGCTTTTCAATCTCTGAGCACCTAGTTATAAATATTTTTTCATTCTTTCTACTCTTATACTGACCATATAAAGGCTGAGAACTTACTGTTGATAATTGAAATCAAATTTTATAGTTAACTTGGTTCTCATGACCAAGCGTAATCTTAGTGATCTAGTCAAGCATAAGATGGTCTTGATACCTGTAGAAGTTAATTCAGGTCATGCGTACATCTTTCTTCTAAAATTGAGAAAAAAAATAATCATAATTGAACTACTATTCTAATTCACATGGTGACTATTCTAATTTTGACATGTAAAAAATTCAGGGGCGCCTGGGTGGCGCAGTCGGTTAAGCGTCCGACTTCAGCCAGGTCACGATCTCCCGGTCCGGGAGTTCCAGCCCCGCGTCAGGCTCTGGGCTGATGGCTCAGAGCCTGGAGCCAGTTTCCGATTCTGTGTCTCCCTCTCTCTCTGACCCTCCCCCGTTCATGCTCTGTCTCTCTCTGTCCCAAAAATAAATAAACGTTGAAAAAAAATTTAAAAATTCAGGTTACATATATTGGCTTGTGTTTCAAAGAAGTTTCCCTCGTTCCTATAGACTCAATGAAATAAGGTGGCAGAAAAGAAAAAAAATGTATAAGTGATATTCTGGGCCCAACATATACGTAAACAAATCTCTTATCCAGCATGATTGCCAAGGATTCTTAAAGGTCACAAACCCAATGTACAATCTGCTAAGGCCTCACTTTTTTACTGCCAGGTTTATTAGCAGAAGTGACAACAAAATCTGTGAATCCAGAAAACCTTAGTTAAAATCATAGTTGGTGGCTAAGCAAAGTTTTACCAGAAACTTTCCACCAGAATGAGACCACAGAAGAGAGATCCCAGAGGCAGATTGGTAAGGGAAAAGAATAAGACTCTAATGTGGGGAGAAGAGTAAATTAGCTGACCCTGAGCAGTGGAGTTTTAAAGGATGTCTATTACTGTCTTTTTATAAACTACTAAAATTTGAAATATAGGGATTGAAACTCATGAAAAGAGAGGTTGATAAATTGTTGGAATAATAGTCCTGAATTTTAAAATCTCTCTTCTAGTTCACTAACAAGGGAGTCTATAAGTTTCTATTTTAATTTTGTTTAGTGTTTATTTATTTTTGAGAGAGAAAGAGAGAGAGACAGAGTGTGAACAGAGGAGGAGCAGAGAGAAAGCGAGACACAGAATCCGAAGCAGGCTCCAGGCTCTGAGCTGTCAGCACAGAACCTGACAATGGGGCTCGAACTCACAAACAGTGAGATCATAACCTGAACCGAAGTCGGATGCTCAACCGCCTCAGCCACCCAGGTGTCCCTATATGTTTCTATTTTAAAAGACAGAAGATAGACTAACTCACCTTAAGAACAGCTATTTCTTGGGATTATCTAGTTAATGGATAGTTTCCTCACTTTAAAGAGAAAAAGAGTAGGCTCTGTCCTCTGACCCAGGAGGGCCTTACACATAGAATATGGATTCATCATGTATGAGCAAATCCTCCTCATCCCAAAGGGGAGAGTAGAAAGGTCCTTAGCCAGAAACCAAAAAAAGAGTTGTAACTGTAAGCACATGTAGAAGGCAAGTAAAATCAAGAAAGAAAGGAAGCATTCTTCCATAGGTTTGCCAGACCCTGGGAGTATTGGGTTATCTGAGATTAGGTAGGGGAAGACAGAAATCCCACAAGTGGCTTCTGCCAACTAACTGCATGGAAACAGAAATGAACACGATTCCTATTACTTTGGATTGCATTGGGAAGAGGACCAGAGAACTTCATTTATATGATATTGACTGAGTGTGGTTTTAACTCTTGTCTACAGCAGCCAATTCACAGTATTGGCTGTTCAAGCACAAACAACCTTCCAAATCCCTCAAATGAAATCACTAAGAACCAGTCATACTTCTAGTTAAACATTCTATTTGTATCTAAATTCAAAAATAAAAACATCATTGTGTCATCCTGTATATATTTCAAGACCAACAGGCTTCATCAAATTTAGGAGAAAGGATGGCAACCAAAGAGACAAAAACATCATTATCAGCCTTTGCTTGGAGAGTCCTGGAACCAGGTGCATCTCTCTCGGGGTGGACTAGGGATGCAGAACTCGATGGCAGTGATGATCAGTGTCAAGCCCAGACCTCATATTTCCTAGGTATTGTTGCAGGTGAAGTCTGTCCCTCATTTTTTTTATCCTAATGTATGACTTCCTAGCACCAAATGCTGACTCTTGGTTGTCGTTGTTGCTGTTGTCTATCATGTGTAATACTTCTAACCTTGAAACTGAAAGAGTCAGCTTCAGAAGTCTGATTTAATATACTGCCTACATTGTTAGCCAAGAATGGTCTGTCTGTAGCCAACGTAGACCCGTATAGCTGGTGCTGATTGGAGTATAGAATTTTTGCCTGAAGTCATGCTAAGGGCAACAGCATGTCCAGCCTTGTTTCCAAACCTGAGCCCAGGTGGCCAGAGCAGACTCTGCCAACTCTAATCTCACTGTTTCAAACTGCAACTTTGGCCTTAGAAGTAGCACCAGATCTAGCAGAGTCTCAAAATAGGATTCTATTTTTCTGTTGTATGGTTGGCGAACAGCTGTTAGACAGATTTGTTTCAGGCAGTGACAATAAATCATTTTTCTCTGTTTAAAAACAATTTAAGTTCTTATTCTTAACTCCTTTGTTTAGGAAGAGAGGCTGAGCCTTTAGGAAAACCTTCTGGCTTAAGCTAATATGTTTGTGAATCAAATATCCATGAAAATAACACATGTTGAGTCTTCTTATATTTACATTGTTTTTCTTTTAAAGTATAAATGAATGCAAAGATGTACTGATATCTTAGTTGAAAATTTGAAATTTGAGTTTGGAGTTTCTGATAAAATCAGGAGTTTCCTTGGGAGTGACCAGTACCTCCTTTCTGTAGCTTCCAGTGTTTAATATGGAATAAAGTTTCCTTTAGATAAAAACTTACAGATAATAATTTCTGTTTCTGCTGCTCTGAAGCAGCAGACCAGGAACTTTAGTTTCACGTTCATGAAAAATTTTCATAATAATATTCTGTACAGTAAGTTGAAGTATGGGAAATTGTCATACTTGAATATTTTGACTTTCAAAAACAGGAATTTCATACTCTTCAACCTAATCAATATCCCTGAATCCATTTTGCTGAAGGAAAAACTAAGGAATAGAGAGTCTAAGTAGCATGCTCCAAAAATACAAAGCCTGCGGTTAATACAACTAGTGTTCAACAAAGTCTCTTTTGAGTTCAAACTCTACCAACTTGAGGATCCACTGACTTGAGGTTCAACCCTGAGTGTCTATTTATTTCAGAACCCTCAAGCTGTCATGGTTTCTGTGTGGGGGGCCGGGCCCCGGTGCCAGGCTGAGACCGGGTCAAGCAACGTTCCCTGTTGACTCAAGCCAACCCGGTGGTTCCCCCTCCCATTCCCCCATTTTCAAGGGCATACGAAAGCCTTGTCAAGGCTGAGAAAGTTAATTCCTGAAGACTGTGGTCTGCAGGTGTTGGCAGTAATGCTACCTCCCTTTTTCTACCCCAAGTCAGATAGAAACAAACATGGGAATTGTGTTTTGCTAGCAATCTTATCAACAAGGTCTTGTGACCCATCTAGAAAATGCACAAGAAACACAGAACTAAATGTTTTGGTGGGCAGCAATTATGTGAAACCTGTTTATTCTTAGAATGACCTAACCCATAAGAGTCTGGTTATAAAAGATTGTGTACAGCAACAATAAAGCCGTCACTTGGGCCATCAGCCCAGGGGACCCTCCTGTTCCCAAACTTTCTCTTCTCTCTTTTTTCTTGCATTCCCCTACCCTCAGGACACTGACCTCGGTGTTTGTTGTGCCGGCCGCAACATTTCTGCAATCAAATCAATTTGGTAAAAAATTCAGCCTTGCTAGAGTAAGAGTCCTGAGTGAAGGTTAGATTTTTTTTTTTTAATTGGAGTATAAGTGACATATTAGTTTCAGGTGAACAACATAATGATCTGATATTTGTATACATTGTGAAATGATCACCATGGTAAGTCTAGTTAACATCCATCAGTATACATAGTAACAAAATTCTTTTTTCTCTGGATGAAGACTTTTAAGATTTACTCTAGGTAACTTTCAAAAATTTAATAATAGTAATATTAACTATAGTCGCCATGCTGTACATTACATCCCCAGGCCTTATTTTGTAACTGGAAATAATGCCTTTTGACGTTCTTCACCCATTTTTCCCTTCCTTCCATCCGCACCTCTGGCAACCACCCATCTGTCCTCTTTGTATCCATGATCTTGTTTTTTGTTTTCTTTTTATTTGTTGGTCTTTTTTAAAATCCTTTTAAAGTTTATTTATTTTGAGAGAAAGAGGAAGAGAGAGAGAGAGAGAGAGAGAGAGTGCACCAGTGGGGGAGGTGCAGAGAGAGAGAATTCCAAGCAGGTTCTGTGCTATTATTAGTCAATGTGGGGCTCAATCTCACCAACTGTGAGATAATGACTTGAGCTGAAATCAAGATTTGGACACTTAACCAACTGAGCCACTCAGGCGCACCTATTTCTTGATCTTTTAAATTCTACATATAAGTGAGATGATGTTCTATTTGTCTTTCTCTGACTTACTTTATTTAGTATAATGACCTCAAGTCCATCCGTATTATTGCACATGACAAGATTTCATTCTTTCTTTATGGTGGAATAATATTCCATTGTGTGTATACATCGCAACTTCTTTATCCACTCATCCATCAGTGGACACTTAGGTTGTTTCCGTGTCTTGGCTGTTGTAAATGATGCTACAGTTAACATGTGGGTACATAAATCTTTTTGAGTTAGTGATTTTATTGTTTTGTATATATTCCCAGAATTGAATTGCTAGATCATATGGTAGTTCTATTTTTAGGTTCTTGAGGCATCTCCATTCTGTTTTCTATAGTGGCTGCACAAGGGTTCCCTTTTGTTCACATCCTTGCCAACATTTGTTATTTCTTGCCTTTTTGATAATAGCCATTCTAACATGTATGAGATGATATCACATTGTGATTTAGATTTGCACTTTTTGATGATTACTCATGTTGATCATCTTTTCATATACCTTTGGCCATTTTTATATCTTCTTTAGAAAAATATCTATTTAGATTTTCTGTTCATTTTTAATCAGATTGTTCTTTTGCTTTTAAGCTGTATAAACTCTTTATTTTTTGGATATTAACCTTTCGTCTTACTCTGTGAACTACATGGAGTCAAGCCTTTCTAGTTTGGCTTTAAGGCAGAGAGCAACTCCCTCCAGGATCAGAGAAGGGAAAACCAATATTCCCAGAGAAAACAGGCAGAAGGCTTCTTGGGCTGCCATCTTGCTGGGTTTTGAAAAACAGATAGGAGTTTGGAATGTTGGGGTGGGGAGTTTATTCTTGGTGCACCAGCCTTTCTGAGTGTTAGTGTGATCTGATCTAAATAACATTTAAATTAGCTTCCTCAGTGCATACCTTTGGCTTTTCATATTTTCCTCTTTTCTCTCTTATCCCTTTCAGTTCTAACTTGAGGCCTTTTTTATCATATTCCTACATTATCACAGTTAAATGTGACCAAATCTGAAAACTACCAATTGAACAAATCATACAACCAACTACATATGAAATATTGTAAAAGGAAGAAGTATGAATAATCCAATATATAATAATAGCAGTAGACACTTTTAGTTATCTAAACAGAATGTAAAGATAATAAGATCATCTAAATCTGTCTTTCTACAAAAAAAATCATACTCTCTTTGGATGGTTTTTATTTTAAGGCTGCAAAATATTTAAATCTTTGTGTTCGTTAAAAATAGTATATCATAAAACCAAAAGATTTATCTATTAAAAATGGATTAGATGTGTGATTTAGCATACAAATCGGGAACTGATAAAGTTAGATCTATTTGTTTCTTTAGCTGTTATCTCTGAGCCAGTTCCTAATGAACAGATTTCCCAAATAGTATTTATAGCATGATACTGTTCATGTGGAGATTAACAAGTGTTTTGTGTGGGGAAACTAAAAATGGCCCTTATGTTTGAGAAATACCAAATAACTCACCCCCCCCCTTTGAAAGATCCACATTATATGACATGTTAAAGTCTTTGAAATTCCCCAGAGGGGAAATAAACTGTGTAAAAGAATTTAACCCATGGTGTACTACATTCTTATTGCCGAATCTCTGTCCTTGGTGATTTATTTTTTCCTTCATAGAAGATTTATTGAAATTTGTTGGACCTTATTTTGGGTTAACACTGAGTCAGGAGAGGAAGATTCGAACCATGATCAATCAGAATATTTATTAAGCAATGATTATGTTTAAAGCCTTCTGCTACCTGCTCTCAGTGAAACATATGTTTAATAAAATGTTCTTGCTCAGAAGTTGTTTACTTTCTCAATAGGACAGGTAGACCTTTCTATGGTTTAAAATGTGTCATCCAAAAAAGTACTGAAGTTCTAACATTCAGTATCTGTGAATGCAACTTGATTTGAAAATAAGGTCTTTTCAGATGTTCTAGTAAGATGAGATCATTAGAAAATGCCCCAGTCTAATACAACTTTGTGAAAAGGGGAAATTTGGGCATGTACACAGGGAAAACACCATGTGAGGATTGGAATTATATTGCCACAAATTCAGGAAGTATCAGAAGCTAGGAGAGAAGCCTGGGACAGCTTTTTTTCCCAGTACCTTCTGAGACAGTGTGGACTTGGCAGCACCTCGACCTCAGACTTGTAGCCTCCAAAACTGTGAGGCAAATAGCAGTTGTTTCAGTCTTTCCGTTGATGGCACTTTGTTACAGAAGCCCTGAGAAACTAATGCAGACATATTCACAAAACAGAAACTAAAAATATCGTTCATTGTCTCTGTCAAATGACTCAAATAGGCAAAGGTTGTGAAAGGAGTTCAGAGGAAGGATGCCAGTGCGAAGAGCTAGGTGGAAGGCTGAGGAAGGGAGGAAGAGAGGAAGATGCTATTGGTTACCTACTAAGAACTCAACTTCATCCTTTTTTTCCTTGCTGACAGAGCCTGTCTTCCCCAGTTAGTATTGAAAACACTGAATATTTGCTTTTTTACCTACTACCCTCCACTCTCTACTCTCTCCACTTGCACCCAGAACAATGGCTTATGATTCCCTGCTGGCCAATGGGAAGTGGTAAAAAGTTTTCAGGGGCTCTGGAAAGCCTTCCTCCCTAGCAAAGGGATATATTGAAGGGAATGCATTGTTTCTTCTTTGCTCTGTATGGTTATAATTACAGGAAGCTGGAATCTCCATACTGTTTGTGCTCCAGTGGGGGAAGAAACGGCTGAAAGACAGATGATAACACACATGAGAAAGCACTAGAGTTCTTGGAGATACCAGTATGTGATGGCCCCCAACTCTTGGCACACCTTGCAGCCAGACTCTTTTTTTTTTCAACGTTTATTTATTTTTGGGACAGAGAGAGAGCATGAACGGGGGAGGGGCAGAGAGAGAGGGAGACACAGAATCGGAAGCAGGCTCCAGGCTCTGAGCCATCAGCCCAGAGCCTGACGCGGGGCTCGAACTCCCGGACCGCGAGATCGTGACCTGGCTGAAGTCGGACGCTTAACCGACTGCGCCACCCAGGCGCCCCCAGACTCTTTATTCATAAGTTAATGTAACCCCTTAACCATTTTACTTTTAGTTAAATATTATATTACTTACAGAGATAAAGATATTCTTAATGATATGAAAGAAAAGAAGGAACACAGAACAACAGGAGCATGGTGTGGTCTGGAGGTAAAGGGCTCAAACGATCTTCAGAGTCCATGTGAAATTTCTTAAAAAGTTTTCCTATTTGAGGATCTAACTTGAATGCCCCACCCCCTTTGAGACCATTGCTGATTTGCATCCCTTCATTTTTTGAGCTCACTCCCTCTTACCAAACCTGAGTTACCAAAACACTTAATCTCTGCCTTCTTAAAAGTTCGTTGTCTTTTGTCTGTGTGTCATAATTGCTAATGTATGAATTCCTTATCCAGCTATCTGTCACATAACTCAGTTCAGCCTGGTACCATGTAGGAACTCAATAGACTTATTGTGTGAATGAATGGATGAGTGAATAAGAATGAATAGAGGTTTCTTCATTATTTCAATCATATAGATCTAGACAAAATTATTCCATTCCAAATAATTTCATGTTTCTGTTTTCTGTACCAGGCATATTCCTATGTGTTAGGGATAGAGCACTGATTTCTGGCTCTATATATAGGGGAAAGCTATTGAGTACCTCCAACATGACTAACTTGATCAGATTTTGGCAGAATTGTTGAAAATGGTTTGCTTGTGGGACACCTGGGTGGCTCAGTCAGTTAAGCGTCTGATTCTTGGTGTTGGCTTAGGTCAAGATCTCATGGTTTGTGGGGTGCCTGGGTGGCTCAGACAGGTAAGCATCCGACTTTGGTTCAGGTCATGATCTCACAATTCATGAGTTCTAGCCTGGCATTAGGCTCTGTGCTGACATCTCAGAGCCTGGAGTCTGCTTCAGATTCTGTGTCTTCCTCTCTCTCTCTGCCCCTCCTCTGCTCTCTCTCTCTCTCTCTCTCTCTCTCTCTCTCAAAAGTAAACAAACATTAAAAAAAAAAAAGATCTCGGGGCGCCTGGGTGGCGCAGTCGGTTAAGCGTCCGACTTCAGCCAGGTCACGATCTCGCGGTCCGGGAGTTCGAGCCCCGCATCAGGCTCTGGGCTGATGGCTCAGAGCCTGAAGCCTGTTTCCGATTCTGTGTCTCCCTCTCTCTCTGCCCCTCCCCCGTTCATTCTCTGTCTCTCTCTGTCCGAAAAATAAATAAACGTTGAAAAAAAAAATCTCATGGTTTGTGAGATTGAGCCCCACATCGGGCTCTGCACTGACAGCAGGGAGCCTGCTTGGGAGTCCCTCTCTCCCTCTCTCTCTGCTCCTCCCCCTGCGCTCTCTCTCTCTCTCTCTCTCTCTCTCTCTCTCAAAATAAATAGAAAATGGTTTGCATGAGAACTGGTTAGGAGAAAGGAAGGAGCATGATTTCATAATAGTGTTGATCATGGATGATGGAATACTATCAAGAATCAGTAAAGGGGTGCCTGGGTGGCTCAGTGGGCTAAGCGTCCAACTTCAGCTCAGGTCATGATCTCACAGTTCATGAGTCTGAGCCCTGTATGGAGCTCTGTGCTGACAGCTCAGAGCCTAGAGCCTGCTTCAGATTCGGTGTCTCCCTCTCTCTCTGCCCCTTCCCTGATTGCACTCTGTCTCTCTCTCTCTCTCAAAAATAAATAAACATTAAACAAAATTAAAAAGAAAAGAATCAGTAAAAAAGGTGCTAAGAATAACATAAAACAGGTGAAGGAGGTAGCATGGAGTTGGTGAATAACTGGAGACAGAAAAGAGAATTTGTCATTGTGTATAGATTTTTTGACTCCGGTTACTAGATAGTGACTAGGTGAGATAAGTAGAAAAGAAAGAGTAAAGTTTTTATTACAGATGGGGAAGATAGGAAGTTCAGTTTCGGACATGCTCTGTCTGTGTGCCGGGCTGAGGCTAGAGCATTACATTGCTTGACATCAAAGAACACTGGATATCCAGGCAAAAGTGCCTCGATACTATTCTTCAGGCAAGAGGGAAGAACTTTTCATGGAATGTTTGGCATGTAATTCTCTTACCTAAGTTTTTATGTAAAAGACACTTCCAATTCTTTAGGGATATGTTAAAGGAAACACATAGGTCATCTGAAAGATAGTGGTAAATTTCATGTTATTAAGAAAGTTTGGTTTCATTGCTTCCTACAGCTAGTGGATGATGTGGATTAATATATAGAAGCAAAACAAAAAAAAAACTATATGGCTTTGTTATTAGATATATAACATAGTTAGGGCTCTTTCCTAGTAAATATTCAAAACAAGTTCTTCCTAATAACCTCAATAGAAGAAAATGAACATGGATATCTTTATAATATCCCATTTCTGGTATTATAACTAAAGGTCAGTTGTCATATTAGCTAGCATCTGATATTTCAAGGGTTTTTAACTTATCAAATAATGTTCATCAAAAATTTGCTATGTCGTTTTTCGGCTTGATTGTAAAATGTTTTTATTGTATGGAATATGTATACTATGTTGAGTTTCTATATGTGGAATATGTATACTATGTTGAGTATACTATGTTGAGTAAAGAGAATAATGCCATCCGAAACCTGGAAGAATTTGGGGATAGCCTCTTTTTTAAACACTTAAGTCTAGAAGAAGCACTTCACACAGATACTTAATTCATTTTAGCTTTTGTCATTTAAGAATTATAATTGCACATTCACAACAAATTCCTGGTAGATCATCCACTAAAGGCATTACTGTATGAAATATTCCCTTGTAAATGTTAAAAAAAAAAAGTCACTTCTGTAACTCCAAAGGAAACAGTGTGTTCGAATAACAAAGACAGTCATTCAAATGAAACTCAGATGAAATAAACTGATAGTTTTTCAAAATGAAATCCCACTTGTCCAGTCCCTCATTTTTCACATGATACAAAGTATGAGGGTGGTAACATGCTGAACTCAAAAAGCCAGGATAGAAGAGCTGGATTAGAAATCTTGTATAAATTAGTATATAAATTTAATATAATTTAGATAACAGGTTGGAAAATTAAGTTCTTGAGAACTGAAATGTTATGCCTGGAATCAAAACACATGCAGTACGTACACGGAGGGGATGCAAATACCACCATAGCACAGTACGTCAATAATGCAGGGTTGCAGGGGGGATTTGCAAACAGAGGATCAGCAAAGCGCACATGGTCTCCTGAGCCCTTATCCTCTACGTAGAATGATCCAAGCCAATGTCATATTTTACTTCACTGATTAAGCTGGAAGTCGAAGGGCGGCAGGGTCACCCAAACATTATTGTATAAATTTAAATGAGAAGACCTCACATGGTTGAGCATATTGCCTCATTGGCAAGATGAACATACTGCTTGAAGAGGTCAGTTGTATTAGGAATTTTGCATTTCAGGGCTAATATCAGCTGGAGACTAGCCAGTTCATTTCTAGGCTCTCTGAGAAGTGAGAGAAGTCTTTTAGCCAACAATAATTTGGTCTCTATACTAGACTCTAGGAATAATTTTCTTTTAAAAAGTTTCATATCTCCCTCATCTTTCCACCTTTGTGCCTACCATATCTTTTAGAAAATAATTCCTCATTAAATGTTAATATGAAAAGTAAAACAAGCTTTGATACATACAAATTTAGAGAAACAATTATCTGATTATGGAGTTGGCCTCAGACTAGTTCCTTTAAAGAGTAAAAAAAAAAAAAAAAAGAGAGAGAGAGAGAAGAATAGATAAAAAAAATAAATGATGCTTTCTTGTCTCTTCCAAGATAATACACAGGTAACAAAATAAATTATTATAATTTTTAATGTTTACTTATTTTTGAGAGAGACAGAATGTGAGCAGGGGAGGGGCAGAAAGACAGAGGGAGACACAGAATCTGAAGCAGGCTCCAGTCTCTGAGCTGTCAGCACAGAGACTGATGTGGGGCTGAAACTCATGAGCCATGAGTTCATGACCTGAGCCGAAGTCAGCCACTTAACAGACTGAGCCACCCAGGTTCCCCAAATTATTATACATTGATTGCATGGTGGAATAAGAGCTAGGCAAGGAACTTGTAGATAATGAGACCAACATGAGAAATCATGAGTATACGTGAGGAACAGCAAGAGAGCCATGGCTAGAATCAGTGGAAAATAACACTGGAAACTTTGGGAAGGGACATATAAAAAGCACTAAAAGCCCTAAGAAGAGTTAGGATTTAATATGTATGCATTTGAAAAAAAAAAAAGAAAGAAAGCATATGACATCCAAGCAGAGACATGGCAAAATATAAGTGATATATGAAAACATCTAAAACAAGGTGGGCAAAATATTAAATATAGTGTAATACACACATAAAAATGTAGTATATACATGTAAATGTATTACATGCAATATACTGTATACTATATGAGTATAGAGTACACAGTATCCAAACTAACTTTATATATGAGATATATACATATATATATATATATATATATATATATATATATATATATCGTGTGTGTGTGTTTGTGTGTGTGTATATGTATGTGTGTGTGTGTGTATATATATATACATACATATATATATATATATATATATATATATATATATATACTAGTGTAAAAACATGTATAGGCTGGGGCACCTAGGTGGCTTAGTTGGTTGAGTGTTCGACTTTGGCTCAGGTCACCGTCTCACAGGTGATGAGTTTGAACTTTACATCAGTCTTGCTGCTGTCAGCACAGAGCCCACTTCAGATCCTCTGTCCTTCTCTCTCTCTCTGCCCCTCCCCTGCTCATGAGCACAAGCTCTCGCTCTCTCTCAAAATATAAATAAACATTTAAAAAAATTAGAAAAGAAACTTGTATATGCTATAATTTATACTTTTTGTGTAACATCTGTAGCCATATATATATACATAATACTGTTATACTGTCCAAGAAAAACTACATAGTAGATAAATTGCAATTATATGTATCCAGGCTTCAGAAACCAGAGTGTACAAAATCATAATGAATAGCACAGTGCAAGAAATGAGACCAGCTTGTTTCCCTGCATTTTTCCTAAGATATTTACTGATTAAGAAATAGTGGCTGGGGCACCTGGGTGGCTCAGTCGGTTCAACTCCCAACTCTTGATTTCAGCTCAGGTCATGATTTCACAGTTCATGAGTTTGAGCCCCACATTGGGCTCTGTGCTGACAGTGCAGAGCCTGCTTGGGATTCTCTCTCTCTCTCTCTCTCTCTCTCTCCTCTCTCTCTCTCTCCCTCTCCCTCTCCCTCTCCCTCTCCCTCCCTCTCCCTCCCTCTCCCTCCCTCTTCCTCCCTCTCCCTCCCTCTCCTTCCCTCTCCCTCTCTCTCCCTCTCTCTCCCTCTCTTTCCCTCTCCCTCTCTTCCCCCCCCGCCCTCCCTCGCTCCCTCCCTCCTTGCCTCTCTATCTCTTTCTGCCTCTCCCCCACTTGTGCTCTTTCTCTCTCTCTCAAAATAAAGAAATAAACACCAAAAAGTAGTGGCTAAGGGGCCAAGCTCAACAGTATTAAGGAACTGAGGGGACAGAGACTCAACTGAAGACTAAAATATCTGGTAAACACGTACCAGTAACAGTTGTTACTGTCCAAGAATTACCACCGGAAAGGGTTAGGCCAGAACTACATAAGCACTAATAATGATGTAACCCAAAATATGAATTTCACCATACAAATTTCAACACGAATTTCACCATAGTAGTGTATTCTTATCTCAACTTGTGCCAGAACAGGAAACTGTTTCTGGGAGAAGGTAGCACTATATAACACTTTATATTGTTTCCCCAATTTGATAGACATCTAACTTTCAATTTAAAAAATGCATACCTGGAGAGTTGCGGCAAGATGGCGGCTTAGGAGGACGCTGGGCTCACCGCACGTCCTGCTGATCACTTAGATTCCATCTACACCTGCCTAAATAACCCAGAAAACCGCCAGAGGATTAGCAGAACAGAGTCGCCGGAGCCAAACGCAGACGAGAGGCCCACGGAAGAGGGTAGGAAGGGCGGCGAGGCGGTGCGCGCTCCACGGACTGGCGGGAGGGAGCCGGGGCGGAGGGGCGGCTCGCCGGCCAAGCAGAGCCCCCGAGTCGGGCTTGCAAAAGCGGAGGGGCCGGGCGGACTGTGTTCCGACAGCAAGCGCGACTTAGCGTCTGGGAGGTCAGAAATTAACAGCTCTGCTCGGAAAGCGGGAAGGCTGGAGGACAAAGGGAGGGAGAGCTGCTGAGCCCCCTGACAACAGAGCTCAGTTTGGTGGGGAACAAAGGCGCTCGCCAGCGCCATTTCCCCCGCCCATCCCCCAGCCGAAATCCCAAAGGGAACCGGTTCCTGCCAGGGAACTTGCTCGCTCCGCGCAAACACCCAACTCTGCGCTTCTGCGGAGCCAAACCTCCAGCAGCGGATCTGACTCCCTCCCACTGCCACAGGGCCCCTCCTGAAGTGGATCACCTAAGGAGAAGCGATCTAAGCCTGCCCCTCCTGCCCCCGAGCACCTTGCCTACCCACCCCAGCTAATACGCCAGATCCCCAGCATCACAAGCCTGGCAGGGTGCAAGTAGCCCAGACGAGCCACACCACCCCACAGTGAATCCCGCCCCTAGGAGAGGGGAAGAGAAGGCACACACCAGTCTGACTGTGGCCCCAGCGGTGGGCTGGGGGCAGACATCAGGTCTGACTGCGGCCCCGCCCACCAACTCCAGGTATACACCACAGCACAGGGGAAGTGCCCTGCAGGTCCTCACCACGCCAGGGACTATCCAAAATGACCAAGCGGAAGAACTCCCCTCAGAAGAATCTCCAGGAAATAACAACAGCTAATGAGCTGATCAAAAAGGATTTAAATAATATAACAGAAAGTGAATTTAGAATAATAGTCATAAAATTAATCGCTGGGCTTGAAAACAGTATACAGGACAGCAGAGAATCTCTTGCTACAGAGATCAAGGGACTAAGGAACAGTCACGAGGAGCTGAAAAACGCTTTAAACGAAATGCATAACAAAATGGAAACCACCACAGCTCGGCTTGAAGAGGCAGAGGAGAGAATAGGTGAACTAGAAGATAAAGTTATGGAAAAAGAGGAAGCTGAGAAAAAGAGAGATAAAAAAATCCAGGAGTATGAGGGGAAAATTAGAGAATTAAGTGATACACTAAAAAGAAATAATATACGCATAATTGGTATCCCAGAGGAGGAAGAGAGAGGGAAAGGTGCTGAAGGGGTACTTGAAGAAATCATAGCTGAGAACTTCCCTGAACTGGGGAAGGAAAAAGGCATTGAAATCCAAGAGGCACAGAGAACTCCCTTCAGACGTAACTTGAATCGATCTTCTGCACGACATATCATAGTGAAACTGGCAAAATACAAGGATAAAGAGAAAATTCTGAAAGCAGCAAGGGGTAAACGTGCCCTCACATATAAAGGGAGACCTATAAGACTCGTGACTGATCTCTCTTTTGAAACTTGGCAGGCCAGAAAGAATTGGCAAGAGATTTTCAGGGTGCTAGACAGAAAAAATATGCAGCCAAGAATCCTTTATCCAGCAAGTCTGTCATTTAGAATAGAAGGAGAGATAAAGGTCTTCCCAAACAAACAAAAACTGAAGGAATTTGTCACCACTAAACCAGCCCTACAAGAGATCCTAAGGGGGACCCTGTGAGACAAAGTCCCAGAGACATCACTATAAGCATAAAACATACAGACATCACAATGACTCTAAACCCGTATCTTTCTATAATAACACTGAATGTAAATGGATTAAATGCGCCAACCAAAAGACATAGGGTATCAGAATGGATAAAAAAACAAGGCCCATCTATTTGCTGTCTACAAGAGACTCATTTTAGACCTGAGGACACCTTTAGATTGAGAGTGAGGGGATGGAGAACTATTTATCATGCGACTGGAAGCCAAAAGAAAGCTGGAGTAGCCATACTTATATCAGACAAACTAGACTTTAAATTAAAGGCTGTAACAAGAGATGAAGAAGGACATTATATAATAGTTACAGGGTCTATCCATCAGGAAGAGCTAACAATTATCAATGTCTATGCACCGAATACCGGAGCCCCCAAATATATAAAACAATTACTCATAAACATAAGCAAACTTATTGACAAGAATGTGGTAATTGCAGGGGACTTTAATACACCACTTACAGAAATGGATAGATCAACTAGACACACGGTCAATAAAGAAACAAGGGCCCTGAATGAGACATTGGATGAGATGGACTTGACAGATATATTTAGAACTCTGCATCCCAAAGCAACAGAATATACTTTCTTCTCGAGTGCACATGGAACATTCTCCAAGATAGATCATATACTGGGTCACAAAACAGCCCTTCATAAGTTTACAAGAATTGAAATTATACCATGCTTACTTTCAGACCACAATGCCATGAAGCTTGAAATCAACCACAGGAAAAAGTCTGGAAAACCTCCAAAAGCATGGAGGTTAAAGAACACCCTACTAACGAATGAGTGGGTCAACCAGGCAATTAGAGAAGAAATTAAAAAATATATGGAAACAAACGAAAATGAAAATACAACAATCCAAACGCTTTGGGACGCAGCAAAGGCAGTCCTGAGAGGAAAATACATTGCAATCCAGGCCTATCTCAAGAAACAAGAAAAATCCCAAATACAAAATCTAACAGCACACCTAAAGGAACTAGAAGCAGAACAGCAAAGGCAGCCTAAGCCCAGCAGAAGAAGAGAAATAATAAAGATCAGAGCAGAAATAAACAATATAGAAACTAAAAAAACTGTAGAGCAGATCAACGAAACCAAGAGTTGGTTTTTTGAAAAAATAAACAAAATTGACAAACCTCTAGCCAGGCTTCTCAAAAAGAAAAGGGAGATGACCCAAATAGATAAAATCATGAATGAAAATGGAATTATTACAACCAATCCCTCAGAGATACAAACAATTATCAGGGAATACTATGAAAACTTATATGCCAACAAATTGGACAACCTGGAAGAAATGGACGAATTCCTGAACACCCACACGCTTCCGAAACTCAATCAGGAGGAAATAGAAAGCTTGAACAGACCCATAACCAGCGAAGAAATTGAATCGGTTATCAAAAATCTCCCAACAAATAAGAGTCCAGGACCAGATGGCTTCCCAGGGGAGTTCTACCAGACGTTTAAAGCAGAGATAATACCTATCCTTCTCAAGCTATTCCAAGAAATAGAAAGGGAAGGAAAACTTCCAGACTCATTCTATGAAGCCAGTATTACTTTGATTCCTAAACCAGACAGAGACCCAGTAAAAAAAGAGAACTACAGGCCAATATCCCTGATGAATATGGATGCAAAAATTCTCAATAAGATACTAGCAAATCGAATTCAACGGCATATAAAAAGAATTATTCACCATGATCAAGTGGGATTCATTCCTGGGATGCAGGGCTGGTTCAACATTCGCAAATCAATCAACGTGATACATCACATTAACAAAAAAAGAGAGAAGAACCATATGATCCTGTCAATCGATGCAGAAAAGGCCTTCGACAAAATCCAGCACCCTTTCTTAATAAAAACCCTTGAGAAAGTCGGGATAGAAGGAACATACTTAAAGATCATAAAAGCCATTTATGAAAAGCCCACAGCTAACATCATCCTCAACGGGGAAAAACTGAAAGCTTTTTCCCTGAGATCAGGAACACGACAAGGATGCCCACTCTCACCGCTGCTGTTTAACATAGTGCTGGAAGTTCTAGCATCAGCAATCAGACAACAAAAGGAAATCAAAGGCATCCAAATTGGCAAAGATGAAGTCAAGCTTTCGCTTTTTGCAGATGACATGATATTATACATGGAAAATCCGATAGACTCCACCAAAAGTCTGCTAGAACTGATACAGGAATTCAGCAAAGTTGCAGGCTACAAAATCAATGTACAGAAATCAGTTGCATTCTTATACACTAACAATGAAGCAACAGAAAGACAAATAAAGAAACTGATCCCATTCACAATTGCACCAAGAAGCATAAAATACCTAGGAATAAATCTAACCAAAGATGTAAAGGATCTGTATGCTGAAAACTATAGAAAGCTTCTGAAGGAAATTGAAGAAGATTTAAAGAAATGGAAAGACATTCCCTGCTCATGGATTGGAAAAATAAATATTGTCAAAATGTCAACACTACCCAAAGCTATCTACACATTCAATGCAATCCCAATCAAAATTGCACCAGCATTCTTCTCGAAACTAGAACAAGCAATCCTAAAATTCATATGGAACCACAAAAGGCCCCGAATAGCCAAAGGAATTTTGAAGAAGAAGACCAAAGCAGGAGGCATCACAATCCCAGACTTTAGCCTCTACTACAAAGCTGTCATCATCAAGACAGCATGGTATTGGCACCAAAACAGACACATAGACCAATGGAATAGAATAGAAACCCCAGAACTAGACCCACAAACGTATGGCCAACTCATCTTTGACAAAGCAGGAAAGAACATCCAATGGAAAAAAGACAGCCTCTTTAACAAATGGTGCTGGGAGAACTGGACAGCAACATGCAGAAGGTTGAAACTAGACCACTTTCTCACACCATTCACAAAAATAAACTCAAAATGGATAAAGGACCTCAATGTGAGACAGGAAACCATCAAAACCTTAGAGGAGAAAGCAGGAAAAGACCTCTCTGACCTCAGCCGTAGCAATCTCTTACTCGACACATCCCCAAAGGCAAGGGAATTAAAAGCAAAAGTGAATTACTGGGACCTTATGAAGATAAAAAGCTTCTGCACAGCAAAGGAAACAACCAACAAAACTAAAAGGCAACCAACGGAATGGGAAAAGATATTTGCAAATGACATATCGGACAAAGGGCTAGTATCCAAAATCTATAAAGAGCTCACCAAACTCCACACCCGAAAAACAAATAACCCAGTGAAGAAATGGGCAGAAAACATGAATAGACACTTCTCTAAAGAAGACATCCGGATGGCCAACAGACACATGAAAAGATGTTCAGCGTCGCTCCTTATCAGGGAAATACAAATCAAAACCACACTCAGGTATCACCTCACGCCAGTCAGAGTGGCCAAAATGAACAAATCAGGAGACTATAGATGCTGGAGAGGATGTGGAGAAACGGGAACCCTCTTGCACTGTTGGTGGGAATGCAAATTGGTGCAGCCGCTCTGGAAAGCAGTGTGGAGGTTCCTCAGAAAATTAAAAATAGACCTACCCTATGACCCAGCAATAGCACTGCTAGGAATTTATCCAAGGGATACAGGAGCACTGATGCATAGGGCCACTTGTACCCCAATGTTCATAGCAGCACTCTCAACAATAGCCAAATTATGGAAAGAGCCTAAATGTCCATCAACTGATGAATGGATAAAGAAATTGTGGTTTATATACACAATGGAATATTACATGGCAATGAGAAAAAATGAAATATGGCCTTTTGTAGCAACGTGGATGGAACTGGAGAGTGTGATGCTAAGTGAAATAAGCCATACAGAGAAAGACAGATACCATATGGTCTCACTCTTATGTGGATCCTGAGAAACTTAACAGGAACCCATGGGGGAGGGGAAGGAAAAAAAAAAAAAAGAGGTTAGAATGGGAGAGAGCCAAAGCATAAGAGACTGTTAAAAACTGAGAACAAACTGAGGGTTGATGGGGGGTGGGAGGGAGGAGAGGGTGGGTGATGGGTATTGAGGAGGGCACCTTTTGGGATGAGCACTGGGTGTTGTATGGAAACCAATTTGTCAATAAATTTCAGAAAAAAAAAAATAAAATAAAAAAAAAAAAAAAAATAAAAAATAAAAAATGCATACCTGGAAACAAAAATAAATAAATAAATAAATAAATAAATAAATAAATAAATAAACAAACAAACAAGTAAATAAGAGAGTAAAAATATGACAGAAATAGGCCTATGGGAGACTCAGATAATGAAGTGAATAGATAAAGATAGTAAAATAATTGATTAACTTTATCAAGGAATTAGATGAAAAATTGAGAATTAAGCAGAAAAAGGAAACTATAAAAATGATACAAAGGAAAGTTTGTATGATCCAAACAAAAGGAACATAAAGTTAGTGATATTTAAATTTCTGCAGCTGTATGTAATAGCAGATCAGACAAATATGAAGAGTTAATATGCAGAAATATGAGTTAGATGTTAGTTGAAAATGTTGGATTGAAGCTTGGAAAAAACATTGTGGCAGAAGAATGAAAAATATAGATAATACAAGATATCTGTACATATGGCATTGTATTTCTGTAAGGAGATGAGAGAGAATACTGTAGAAGCCTATTTATGAAAATAACTTACATTTAGAACATGAAAGGATATTTTTAAATCATAAAGACAACCAAATTATTTACAAAAACTAATGAAAATTGAACAATTTTGCTACTTTGAAATTTAACAATTTTGAAAAAAAATCATAAAAATACAAAACAAAACAAAAAAATAGGTTATAGAATAGGAGACTACATATTCAGTGCAGCTGATACCAAAGGATTCATATCCAAAATATATACAAAAGAGAACTAAGAGCAGAGGAAAAATAATCAAAACTAAAACAATCTTTGGATTTTCACTGAGATTCTAAGTTTCATCAGTTCATGCCTTTTACCAAACTGTAAAAAATCAGAAAATACAGTTTCCTTTCTTTTTTCTTTCTGTGACTTCAAATGTAAATATTTTAGACTACTTGGGAATGCCCCGCACATCTTTGTGGACTGTCCTTTTTTAAAAAGTATATAGTTTCTAGAATTAAAAGAATTTCCATCAAATATAACTTAAAATTTATATTTTTAACTGCTTTGAAGTGTAGAGATTATTAGTATTACACTTCATCTTAGCCAAAAGGCAGGGAAGTGGTAGAGACTGTTAGTATTAAGTACATTCACATTATCATGCCACCATCACTGTTATCTATCTCCAGAACTCTGTTGCTCTTGCAAAACTGAACTTTGTTCCAATTACACAGTAATTCCACACCCCTTCCCTTTAATGCCTGCATCCAGCATTCTACCTTCTGTATCTATGAATTTGACTACTTTGGTAACCACATAAAGAGAATTATGAAGTCTTTGTCTTTTGGGGGTGGGCTTATTTCACATAGTATAATGTCCTCCGAGATCACCCATGTTTGCAATTTTGTCACAATTCCCTTAATTTTTAAGGTTGCATAATACTCTCTTGTATGTATACACCACATTTTGTTCATTGATTTGTTGCTGGATATTTGGTTTGCTTCCACCTTTTGGCTATGGTGAATAATGCTGCTATGAACATGGGTATTCAAATATTTTTAGAGACACTGCTTTCAATTTTTCTGGATAATATACCAGAAGTAGAGTTGCTGCATCATATGGTAAATATATTTTTAATTTTTTAAGAAAGCATCATATTATTTTTGAATCATAGTGGTTTCACCATGTTACATTCCCACCAGCAATGCACCAGGATTCTAATTTCTCCAAATCCTCACCACCAATATTGGTGTTCTGATTGTGTGTGTGTATGTGTGTGTGTGTTTTAATTTTTGATACTAGCTGTCCTAATGGGAGTGACTTGATATCTTGATATTCATTGTTATTTTGATTTGCCTTTCCCTAATCATTAGGGATGATAACCATATTTTCAGGTGGACGTCAGCCATTTTATGTATCTTCTCTGGAGAAGTGTCTGTTCAAGTCCTCTTTTAAATTGGGTTATTTACTGCACTTTAAATTGGGTTATTTACTACATATTGTTGTAGGATTTATTTGTTTCTAGATATTAATCCCTTGCAAGACATACAATTTGTAAATATTTTCTCCCATTTCATGAGTTACCTTTATACTGTTGATTGTGTCCTTTTGTGCACAGAAACTTTTAAGTTTGATGTAGCACAATCATTCTATTATTTCTTTTTATTCTTGCGCTTTTGGAATTATATCCATGAAATTATGACTAAAGCCAATATTATGAAGTTTTCCCTTATGTTTTTCTCCAGCAGTTTTACTTCTTGTTTTTAGACCTTTGATCCATTTTGAATCATTTTTTAAAATATAGGGTGTAAAGTAAGAATGCAACTTCATTCTTTTACATGTGCATATGCAGCTGTCCCAGTGCCATTTATTGAAAAGACTTCTTTCCCCATTGAAACGTCTTGGGAACATCGTCAAATTATTTTTAACATACATACGTGGGCTTATTTCTGGGCTCTCTGTTCTGTTTCATTGGTCTTCATGCCGATATCATGTTGTTTTTTTGTTTTTGTTTTTTCTTACTGTAGGTTTGTAGTAAGGTTTTTTTTCCAGTTTTTTTGAGACACAATTGACATACATCATTGTATAATTTTAAGGTATACAGCAAAATGGTTTGACTTACATATATTGTGAAATGATTTCTCCAGTATGTTTGGTTAATGCCCATCATCTCATATAGATAAACGGAAAAGAAAAAAGAAAAAGAGAAAAACATTCTCCTTGTGATGAGAACTCTTAGGATTTACTCCCTTAGCAGCTTTCATATGTATCACACAGTAGTGTTACTGTAGCCAACATGTTGTACATTACATTTCTAGTACTTATTTATCATACAACTGGAAATTTGTACTTTTTTCCACCTTCCTCTAATTTGCCATACCCTACCTCTTGTAACCACAAATTTGATCTCTTTTGCTATGAGTTTTGTTTTGTTTGCTTTTGTTTTCTTTCCGTTTTAGATTCCACATATAAGTCAAATCATACAGTAGCTGTCTTCTTGCTGTATCTGACTTATTTCACCTAGCATAGTATCCTCAAAGTCTATCCATGATGTTGCAAATGGCAGGGTTTTCTTGTTTTTTATGGCTAAATAATATTTGTGTGTGTGTGTGTTTCACAACTTCTTTATCCATTTATCTATTGATGGATACTTAGCGTATTTCCATTCCATGGCTATTGTGAGTAATGTTGCTATGAATATAAGGGTGCAGATGTATTTTTAAGTTAGTGTTTTTCTCTCCTTTGGATACATTTCTAGAAATGGAATTGCTGGATTATACAGTAATTCAATTTTCAATCATTTGAAGACCTTCCAAACCATTTTCTGCAGAGGCTGTACCAGTTTGCAGTCCCATCAACAGTGCACAAGGCTTCTCTATTCCTCACATCTTCATCAGAAATTGTTATTTCTTGGGGCATTTGGGTGACTCAGTCGGTTGAGCATCCGACTCTTGGTTTTGGCTCAGGTCATGGTATCATGGTTCATGAGAACAGCCCAGCATCAGGCTCCATGCTGACAGGGGCTCTCTCCCTTTTTTTTCTGCCTCTACCCCACTCTCATGCTCTCTATGTATCTCTCTCTCTCTTAAGGTACATATAATAAATATAATAATGTAATACTTATATATATTAAGTATATATAATAATATACCTAATATAATAAGTATATATAATAAACTGAAAAAGAAATTGTTATGTCGTCTTTTTTGATAATGGCCACTCTTAATCAAGATGAAGTGATATCTTGTAGTTTTGATTTGCATTTCTCTGATGATTAGTGATGTTAAACATCTTTTCATGTGTCTTTTGGCTACCATCTGTCTTCTTTGGAGAAATGTCTATTCAGGTTCTCTGCCCATTTTTTTAGATTTTTTAAAATATTGAGTTGTGTGAGTTCTTTATACATTTTGTATATTAACCCCTTATCAGTTATATCATTGGCAAATATATTTATCCATTCAGTAGGTTGCTCAAATGGTATTTTAAAAAAATATTTGTCCAAAGAAGGAACTACTTGCAAGATGGTTGGTCTGATGCTAACTTCTCCACCATTAATAAAACAATGGTGTATTAAATATAACTTTGCCATTATATGGAACAGCCCAAGTAGAAATTGGGAGTATTCATGTACTATGGGAGTACAGGAAATATTCTGAAAAAATATGGTTAGTCTAATTTTCCTAATGTTTATGATTGTCATTAAACACAAGTTAGTTCAGATGAAAGGACAGTTTAATTTGCTGATGTTTTCCAAATTATTTGATTCCAGATAACAATATTCTTGATGTATATATAATTATAATGAAGGAAGGAAGAAGCTATACTGATTTGATTTTAAAACCAGTACAATTTAACAAGACTTTATAATTACCATAAAACTTCTACATCCTTTTGAAAATATAGTAGTGAATGCATTTCTTGATAATAGAGTAATCATATGGCTAGAATTTTCTTTGTATCCTGAAAGTGCTTTAATGAAATGATGTCCATATCAACTTCAAGGCATCAAAATAAACATTTCCAAGAAGTGTAATACAGGGATGATCTAGGTTTGAATTCATGGTTTCTGGAATAAATGTATTTTCCATAGAGCCCTATGCTAAAATTCAGATGTCAGAATGTCAGTGAGCTTGGTTCACACTATAGTTTTGATTTGTAAATATAATCAGCAGTTGACATAAAAACTGAAATTTACTATTTCTTACTACAGTTCTAAAGTGTCACTAATAGTTACATCATGCAGTCTTTTGAACTGATTTGAATTTCATTTCTTCTTGCTGATTGTGTTTGTATGTAAGAAAGATTTTTTTTAATTTATTCTAAATGAAGTAACTACATGTGTCATAGTATTATTTTCTGTCATCAATTTTTCTGTGGAAACTTAGGGAAAAGCCATTTTCTACTATTTTGTTTGTCATATAAAAAAGAATTTTTTTTAAATTGATAATGATAGTCAACTTTTCCAAGACCATTTTTTTTAGCTGTGGTTGCCAAAAGATGCCTTTCTAATTTTTAACTTTAATTTTTTTTTTAATTTTGGAAACAGAGCATGAGCTACAGAGAGGAGAAGAGGGAGAAAGAGATAATTTTTTTTAATTAAAAAGTATTTTTGTTAATGTTAATTTTGGAGAGAGATAGAGACAGTGTGTGAGTGGGGGAGGGGCAGAGAGAGACAGGGAGACACAGAATTTGAAATAGGCTCCAGGTTCTGAGCTGTCAGTAGAGAGCCTGACATGGGTCTCACTCTTGGAAATGGTGAGATCATGACCTAGGCCGAAGTTGGATGTTTAACTGACTAAGCCACCCACGTGACTTGAGAAAGAGAGAACCTTAAGCAAGCTCTACACACAGTGTGGAGCTGGACCTGTGGCTGGATCCCACGATCTTGGGTATGACTTGAACTGAAATCTAAACTGAAATGCTCAACTGAGCCACCAAGTCTCCTCAAAAGATGCCATTTTTGACACTTGGAAAAGCTGTGGAAATTGTTTTGTGGCTATACCCACATATGATACCATAAATTGTTGCCAAACTGAGATTGCTTGAATAAATATGATGGGCAGATATAAAGCATTCATTGAATACTTTTGTTTGCAAAATATTAGAATTGAGAGTGATATCAGACAGAAGTCTTCACTGATGTGTGGATACTATAGATTGGAAAAACACTTGTGGAGATTAAATGTTTAAAACACCAATAATTTTTAAGTCCATAGGAAATGAAGAAAAATATAATTACAAATTTTAATAAGTACATTTAGAAAACAGAGAATTATGTAAAACAAAGTATAACAAGCTTGTTCCTTCCTTGCTCTACACAATAATAGGATTAAGAAAGTCTTCTGGGAAGAAGTGATCAGCTTTTTTAAATTAAGTTTTAATTTTTAATTCCAGTATAGTTAACATACTGTGTTTATTAGTTTCAGGTGTACAATATAGTTATTCAACAATTCTGTACATTGCTCATCATGATAAGTGTACTCTTAACTCCCTTCACCCATCTCCCCTCTAGTAACCATCAATTTGTTCTCCATAGTTAAGAGTCTGTTACTTGGTTTATCTCTCTCTCTCTTTTTTCTTTTATTCATTTGTTTCTTAAACTTGATATATGAGTGAAATCATGTAGTATTTGTCACTTACTTCACTTAGCATTGTACTCTTGCTCCATCAATGTTGTTACAAATGGCAAGATTTTGTTCTTTTTTATGGCTGATTAATAACTTTATCTCTGTTTACTTATTTTGTTATGAAGGGACACATGAGGTTTCTGGAACAGAGGCAAAGATGTTACTTTTTAATAGCAATACATGCATCATCTTCCCATGCCTCAAATTTTCACTTCAAGGCAATGAGTGGAGGGAGGGCAGATGTCACTCTTCCTATGAAACATGAGTTTCTTGCACCACAGGAAAGTAACACAGAGAATATTAATCTGGAAGCATATATGGAATCTGGACACCTGTCCCCTCCCTACTGAAGAGAGTGACAGAAACTTTTGTTGCCTAATATCTTACATTTCTTTGAAGGATAAATGTATGCCTTTGGCTCTCATTACCCTTTGAAATATAAGCACATATCTCCGAGGAGATAAAAATCTCCCCAAAGCTGTGTTACTATAATTTGTTTCCATGCTTTTTAGTCATCCTTTGACTTCCAAGACTTGTCCTTTAGTCCAGATTGCTATTATTTTTTTGCTGAGAAAGCCCTGACCATGAATCAGCTTGAAAATATTCATATATTTCCCATAAGAGGTGATAATGTAAGATTGAAATAATTATAAGGACCTAATAAGTTGTGTGAAAAGCAAATCCTTCCACGATGCAATAAGTTCAAAGGCCTGATGTTAAAAACAAAAACAAAAACAAAAATCTAGGTGTTTTCAAGGAATGTAAGAACACTAATGTAGTTAAAGCAGAGAAAGTAAGTATATTGAAGTGACCCTAGTGAGAGCTAAGTTACTAAGACCTGAAGGGGATGTGTATGGACAGAATGAGATAGGTAGAAGATAGAATGTCTTTCTGATTACCTATAGGATATCTCCCATAGTAGAAACCAGTGGGGATCCCAATTAAATATATCTAAAAATAAATATATATATTTCTATCCCCAAATTCTAATTCACTTAATAGCTGTAGTCAAATAGTACCCGTTCCCTCCCTGCCACCACTCTATAAAACTACAGCAGTGTATAAAGATACATAAATATCCTTCAGAAAAAGTTAACCACCTGCTTGAAATCCTTAAAATCTATGGTTTTTATACTTTCCTGCCTTATTTGATTGCTGCTAACCTCACTTACATTATCTGCTTTTATGCCCCTTCCAGCCAGTGCCCAGCAAACATTTATTGTTCAAGTGATACAGTTTACCATGTGTATTTATTATTTAAATGGCATCGATCTGTTAAGATTTTAGGCTCTACTTGAATCATAGCTTTTCCTCTGCTTAGAATATATTCCACTTATATTAATCTAAACAATACGTTTCAAATTTTAGATCAACTACCACAGCTAGCTTACTGTGTATAGTGGAAAATCAGGGTTTCCTGATTTCCTAGCATGTTCGTTGCTGTATTTTCTGAATATTCAACTAGACATGACCTTTGTGAAAATAATATTCTCTTATTTATTTTAACTTCAAGACCATTCTCACTTCCAGACACATAAAAAGTGTCAAGAAATGTTTGTTGAATGAGAAAGTAAATTAATATCTAAATAAAATTTTCAGTTGGACAAAGGATGGATTTATTAGACATCTAATCTCTGCCATCACTGTGTGAATGGCACTGAGAGATCAATATTTTTTAATCAGAAAAATTAATGGTGTAAAACACCTTTTACCAACAGCTTTTGTCAATAATTTATGTGTTGATGAAATCCTGAACTATTCGTTATTCTGAATAAAAATATGATTAACTTAGGTGTTTCACCTATTTTAATAAATAATATGAAATATCATTGCTCTTTGTACAAATACACTACAGTTTATTCATTCAGTTGTTGGTACACTTATGGGTTACATTTTTTTGAAAGCTATTACAGATA
Organism: Prionailurus bengalensis; assembly: GCF_016509475.1. NCBI lineage: Eukaryota > Metazoa > Chordata > Mammalia > Carnivora > Felidae > Prionailurus > Prionailurus bengalensis. The sequence continues at coordinate 98,547,930 of NC_057354.1, forward strand.
ATGTTTTTTATGACCAAGGTTCTACATATATTGGTGGACATGTGCATGATTTTCTGTTGGCTATTATCCTTTGGAGTTCCAACACTAGGTCATAAAGTATCAATATGGCCAACTTGATATATACCAAAAGTGTTTCCCATGATACCATGCATGTTTATGTTCCTGTCAGTAGTAGAGGAAAACTCATTTATTTTAATTCTCAATTTTCTAATTACACTAATGTTTTGAGTAGATTTAATGTATCTCTTAAAGTATTTAAATATCCTGGGGCATCTGGGTGGCTCAGTCAGTTAAGTTCCTGACATCAGCTCAGGTTTCATCTCACAGTTTGTGAGTTTGAGCTCTGCATCAGGCTCTGCACTGACAGTGTAGAGCCTGCTTGGGATTCTCTCTCTCTCTCTCTCTCTCTCTCTCTCTCTCTCTCCCTCTCCCTCTCCCTCTCCTTCTCCCTCTCCCTCCCTCCCTCCCTCCATCTCTGCTCCTTCCCCACTCACACTTTCTCTCTCTCTCTCAAAATAAATAAATAAACTTAAAAAAACGTATTTAAATAGACTCATCTTTGAACTACCTGTTCAGTTCCTCTTCTATTTTATACTTGATTTTTCCTTAACTTTGTAAATATTTGTATATTCTAAATATTTCATTTAATTTTTCCCATAACAACAACCCTTACTATTTATTTCTTCTAAACTTTTGCTTTTATATTTTAAGTTTTTTGTTTAAATTACAGTTAGTTAAGATACAGTATAATCTTAGTTTCACGTGTACAATATACTGGTTCAACACTTCCATACAACACCCAGTGTTCATCACAACTGTACTCCTTAATCCCCATCATCTGTTTCACCCATTTCCTATCCACCTCTCCTCTGATAGCCATTAATTTGTTCTCTATACTTAAGAGTCTGTTTCTTGTTTGCTTCTCTCTCTCTCTCTCTCTCTCTCTTTCTTTCTTTCTTTCTCTTTCCCCCCTTTGCTCTTTTGTTTCTTAAATTCTGCATATGAGAGAAATCATGGCATTTGTCTTTCTCTGGCTTATTTCACTTAGCATAGTACTGTATAGCTTAATCCATGTCATTACAAATGGCAAGATTTCATTCTTTTTGTGGGTGAGTAATGTTCTATTGTGTGTGTGCGTGTGTGTGCGTGTGTGTGTGTGTGTGTGTGTGTGTGTGTGTGTGTGTTTCACATTTTCTTTATCCAATCATCAGTTGATGAACACTTGGCTGTTTCCATAATTTGGCTATTGTAAATAATGCTACTATAAACATTGGGATGCACAATCCAGCAATTGCACTACTACATATTTACCCGAAGAATACAAAAAATCCTAATTCAAAGGAATATAAACTTTCACTTTTAAAATAGTGATGGATTAATAGGAAGTTGAAACAATAGTACATGTAAGTCTGGTGTACCTTCACTCAGTTTTTCCCAGTGATTACATCTTACCTCATTACAGTACAATATCAAAAACAATTTAACATAGTACAATATATGTGAATAGTACAATGTCATTTTATCACATGTATAAATTTATTGAAATACCACCACAATCAAGGTACAGAACTATTTTATCACCATAGCAGCCTCATTAAAACTGAGAAGTAGTTGGAGTGCCTGGGTGGGTCGGTCGGTTGAGCTTCTGACTTCAGCTGAGCTCATGATCTCACATTTGGTGAGCTCGATCCCTGCATCAGGCTCATTGCTATCAGTGCAGAGCCCACTTCAGATGCTCTGTTCCCCTCTTCTCTCTTCCCCTCCCCTGCTTATGCTCTCTCTGTCTCAAAAATGAATAAACATTTATTAAAAATAAACCCTGAGCTGTTAAAAGCTCAAAATCTCCACTAGACCTCCTCTGGCCTGCCACCCCAAGCAAGGAGGAGAAGGCTCCTTCATTTTCCTCAGGTGAAGTGAAAGCCCAAGTTCCTCATCTGGTCTCATTGACACTATGGGAAGGAACCCTTTTTATTGCCAGGATGAATGGAAGTCCCAGTTCTCTACTTGGCCATCTCAGACACTAGCCTGGTGAGGAAATTGGGTTGCTTTATTTCACCTTGCCAAGTTGGATGACTACACTCTCCACTGAACTTTTGCTGGCATCACTTGGGTTAGGATCACCATTTTTTCCATTGGATTTGGTTGGAATAGAGTACTTTTTGTATAAAAGTTTTGGCTGTCCCCTTTCTGTTATTTTTATTTTTGTTTGTATTTTTTTGGCTAGAAAGAGTATGTATTCAAAACACCATTCTCTGAGTACCTGGGTGGTTCAGTAATTAAGCATCTGACTCTTGATTTTGGCTCAGGTCATGATCTCAGGTTTCCTGAGATCAAGCCCCATGTTGGGCTCTGTGCTGAGTGTGGAGCCTGCTTAAGAATCTATCATGGGGTGGGGCGCCTGGGTGGCTCAGTTGGTTAAGCATCCAACTTTGGCTCAGGTTATGATCTCACAGCTTGTGAGTTAGAGCCCCGCATTGGGCTCTACGCTGACACCTCAGAGCCTGGAGCCTGAAGCCTGCTTTAGATTCTGTGTCTCCCTCTTTCTCTGTCCCTCCCTTGCTCATGCTCTCTCTCTCCTTCAAAAATAAAGAAACATTTTTAAAAATTTTAAAAAAGAATTATCTCTTTTCCTCTCTCTCTGCCTGCCTCCTCCATTTGCTCACATGCACATGCATTTTCTCTCAAAAATTTTTTTAAATTAATATTATTACAAAAGACCATTCTCACACCATCACTCTGCAAGGTCAGTTTTTCGATGATAAACTCTCCAATTTTTTTGCTTCATTATGTTTCTTTGGTCTATTTATCTATTTTATATACATCTTACTTTCTTAATTCTTTAATAAATCTTGACTTCTCTGAAATTCCTTATATTAATTTTAATCTAAATTTTTTTAATTTCTCTCAATGTTTTCAGTTTAAATATCCAGTACACTTTTCTTAGAATGACTCTTAGTCCACTTAATTCCTTCTCCTTTGTGCTTATTTTCCATATTGAAGTTATTGGCAATATGAGAAATACATTTATGGAATGGAAACTCAATATTATAAACATTTTCCCAAGTTGATTTATATGTTCAATGAAATCACAAACAAGATATAATAGATTAACTATTCTATACCAAGACAAATTTTCAGAGGAGGAAGATTGAGAGTTAGATATTCAGTTTTTCCCTTAATAGTATGAAAAATAATAAACATCATTGAAAATGTATCCTTTCATATTTCAAATCATCTTTTGAAAACATCCTTGTATTTATTGGTATTTTAAATAGAGTTTGGTTTATTTTGAAATCTATATTGACGGGTTGAGAGAGCTTCACTTTTTTTGTTAAATAATTTATCTGTTCCCCACAAATGAAATTAATGATGAAAAAAATAAAGCTTTATGAAAAGGAGAGTTAGATTTTGGAAGTAAAGACTCCTTCTTACTTCTACCTTACTCACTGATGTGAATAAGGTTTTTTGTACTTTTCCTGGCTTTGGGGTTCAGCTGATGTACTATAAAGGTGCACTCTGATGGATGAGAGTTTTCAGACTCCAGCTGAGAATAGATGGAGAGAGCAGTGCTTAACAAGAATATACACTTATGTGGAGAGCCAAGACAGTACCTCAGAAAAATAATGACCATACTTCAATCCAATTTGATGTTCATTATGTAACAAGGAAAAGTATTTTTAATAGAAACTCAAGTAAGATATAACCTTATATTTTTTAGCTTTCTCTTTTAACAATTCTTAAGTTTCTCTGGGATGAATGATTTCTTCCTTTAGATTTGTGCTTTTATAATGGATAATTCACTATTTAAACCTAGATATACACATGAATACATTATGGGAAATGTCATTGGTAAGACAGACAGACTGGAATGTAAGCCAGGATATCAAGGTTTTGGTATCACCATTGTACAAACTGTATGTTCCAACATACAATCCTTACAAACCATGTTGTATGGGTTTGAGCTAATCAGCTAGTATCCATGGGACTCACTATTCCAATGTATAACATGAGAACTTGGATGATATAAACAACAAAGTACCTTCTGCTTGAGAAAATCCATTTTTTCACTTCCTTCTGAGAGTTGTAACCATCATTCCCCAAACTATTTGCTCCCAGTTTAAAATATACTGTTATATGGATAGGAATCAGTAATGGATTCTTTTATTCCTTTTACAAATTTTAAAATTAAAAAAATGAAATCAGTAAATCATGGTGTAGCATAAATAATGCTGAATCAAGATTATAATAGGAGTAGACAATTAATAGCTCCAAATAGATAATTGAGAGAAGCTTGACCTTCTTCTCTCTCATTTTTAGTATGGTTTCTAATCTTCCTAACCTCTAATACTACTGTGCACAGTTTGCCATCGAGATCTTTATTAATTCTTTCACTAGTCAATTAGCCATTTTTATCAATTCATCCAGAAGTAGTTCTTGAATCAACCATTTTTTAAATTTATAGCATATTCATAGAGTTCCCAGCATTGCCAAAGAAGATTAAGGTAGAGGGATGTGTGTGTGTGTGTGTATGTGTGTGTGTGTGTGTGTGTGTGTGTGTGTGTTTGAATGAGAGAGAATTAATATAAGAGTAAGCTACAGGTATGGAGAAAAAAAAAAAGGAAATTGATCTCATTTATCTTCCTTCCCATTCTGTCCTAGCTCCTTCATCTTCCTCCCACCAAAATGTAATAGTAGTACAATTTAGTGTTTCCCAGTAGGAAGAAATGTAGTTTCACATTCAAATTCCTCAAACCAAGAAGCAATCAATACACTATGGCAGGTATGTTGTTCTAGAAGAAAATTGTTTTTGTGCTTCTTAAAGGAAGAGCAATGAGTATCTGTATAAAGAAAAATCCAGCCTTGGGAGTAACCAGATTTATCTTTCTTCAAGAGGGAAATTAAAAAAAAAAAGTTAACTTTAAAAAAATGATTAACTTAAGACTCGTTCATTGCCATTTTATATGGTCCTTCTGAAGAAAAAAAAAGTCAGTAACCTACAGAGAAGGTAAGAAAATGTCAAGTTAAGCTCATGAAAAATGTGGGTGTTGAGTACATTTGAATCATATACACAAGTTGGTTTTGAATTTATGTATGGGTGCCTGGATTATTTTATGTGTGCTAAATATGCAATAGGATGAGTAGGAGTGGAGACCTAAAGTAAAGTTAAGGCATAATAGTTTCTAGCTTGTTAACACTAAATTGACCTATAAAGAAAGCATTGTGGGGCGCCTGGGTGGCACAGTCGGTTAAGCGTCCGACTTCAGCCAGGTCACGATCTCGCAGCCTGTGAGTTCGAGCCCCGCGTCAGGCTCTGGGCTGATGGCTCAGAGCCTGGAGCCTGCTTCCGATTCTGTGTCTCCCTCTCTCTCTGCCCCTCCCCCGTTCATGCTCTGTCTCTTTCTGTCCCAAAAATAAATAAACGTTGAAAAAAAAATTTTAAAGAAAGCATTGAATCTTAAGATGAGGTAGGACCCAGTCCTTCAGGAACAAAAGCATCGTTAGGCCTTTGGTGATCTCTCTAATACTTCCCTATATGCTGATATGTGAGAGATTATTAGATAAGTTTGCATATGGGTGAATGACTTCAGGGATAAACAACAATTTTTAGAAACGATGTGACAAGTTGAGAGAGTCACAACTGAATTTGAATTTGGGGTAAAAATCTTTCCCCAAAGTAGAATTCACCCTGAGGAAATTGTGAATCTGGAGCTTCAGAATTTGGGAACATGGCTCATTCTCAATACTGTGTGCTGGTGATTATAATGTATTTCAACACCCAATCACTTGAAATGGGCTTATATTAAAAAGATAATACACTGAACAGCATGTTTTCAATATCATATTAAGTGTATTTGGGTATAACAAACGTATAGTAAATCGAAACAGCTACACACCATTAAACTTTTTTTTTCTTTTCCCTAAACCACATTGGGCATGTAATGCAAACTGACAGAGTTGGAAGAGCTTAGAGTACTGGAACAGTTTGGGATGGGGGGTGACGGAGGAGTGAAGGCCATCTCAAGAACTCCCTGCTAATAGAAACATATGAGGGGACTTTGATAAATTACTCTGACTAAAAGGGAAAGGGAGAGAGACAGAGAATTTTTTTGTATTTCTTCCTCAAACTAATCAAAGAGATGATACCATTAGTTACATGGGCTTAATCTGATTTATTAGTAATGCTATGTCCTAAGTAACCTAGTTCTGTTTCATAGATCAGCATATAACAAGCAGGGCCAGGATTAGGGTGAGGTTGACAGAGGTACTTCCCTTGAGTACAAAATTTACTTCCCTTGAGTACAAAACAAGCAGGGCCAGGATTAGGGTGAGGTTGACAGATGTATTTCCCTTGAGTACAAAATTTACGCAGGAATCTAGATAAATAATATTTAACACATTTTTAATGCAAATTAATGCAAAAAGCTCAAGATGAGCAAAAGATCACAATTTGAATTAAAGATAAGATCAGTGTATGCTTATGTATGCATTCTAAAGTGCCTCACCTGTCTGATTCATGAGCTTGCTGGCCAGTGATCAAACCCTCATCCTGAATGGTTTTATAACTTCAGAACATAAAAGCACAATTTAAAATTTGATATAATTTCACTGTTTCCTTATATGTATGTTCTCAGAATAGCATGCCTGATCTTCCTCCATTACAAAGAATCCACTCTGTTAGCTGCAATTCTAAGGCATATTTAGGGAAAATCAAGGCACTTGAGGAACCTCTTAATATGCTCCTTTTCCTTAATTTTCCTTAATTTTATTTCTTTCCCTTCTGGCTTCAGTTATTGCTGTTTATTTTTTTTTCAATATATGAAATTTATTGTCAAATTGGTTTCCATACAACACCCAGTGCTCATCCCAAAAGGTGCCCTCCTCAATACCCATCACCCACCCCCCCCTCGCTCCCACCCCCCCATCAACCCTCAGTTTGTTCTCAGTTTTTAACAGTCTCTTATGCTTTGGCTCTCTCCCACTCTAACCTCTTTTTTTTCCTTCCCCTCCCCCATGGGTTTCTGTTAAGTTTCTCAGGATCCACATAAGAGTGAAAACATATGGTATTCATCCTTCTTTGTATGGCTTATTTCACTGAGCATCACACTCTCCAGTTCCATCCACATTGCTACAAAGGGCCATATTTCGTTCAAAACCACAGTCAGATATCACCTCACGCCAGTCAGAATGGCCAAAACGAACAAATCAGGAGACTATAGATGCTGGAGAGGATGTGGAGAAACGGGAACCCTCTTGCACTGTTGGTGGGAATGCAAACTGGTGCAGCCACTCTGGAAAACAGTGTGGAGGTTCCTCAAAAAATTAAAAATAGACCTACCCTATGACCCAGCAATAGCACTGCTAGGAATTTACCCAAGTTATTGCTGTTTAGAATACTTTTTCATTCTAACTGTCCTCAGTTATAGAAAATATCAGTACATGGTCTATTTTTATCTCTGACTGCTATTATACTTATTATTTTGGCTTTTGTGTTTAGCAGCTTCATAGACTTGTGGATAGATTTGGATTTGTTTTATTTATCCTGATTAGGGTATATTATTTTCATGAGAAATAAAGATTCATACTTTTCAAGTGTTCTGGGATGTTTCCAGTTATTATCTCATCAAAATGTGGTTGTCCTCAGCATTTTTAACAGAGCCAGAACAAATAAATAGTAACATTTATGGAACCACCAAAGACCCCAAATAGCCAAAGCAATCTTGAAAAAGAAAATCAAAGCTGATGGTATCACAATTCCAGATTCAAGATTCATTACAAAGCTGTAGTAATAAAAACAGTATGGTATTGGCACAGAAATTGACACATAGAGCAATGGAACAGAACAGAAAACCCAGAAATAAACTCACAGTTATATGGTCAATTAATCTTCAGCAAAGCAAGAGACAATATCCAATGGGGGACAAACAGTCTCTTCAACAAATGGTGTTAGGAAAAGTGGAGAGCTACATTCAAAAGAACGAAAGTGGACCACTTTCTTACACCATACACAAAAATATACTAAAAGTGAATTAAAGACTTAAGTATGAGACTTGAAACCATCAAAATCATAGAAGATAGCACAGGCAGTATTTTCTCTGATACTAGCTATAGCAAGATTTAAACAAAGCAAAAATAATCTGCTGAGACTACATAAAAATAAAAAAGCTGCACAGCGAAGGAAACCATCAACATAGGCAACCTACGGAATGGGAGATGATTTTGCAAATGACATATCCAATAAAACAGTAGTATCCAGAATATGTAAAGAATTTATACAAATCAAATAATCTGGTTAAAATTGGGCAGAAGACATAGACACTTCTCCAGAGAAGACATACAGACGATCAACAGACACCCAAAAAGATGCTCAGCATCACTCATCATCAGGGAAATGCAAATCAAAACTACAATGAGATACCACCTCACATCTCTCAGAATGGCTAACATGACAAAAGGCACAAGAAACAAGTGTTGGCAAGGATGTGGGGAAAAAGGAATCTTCTTGCACTGTTGGTGGGAATGCAAATTGGTATAGCCACTGTGACAAACAGTATGGAGGTTTTTCAAAAAGTTAAAAATAAAAACTACCCTATAATCCAGTTATTACATTACTGGGCATTTACTCAAAACACAAAAAGAAAAACCAGTAAATCAAAGGGTACACGCACCCCTATGTTTATAGCAGCATTAATTACAATGGCCAAATTATGGAAATAGCCCAAGTGTCCATCAATAGATGAATGGATAAAGAAGATACAATGGAATATAATTCAACCATAAAAAAGAATGAAATCTTGCCATTTGCAGCAACATGGATGAGCCAGAGAGTATACACAAAACAAAATAGTCTTAGAAAAACAAATACCATGGGATTTCACTCATATGTGGATTTTAAGAAACAAATGAGCAAAAAAGAAAAAGTGACAAACTAAGAAATAGACTTTTAACTCTAGAGAACAAACTGATGGTTATCAAAGAGATGTGGGTGAGGGGATGGGTGAAATAGGTGATGGGCCTTGAGGGGACACTTGTGATGAGAACTGGCTGATGGATGGAATTGTTGAAGCACTATATTGTATATGTGAAACTAACATAACGCTGTATGTTTTTTTTTTTAATATGAAATTTATTGACAAATTGGTTTCCATACAACATCCAGTACTCATCCCAAAAGGTGCCCTCCTCAATACCCATCACCCACCCTCTCCTCCCTCCCACCCCCCATCAACCCTCAGTTTGTTCTCAGTTTTTAACAGTCTCTTATGCTTTGGCTCTCTCGCACTCTAACCTCTTTTTTTTTTTTCCTTCCCCTCCCCCATGGGTTCCTGTTAAGTTTCTCAGGATCCACATAAGAGTGAAACCATATGGTATCTGTCTTTCTCTGTATGGCTTATTTCACTTAGCATCACACTCTCCAGTTCCATCCACGTTGCTACAAAAGGCCATATTTCATTTTTTCTCATTGCCACGTAGAATTCCATTGTGTATATAAACCACAATTTCTTTATCCATTCATCAGTTGATGGACAAGAGCCTAAATGTCCATCAACGCTGTATGTTAACTATACTGAAATCAAAAATTTAAAAACAAAAATAAAATTTAAAAAAATGTGGTTGTCCCTGCTTCTGTTTTATTGTTTCCTTCTGGATACACACACACACACACACACACACACACACACACACAGAGATTTTGATTTTTTCATCTTATAATCTGTATCTCTTTAATTTTTATTCATATCTTCATGTTTCTGTGAAAATAATGACATAGTCATTCACAGTTTATTGTAATCTCTCTCTAATCTATTCATAATAAATCCACTAAGATTTGATTTCTAACAATTAAAATTTTCATTTCTGTAAGTCTTACTCTACATTATATTTGCCAGTTCGTTCCTGATGGTCTCTTATTTTTTATTCACTTACCTAATTTCATACTTTACTTATTTTAGAAATAGTTCATGTTCTTTATCCTGCTTTAAGTATGCAAAGTTATTATTTCTTCTCCTCCTTTTCCTCCTTCTTTTTTTTTCTCCGTTTTCTCCTTTTTCTTCTGCTTCTTCTTCTGCTTCTGGTTCTGCTTCTGCTTCTGCTTCCCCCTCCCCACTCAGCTTTTTGTGTGTGCTTGATTGTTTTTGATTATGACCTGAACCTTTTTGGGTTTTTTTTCTCTTTAAATGTTTACTTATTTTTGAGAGAGAGACAGAGACAGAGTGTGAGTAGGGGAGGAGCAGAGAGACAAAGGGAGACGCGGAATCTGAAACAGGCTCCAGGCTCTGGGCTGTAAGCACAGAGCCTGACGCAGGGCTCAAACTTGGGAATGGCTAGATCGTGACCTAGGCTGAAGTTGGAGGCCCAACTGACTGAGCCACCCAATTGCCCCTGAACCTTTTTCGTTTTAATCTGTGGAGTTCCTGTGGGTCTATCCTGGAGAAGAGTATTTTCTTCTGGGAACCACAGAGGACTATTAGCCAGGAACTACTCTGCAGAGAGTCCAGATCTAATGTGAAGGCCCCAGATTCAACTGTCTCTTGTTGCAAACCCAAGTCTGCATGACACAAAGGTTTATAGGCCTGTTTGTCCTCTGGTTGAATCATCTCTTTTCATCTGCCTACAATTTAGTCTTTAGGTCTTAAGAATGTATATTTTGGAGGGCATCTTCTACTATCTCTCAGTACGAAAATGCTACAGAGAATGTGTCATATCCATGACAAAGTTGTTCTATAGTCAGAGGTGCCTCCAGGATACCTGGCATAACATAAATAAGTAGAAGACTGTTGATGTTCCCTATATCAGATTTGGCTATATTTAGTTCATTTTGTTTGTTGGTTTAGTGGAAATTCCTCTATTGAATAATTTCAGTAAGTTTGAAATTCAGTATTTCTCAACATGCTTAGGTATCAAAATCACCTATGCTGGAATTTATTCCAAGGATAGTTATTTAGTGAAAGTCTAATTCTTGAAAAGTTAATTGGTGGATTTACATTCATAATATTTTATGTTTTCAGCCTAAGTAGTTTATCATTCAGTAAATTATTTGTGTCCTTGAGACTTCAAACACAATTCTGTATATTTGAGAACATTGTGCATAACTTTTCTTCTCTAATTTTTTGTATTTCTGTAAATTTCTCAACCTTAATTATAATTTTATGGGTTTTTGTGATTTAAAAAATTTTTTGGATTGATTGAAAATTTGCCTATTTATAGAGTTGATGCTAAGCTTTGTCAATCCCACACTTCCCCTCTTTTTTAAACTAGTCCATATACTCTTTAGTAATTTATTTTTCCAGCTACAAATACAATTTGGTTTACTTTCCATTATCTTGTTTTAAATTATTATTTAATTATTTTTTTTCTGAGCTTTTCTGAAGTCAGGCCATCTAAGCTTTAAGTAGCAGTACAAATCCTGGTTCCTCTACCCACTGTTTCTGTGACCTTTGGCATAGTACCTCTCTGTTCCTCAATTTACTTTTCTGTGAAATGTGATTGATAATAATATAACTACCTCATAGGGAGGTTATTAGGATAAAGTAACTGAAATATAGTACTGCCTGACAAACAATAAAATCTATATAAATACTAAATTTTATTATTGTTATTACCATTATTTTTGTCCACATGTTATGGACATGTTATTTTTTTGAGACACAGAGAGACAGAGTATGAACGAGGGAGGGTCAGAGAGAGAGACACACACAGAATCCGAAACAGGCTCCAGGCTTTGAGCTGTTGGCACAGAACCCGACGCGGGGCTTGAACTCACAGACCACGAGACCTGAGCTGGAGTCGGACGCTCAACCGACTGAGCCACCCAGGCGCCCCTATTATGGGAATCTCTTAAATAAGTATCTATAGTTTAGCTTTAGTGTTTTCTGTTTTTGCTATTAGTTGCAGTGTTAATTGCACTGTGGTTAAGTAATGGATTCTATGCTATTCTTTTTAGCTGTTTATTTTGATTTTTAAGTTGTGCTCATGTATGATGTTTTTTAAACATTAGTTTTATAGGAGCTTGGAAAGAATGTACTGTATATGTGTGTAAATCTACATAATTTAGATCTTGTCTATTACTACATTCTTTGTGGTAAAGTTCTGCTTACAAATACCCTGTCTCCTCAGTTTCAAGACACATGTGGCATGGAGATAGGAGTAGAATTTGTACAACTAGCTCAGGTCAATAAGCTTAGAGTTGTGGTGATGTAGGTTATGTAACTATTAGGACCTCATCAAGATAAAAATCTTCTTCTTCACAGTGAAGGAGACAGTTAACAAAACTAAAAGGCACCTGACAGAATGGGAGAAGATATTTGCAAATGACATATCAGATAAAGGGTTAGTATCCAAAATCTATAAAGAACTTACTAAACTCAACACCCAAAAAGCAAATAATCCAGTGAAAAAATGGCAAAAATACATGAATAGACATTTCTCCAAAGAAGACATCCAGATGGCTTACAGACACATGAAAAAATGCTCAACATCACTCATCATCAGGGAAATACAAATCAAAACCACAATGAGATACCACCTCATACCTGTCAGAATAGCTAAAATTAACAACTCAGGCAACAACAGATGTTGGCAAGGATGCACAGAAGGAAGATCTCTTTTATACTGCTGGTGGTAATGCTGGCTGGTGCAGCCATCTGGAAAACAGTATGGAGGTTCCTCAAAAAATTAAAAGTAGAACTACCCTATGACCCAGCAATTGCACTACTAGGTATTTATCCCTTGCATATACAGGTGTGCTCTTTCGGGCACATGTGCCCCAATGTTTACAGCAGCTGTATCAATAGTAGCCAAAGTATGGAGAGACCCCAAATGTCCATCGACAGATGAATGGATAAAGAAGATGTGCTATATATACAATGGAGTATTACTGGGCCATCAAAAAGAATGAAATCTTGCCATTTGCAACACTGTGGATGGTACTAGAGGGTATTATGCTAAGTGAAATTAGTCAGAGAAAGACAAATATCGTATGACTTCACTTATATATGAAATTTAAGATACAAAAGAGATTAACATAAGGTAAGGGAAGCAAAAATAATATAAAAAACAGGGAGGGGGGCAAAACATAAGGGACTCTTAAATATAGGGAACAAACTGAGGGCTTCTGGAGGGGTTGTGGGTGGGGGGATTGCCTAAATGGGCAATGGGCATTAATGAGGACACTTGTTAGGATGAGCACTGGGTGTTATATGTAGGCAATGAATCACTGGATTCTACTCCTGAAGTCATTATTGCACTATATGCTAACTAACTTGGATGTAAATTAAAAAAAATATAAAGACTTAAGCTTAAGTCACTCAAATTCTCTAGCCTTCACTTTTCTTCCGTAAAAAATTAGAGGAATTTTGTATTAAAATATTAAGTCAAGATATCAAACAGGCTGAATCACTGAGTCAACATATGGGAAACTGTGGCTTTGGAGAGTCACCGGGTCCACAGAGGACTGAATGAAAAACAGTCTTTTGTTTTATTTAAACCAGAAATATTTTGGAATTGTTTTCTGAGGTAATATAATCTGAATATATTCACAGCTTGAAATAAAATGAAGTAAATATACTCACAGCTTGAAATAAAATAAAGTAAAACACAACTTGAGTTGGAACTTGAAGACACAGCATATTAGCATTCCTGAGATGAGAGGGACCTGTTCCTTAGGGCAGAGGGTACAGGTAAAGGTGCTGGGGAAAGGCTGTACACATCAGCCTGGCAGCATCCTAAAGGATAAAAATTTGTGCTGGTCAAAGGTGGCAAGAATACTGACCTCCACAAAGGACTTTCAGGATTTTACCTCGACAGTTCTGCTGGACAGAGAATACAGTGGAAGTCAGCTGCAAGAGATGAGCACAGGTGTGATAGGATGGACAGGTTTCCTGTCTTTACTCTCATCTAACGATATGATTTAAGGTGGTTGATTATAGCTTGCTAAGGATTGCTGCTTTTCAGAGAAAAGCAAAACTATACAATTACTACTGACTATTGATTTTAGTACTGCAGTTACCAAGAGAAATTATAAGTCATAAGTCAACTATTCATCAAAGCCCTAAAGAAATATTCTACACATATCACATATTTAAAAAAAAACAAACTGTGAGGTTTCTTAACCAATTATTTATGCATTAATAACCTTTATCCCAATCCAGAGAAAAATACACAGAAAAGAATACCGTGAGTCTGTCTCCTTTCTGAATCTAGATATAAACATCCTAAATTAAGCATATCCAAATTTAGTACAAACAAACTAAAACTGATGTCCTTAATATCATCTAAAGTTGGGTGCCAGTTGACTTTCCAAGGTCCTTACTGCTTCATAGCAACCCTCCAAAAGGCCACTCAAATGCCAGATGACCAGGATATTCAGGAGAGTCCAGTGCTGCTGTGGATTTTTCTACTTATAAAATTCTGTGGACTAAAATTGTTAACAAAACAAAACCCATTAAACTAACAGGTCTTTGAATAAATAATCATCTTCCATATAGGTGGACTGACTTAATGTAGGAATGTTGAGTTTGTTAAATGAACAGTGAAATTGCCAGGAACTCTCAAGAAAGACATAATTACATGGGAATATGTCCAAAAAAAGTGGTATTTAAAAAGACAAAGAGGATATTAAAGTTTATAAATAAGGAAGAGCTCTTCGTTCCAGAAAGAGATGGCCAAGAAGTGTATGATCTAAAACTTTGGATTAAAACAAAAAAATTGTACAAAATGAATACCAAGTTGTAAATTATAAATTTATATTTTTCTTGCCTTTAAGTATAATATGTTTTAATATTTGAAGTAAATTAAAACAAGATGTAAGGGTAAAGGAAAAAATTTTTCGTGAAAAATGATTTATTGCTTTTTGTTCTACACGTCAGACTCCAAAACTTTCTGTGGATAGACATAATAATGAGCACGATTGAGAGTCTTTGCTGTAAGGGTGGCAATAAAGGCAACACCTAACACATTCTCAGAAACATGGGCATGTGCCCCACCTTTAAGACATGCAGAAATATCCACCCAGAGCTGGTTGTTGAACCTTTAATGAGATTCTACTATAAATGTGCTTTGGATTTAAAAATTTTTCAAAATCAATCTTTTGTTCTAAGATTAACCAGATTGTAAATCTTTAGCCCTTCCTCATATATGTAGTATCTTTGTATTGGATTGACATCAGTCTTTTGAATAAACACCTTAGTCTCTAGTTGATGGCTACCAAATATAACCTTGGCTGAGTTAGCTCATAGTGAATATCCCAATATTTCGCCCAAGAAAGGAAAGTAAATTTTTATAAGCTGATTTAAGTAGAGCTCTTACCAGGGTGCCTGGGTAGCTCAGTTGGTTATGCCTCCGACTTCAGCTCAAGTAATCATCTCACCATTCATGAGTTCAAGCCTGTGTTGGGCTCTGTGCTGACAGCTCAGAGCCTGGAGCCTGCTTCAGATTCTGTGTCTCCCTCTCTCTCTTCCCCTCCCTCACTAGTGCTCTCTCTCTCTCTCTCAAAAATAAGTAAACATTAAAAAAATTTTAAAAATGTCTTGAAGGAAAGGAATTCTGTCAATCAAAACCATTAACATTTTTGAGACAGACCTGATCTTATGGATAAAATATTCATGAGCAAACTTAGCATTGCTCCTTACTTTCTTTGTGATCTGGAGTAAGTCATATAATTGCTCTGAGATGTCATCTTATTCAGTTGCCTTTGAGATTGCATGCTATAGCTGAAAAGATTTTATTTAAATTATTTTATGGCAACTTTGAAAGAAAAAAAGAAGAAAGGTATATTTAAGGGAAGTGACCTTTAATATGCCATATAAATACTCACCCCAGTTAACCTTTAATGTAATGCCAACAAGTGATTATAACATTCTAGTATAATTTTATTGTATTCTAATTTTAGTAATATGATACTCTTCATTGTTCCTATGATTAACAGTAATCTCTTAGGGCAATTGTTTGAATTTTATTAAAAATTAGGGTTCTTTTTAAATTTTTAAAAAATTTTTATTTCTTTTGGAGAGAGAGACAGAATGCAATCTGGGGAGGGTCAGAAAGAGAGGTGGACACAGAATCTGAGGCAGGCTGCAGGCTCTGAGCTGTCAGCACAGAGCCCCACATGGGGCTCGAACTCACGAACCTTGAGATCATGACCTGAGCCGAAGTCAGACGCTTAACCAATTGAGCCACCCAGGTGCCCCTAGGGTTCTTTTATTTTCATATTGTATACAGAGCTAAAAGAAAGAGTTATATGTGAACGTATGTGAAAGTCTGTGAAAAGAGTATACAGGTGGAAGATTTGAGACCATTATTAACCCAAGAAAGCTTTGAAACACAAATAGGAATACTTTGGTTTAATGCCTCACTTGGGAGCTATGTGCCAGAATGCCCTAGCAACAAGAGACTTAATGTGTGTATTTGAGGTCACCTAGCAGTGTGTTGTATCAGTGAGCTTCTGCTACTAAAATCTCCCAACAAGGGGGAGGAATACATAGCATATGAATTATTATTTCCAAACATAGTTATGGATTACTCAGAGGTTCAAAATAAATGTGCTTTAGGAAGGGAAGTATAATCTTGAAAAAGTTGAAGTAGTATATGAGTGCTGTCAATAATATTTTATTCTTGATTTACTTCTTTGTCTCATTTTACCCAGCCCCTTCCCTTTCCACTGTAGATGATTTGCCTTGAAGCCCCAAATCTATTAAATCATGGCCAATATCTTACCAGCTGTTCTTCTTGCCAATAGGAAACAATGGGTGCAATCCATTAAAAGCAAGACATTCAAGGTGCTTCTGGGTAGTTCTGTCAGTTAAGTGTCCAGCTCTGGATCTCAGCTCAGGTCATGATCTCACAGTTCGTGAGATTGAGCCCCACATCCTCTCTGCACTGACAACACATAACCTGCTTGGGATTCTGTCGCTCTGTCTCTCTCTGCCTCTCCCCCACTAGTTTGTTTTCATTCTCTCTCTCTGTCTCTCTCTCAATAAATAAATAAAAAAAGCAAGACATTCAATAAATAGAGCTATTAGATCAACTCCCAGTGATGCCAGAAATGGTGCTACTCCCCAGATCAGTAGAGATAGTTTTCTCAGGTTCTTCTTCCACTCCATCTCTGTCTCATACTTTGAATATATTTTCCCTCTTTGGCATAGTTTTTAATTAAAACTGTTCCCCACACAATTCCTCCCTATTCTTACCCTCAGGAATCTATACTCTATAAGCTCCCTCATGCATTGGCCCAGGAACCTTCCAAAATCTGAACAACTTGATAAATTCATCATTATGGGGTACTTAAAATAATATTGTCTCAAAGTTAATGTATAAAAACTTTGGTTGTGATGTGAAGTATCAAATTATAAATGTTTTACCCATAGAAGGTTTATAAGACTTATAAAGGGGTATTCCTTAATTAAGGAGCCAGTGTAGACTTTTGAAATAAATGTATATGAACATAAGTATAGCTGTGTGGTTTTGGATGAGAATTTGTATACAACTTTCTTAGCCAAACTCTAAAAGAGAAATGGATTGTGTTATGCTTCACTTACTGATATGCTTTCTCAGTGTTGGTGCCACTTGAATAAGAACACTGTTGATGGTAATACTGTGTCTAATGTGATTGCTTTTCTAGTTAAACCAGCATATGGAAGCACCATATGGAAGTCAATACTTCTGTCAAATAAATCCTACCATCTCCCCATTGAAACTGAGAAAAAAATTGAAATATCAGATCTAGTATAATTTTTAATGTAGTTAGAACAACAACAGAAAAAGAATATTCCTAGAAGGTTCTCTGTTGACATAGTCATAGAAATTACTTCACACCAGAAAAAGTATTTGAATACTCTAAATATCCCCAAATAGTGTGACCTTCGAACTCTGGCATGCTCAATGGAATAGTATACAGACATTAACCAAATGATAACATTTTGTCTCATAATGGAATATGACTAAAGTATGACTGCACTTGAAGAACACATGTATGCATTTAGAAAAATAAATCAAAGAAAATCAAACCTTAAAACTTTGACCTGATTAATCACCATGGTCTTTTGGACTCACGCACTGTGTGTCACCACCTGCCTTAACATGACCTAGCTATTAGTAACATGAATTGAGATGGCCCGTGTCAACATGGCCATTTTAGCTATTGTTAATTATTTGGTCCAGGTAAACTTTTCCTGGGAAAGACAAATCTTGAAACCAATAAATAACTGTTTGCGTTAGGAATTTCATATACATCGGTTACCTTATATAGCAGTCTCCTTGGAAAGCAGCTCACGTAAGAAGCAACACTTTAATTTTCAGGACTAACTTTATTTAACAGCCTTGTCTTACTGTGTCTACCAATCTTAAAGTATTGCATCAGGAATTTCATCCAATCCCCAGTAGTTCCTCTCCCTGCCTTAAATCGCTAAGCCCAAATTTCAAATCCTATAAGTATTCCCTTTGGCTCCCCATTTCTTAGACACTACTGAGTGTCTTTCACTCTGCCAAGGCCTTATTCCTAGTAGCTATAGCAAGTTCTAACAAATTCAGTTCTGTACTACTATGTTGCATGTTTGGAGGATCTCAGTACAATTTTTTTTGAGACCAATTAAAAAATTTATTCTGTTTAAGCTTTGAGATATAATTGACAAATTAAAATTGAAGATATTTAGGGTTTCTAATGTGTTGATTTGACATTCAGCATTGTGAAATGATTACCATAATCAAAGCTAATTCACATAAACATAACTTCACATAGTTACTTTTGTGTGAGAGAGAACACTTAAGATTTGTTCCCTAGGAAAATTTTAAATACACAGTGCAACGTTATTACCTGTGGTCACCGAATTGTACAATTAATCTCCAGAACTTATTTATCTTGTAAGTGAAATTTTGTGCCCTTTGACTAACATATCCCCATTTCTCACACTCTCTCAGTCCATAGAAGCCCCTGTTCTACTCTGCTTCTGTAAGTTCACCATTTTTAGATTCAGTATGTAAGTGAGATCATACAGTAACTATCTTTGTGTGTCTGGTTTATTTCATTTAACATTATGTCTTCCAGATACCATCCATGTTGTCACAAATAAAGAATTTAATTCTTTTTTATGACTTTAGATAGATAGATAGAAGATAGATATAGATATATATGTGATATGTATATCACATATATATCACATGTACATACATTAGCACATGTTCATATTTTCTTTATCCATTCATTTGTTTTTGGACACTTAGGTTGTTTTTCCATATCCTGGTTGTTGTGAATAATGCTGCAATGAACATGAGAGTGCAGATATTTCTTTAAGATACTGATTGCATTTCCTTTGAATATATACTCAAAGATGTGATTTACTGAATGTAATGGAAGTTCTGTTTTCAATTTTTTTGAGGACTGACATATTGTTTTTCATAATGACTGTACCAATTTACATTCTTACCAGCAGTGTATCAGGGTTCCCTTTTCTTCACATCCTTGCCAATACTTATTATTATCTCCTGTTTTTTTTTAATATTAGACATCCTAATATATATGAGGTAGTATCTCATTGTGATTTTGATATGCATGTCTCTGATAACAAGTGATGTCAAGCACTTTTTCGTATATCTGTTGGCAATTTGTGTGTCTTTTTTTGGAAAAATGTCTACTCAGGTACTTTGCCCAGTTTTGATCAGATTTTATTTATTCATTCACTTATGTATGCATGCAGGCTATTGAGTTGTTTGCTACATGGTTTGGATAATAATCCCTTATATGATATAATGTTTTCATATGTTTTCTCACATTCCATAGGTTACCTTGTCATTGTAGATGGTTTCCTTTGAAGCATTTGTGCAGAGGCTTATTAGTTTAGTCCCATTTGGTTTTTTGTTGTTGTTGTTGTTTTGTTGGTGGTGGTTTTCTTTCTTTCTTTCTTTCTTTCTTTCTTTCTTTCTTTCTTTCTTTCTTTCTTTCTTTCTCTTTCTTTCTTTCTTTCTTTCTTTCTTTCTTTCTTTCTTCTTTCTTTCTTTCTTTCTTTCTTTCTTTCTTTCTTTCTTTCTTTCTTTCCTTCTTTCCTTCTTTCCTTCCTTTTTTGTTTCCTTCTTTCTTTCCTTCTTTCTTTCTTTCCTTCTTTCTTTCTTTCCTTCGTTCCTTCCTTCTTTACTTCTTTCTTTCTTTCCTTCCTTTCTTTCTTTTCTTTTCTTTTCTTTCTTTCTTTCTTTCTTTCTTTCTTTCTTTCTTTCTTTCTTTCCTTCTTTCTTTCTGCCTGCCTGCCTGCTTTTGTTGCCTGTGCTTTTTGGTCTTGCCCAGAAAATCATTGCCAAGACCAATATCAAGTACCTTTTCTCTATGTTATCTTCTAGGAGTTATATGATTTCAGGTCTTATGTTTAAGTCTTCAATTTTGAATTTTTGTGTATGGTGTAGGATAAAGTTATAATATCCTTTCATTGCATGGGGATGCCCAGTTTTCCCAATAACATTTATTGAAAAGACTGTCTGTTTCTCATTTGTATTCTTAGCACCCTTGACATAGATTATATATGTCATTGATTATATCTGTATGGCTTTATTTCTGGGCTCTCTACTTCCTTGGTTAAATTTATTCTTAAGTGACTCTTAAATACAGAGAATAAACTGAAGGTTGACAAGGGTGGGTGAAATGGATGACTGGCATTAAGGAAGGCACTTTTCGAGATGAGCATATGTGTCATATGTAAGAGATGAATCATTGTGTTCTACTCCGGAAGCCAAAACTACACTGTATGTTAATTAACTTGAGAAAAAAAATTCTTAAGTATTTTATTATTTTAAATGCTCTTATAAATGGGATTATTTTCTTAATTTCCTTTTCATATAGTTCTTTGTTAGTATATAGAAACACAACTGATTTTTGCAGATTTATTTGTTTCCTGCAACTTTACTAAGTTCCTTTATTCTAACAGTTTTTCAGTGAAGTCTTTAGATAATATTTATGTATATAACTTCATGTCATCTGCATACAGAGATAGTTTTACTTCTTCCTTTCTGATTTGGATGCCTTTTATTTATTTTTCTTCCTAATTATTCTAGCTAGAATTTCTAGTACAGTATTGAATAGAAGTGGCAAGAATGGACATCCTTATTCTGCTCTAAGAGGAAAAAAATTCAGCTTTTCACTATTGAGTATATTATCTGTGGGCTTGTCATACATGGTCTTTATTATGTTGAAGTACATTTTCTCCATACCTAATTTGTTAATGGTTTTTAGCATGAAAGGATGTTGAATTTTGTCAAATACTTTTTGTGCATCTATTGAGATCATCATGTGAACTTTATTCTTCATTCTGCTAGTATGATGTATTACATTTATTGACTTATATGAGCTGAACCAACTTTGAATCTCAAGGATAAGTCTTCCACTCAGTCATGTTGTATGATCCTTTTAACATGCTGCTGAATTTTTTTGTTACTATTTTGTTCAGGATTTTTAAAATTTTTATGCATTAGGGATAAAAGCCTGTAGTTTTCTTATAGTGTCCTTGTCTGGTTTTAATAAGAGGGTATCACTGACCTCATAAAAGGAATTTGGAAGTGTTCTTTTGTTCATGTTTTAGAAATTTTGACAATAATTGATATTAATTCTTCTGTAAATAGATGGCAGAATTCACACTTGAAGCCATTTGGGCCTAAACTTTTCATTGTTAGAAGGTTTGTGATTAAGTCTTCTTACTCATTATTATCTTTTTAACATTTATATTTCTTTGAGTTAGTCTTGTTAGGTTATGTATTTCTAGGAATTTATCCATTTCTTTTAGGTTATCCAATCTACTCATGTGTATTGTTCATAGGAGTCTCTTGAGTCTCTTATGGTTTTTTAAAATATAATTTGTCAAATTTGTTAACTTACAGTGTATACAGTGTGCTCTTGTCTTCAGGAGTAGATTCCCATGATTCATGGCTTACATGCAACACCCAGTGGTCGTCCCAACAAGTGCCCTCCTCAATGCCCATCACCCCTTTTCCCCTGCTACTGATCCCCCCATCAACCCTCAGTTTGTTCTCTGTATTTAAGAGTCTCCTATGGTTTGCCTCTCTCTCTGCAACTATTTTCCCCCTTCCCTTCCCCCATGGTCCTCTGTTAAGTTTCTCAAATTCCACATACGAGTGAAACATGATATCTGTCTTTCTCTGACTGACTTATTTCAATTAGCATAATACCCTCAGTTCCATCCACATTGTTGCAAATGGCAAGATATCATTCTTTCTCATTGCCAAGTAGTATTTCCTTGTTTATATAAGCCACACCTTCTTTATCCATTTATCAGTTGATGGACATTTGGACTCTTTCCATAATTTGGCAATTGTTGATAGTGCTGCTATAAACATTGGGATGCATGTTTGTTTGTTTGTTGTTGTTTTTGTGTTTTGTTTGTTATTTTTGTATTTCTGTGGTATCAGTTGTAATGTTTCCTCTTCCAGTAGAAATTTTATTTATTTTAGACCTCTCACTTTTTCCTTGCTAGTCTGGCTAAAATTTACTTCTCATTGTGTTCAACTTTTCAAAACAGTTACTATTAATTTTGTTGATTTTTTCTACTTTTTCCTAGTCTCTAGTTCATTTATCTCTGCTCTAATCTTCATTTCCTTCTTTCTACTGACTTTGGGCTTAGTTTGCTCTTTTACTAGTTTCACTAGATTTTCATTATTTATATGAGAGTCTTATTTTTTCTTAAAGTATGCATTTGTAGCTCTAAAGTTCCCTCTTACAACTGATTTGGGTATATCCTGTAAGTTTTGGTATGTTGTGTTTTCGTTTGTCTCAAGATTTTTTTTTTATTTTCCCTTTGATTTATTTTTTTTTATTTATTTTTTTTCAACGTTTATTTATTTTTGGGACAGAGAGAGACAGAGCATGAACGGGGGAGGGGCAGAGAGAGAGGGAGACACAGAATCGGAAACAGGCTCCAGGCTCTGAGCCATCAGCCCAGAGCCCGATGCGGGGCTCGAACTCACGGACCGCGAGATCGTGACCTGGCTGAAGTCGGACGCTTAACCGACTGCGCCACCCAGGCGCCCTCTTTGATTTATTTTTTGACCCACTGTTGTTATTCAGGAATGTGTTGCTAAATTTCCATTTGTAAATTTAAAATTTTTCAATTTTTGTTAATTTCTAGTTTGATGCAATTATGGTCACAAATGATACTTCATATAATGTCAATCTCATTTAATTTGTCCACATTTTGTGACCTAATACATGATCTATCCTGGAAAATGCCATGGATACACTTGAGAAGAATTCTGCTATTGTATGCGATGCTCTGTATATGTCTTTTAGGTCCATTTTGTTCATAAGGTTATTCAAGTCAGTGTCACTTTTTTGATTTTTTAGGTCTATAACTAAGATCATATGAGCTTGCTACTTGAGCATGGGACTGTCTTCTCATAACAGTTCTTCGTCAGTTGGATTCCACCAGGGTTTCACAACTTCTTAACTATTTCTCAAAGATCCCATAAAGGCAATTTTACCTGTGGATGGCTGCCAACTTATTGTTGCCATGAGAGAAGACAGGTAGAAAACTCCCCTCCTCTGTCTTGCTGACATCAACAGAATGTTGAAAGCTAATCTGCATCCACTATCTGGCCTTTAAAGCATTCTTTTAAGTAAACTTCATGTCCAGTGAGGTGTTTGAATTCATGACCCCAAGATCAAGAGTCCCATTCTCTAACTACTGAGCCAGCCTGGTGCCCTGGACATTTAAATCATTTGATCAAGGTTATCAGTCCCATTCCCTCACACCTTCCAAAATTTCCTGATTTTATTTCATTATATTTTTGTGTCCTTGGTCCCAACTCTTTGCTCTGTATCCAAAGTCAATCTCTATTTTGGTCCAAATATATTTAACTTTCAGTGTGATTATTTATCTATCATGTACTTTTTTTCAGTTCCACATACATTTTTTCAAAGCTCATTCCTCTGGTCTCTGCAACTTTCATTGTCTTTGATGAAACCTAACTTTATAATCATATCTTTGGATCCAAATTCCATTATAATATTATTTTTTCTTCCAGTCTGTTCATGCCAGACATATTGCTTAAAACAAATATTGCAGATAATTTTCACTAAAGTGAATGTTGACAATTAGAAATATAATTCAGATAATTAAGCCTGTACTTTCTTAAAATTAATTTCTCCATGGATTAAGGAACTCTTCCACACTTTGCATGTTTCAGCCACAACAGTGTAATTATCCTTGTAAACAATACAAGTTCCTTCATTGTTTACATAATGAATTTGATTCTGTGATTTGGTGATGAGTTTTTGTGTCTGATTATGCCACAGTGCCTTGCTTTCATTACCATTTAAAAGATTGGACTATTCTTCCTTCCTGTCTTTCACCTTTAATTCTCTTATTACTTGACCCTTAAGTTCAAACAAATGTGACTTTTTTTCTGGATAGTTTTATTAGGGGATAGAAAATATACCTGCAAAAATTCATGCATGTCACAACTTTACACTCAAAATGAAAAGTTCTTGAGAGCATAGTGATGTCTTATTATGTCTTGACTCTCCCAAAATAAACTACCTGTTAAAGCCTATGCTGGATGTACATGGAATTGATTAGGCAGCACAACTCATATATAATTATAACACCATGAAAGAATACTAAGAAGATTCAGAAACAGTTTTTCATGACTGCTTCTAATTTTATTCTTCACTCCACCAGCCACCCCTTCAAAGTTCCCTGAATAAAAGAGAATGAAACTTACTGTATCTTGTCGGCATAGCTCCTACCTTCCACTTGGCCCTTATCATGGAAACTTTCATTTAAGAACTTCTATATTTTTATAGAAATTAATTAGTTCTCAAATCATTGTAGTAGGACTGGTAAGACACTAATGGAGATATGTGTAAAACACTAATAAAGAGCCATTAATTCACAATGCTTGGCCTAACATTAAAAGAGCCAGAAATCTCACTTCACCCTCCTGATTTTTAGTGATAACCACCCAGCTTTTTAAATGAAAGCAATATATTTTTTTTCTTTTCATGAAAGGTCTTCAATTTTTTCTATATTTGGGAATTAATATAGTGTATTCCAGACAAAAATGATGTTTTAAAAACTTACTTACAATTAGCATAAAATCAAACACAAACCAGCCAGAACTAATCTTTGTTCACTTATTTCCTTAGTATAATTTAGAAGCTAAACTGTGTTTGTTGTAACTTATGAAATTGAACAATAGACAAAGCTATTTGTTTTCAAATTTCATTTAAAAATGAACCAAGTATGGATTACTATGCAGGGCAGAAAATTGGTCTTCTCTATATGAAACTTGAAATAAAAGTTAGTAAAGTAATTAGTCCTTACTTTAATAGCCAGTGAAATCAGTTTTGGAAAGGGCATTACTTTTGTGATTTTATGAACTCAAATTTTGTTTTAGTTATAGTTCAGATTTGCAAAAATGCACTGCCAGATGACTATGGAGAAAATGGAAATGAAAAGAAAAATGTGGGGCCATTTCTAGATATTTTGCACAAAGATTTTCTGCTTAGTAGAATTCCACCAGTATATTTATAGTTTAAAGTCAAGACTGCTTCCACGAATATTTGTTGTAGGCACAGGTATTTGTAAAACAATTTTAATATTAAATTTCACCAAACAGAAAGATGGTAATGACCTGGTAATTATCAAATAGATATAAAATTATTTTGTAAACTAAAAACAACTTGTATTATGATTTAATACATGCTTTTATATGCATTATAATCCCCATAAAAATTACTAAAGTGGATATCACTTTATTATGACTATTGTCTCTAAAATTAACTTAAATGATGATTATTTAAGAATTAATATAGAAATATTGCCTTCTATACATGTAAAACATAATTTATGTCCAAGGAATTCTTTTTGTCTGTATGATACACCTCTTTTCTTCAGTGCCAGTTGGACCTGTAACAAAATTTCTGTAGATCTAGACTGTACCTAAATATGAGTTATAAAATGCAATAATGCATAACTGTAAATCCTTACACATTATTTAGCTTTTTCTAGGTTTTTAAATGTTGACACAGACATATGCAGACTGTACCACTCCTCCATCCTGAGCAATTAAAGACTGTAATCCTTATATCTCCAGAAATGCCTTCAGACATAAATATTAGATGTTTCACAGATTTCTTTACTGGGATTCTGTTAAGTCCTTCACTTTATTTCAGTTCCTACCAAAACTGGAGTCTGTTCTTGACCACGATTTAATTATCTGAGTACAGTGTCTCCCCTCTTTGACCCAAAGCTGGCTATTGCTTTTAACCAGATAGATGATCTTAACTCTTACCACCAGTGTATTTCTACTCACCTGTAGACATGAATGATCACTGTCTGGAAAGCTCATCTACCATTACCACATGTCCCATTAAACTCTTTAGGTATTAATACCAGCTTGGATTATACCCTCATTTGCTACACATACTTTCTGACCTTTACCTCCAATACTTGGTTACAGCAAAACTACTTTTCTGATGGCAGTCCTTCCTAATTTTCTAACTTTTTCTCTTACCTACTCTATCTTGTCCATTCAGTCAATTTGACCCATTTACTATATGTCTTGTTCTTAAAACATAAAGCATTAATTTTTCTTTACTGGACAACAGCCTTTTACCACTCTATACATTTTCTGTCTGCCCATTTATTCTTGTTATTTTCTTCTTTCAAATTAGATTTCTAGTTTCATAATCAAATATCTTTTTATACACTGGATTCTTTTTTTTTCTCAATATCTTCTATTTCTCCCATTTCTTTACTGAGCTTTGTCTCCCTACTTATTATTGAACCTGTTATTATTTCAATTTTACTATTGTAGAAGGTCACTAGCAGGGAATTCCATACTTCAGAATTTGCTCCATAAAATGTCACTAGTTAGACTTGCTCCTGTCATCCATGGTGGAAAGGGTTTATGACGCATTGCCTAGAGCCCAGGTTTTCTGCTGCTTGCTATCCACTGAATGGTAGAGGTAGCAGAAAAACTCATAGCTTTTATTTAATTATGGTAATACTTTTGACAAGCAATGTGAAATCCTTCTTATTGTTTTTATCTAAGAAACTAGAAAAAAGTAAGAATAAGTAGGTGAAGTATCTTCTATTTAAATGGAAGAAGTGAATGAAATGGTGGAAAAGCTATATTTTATGTTCATCTTGCTGTTTCAGCACTCATAAATGATAATTTATAGTCTTTTCTGTGATACACGTTTTTCTCAGTAAAAACAGTATACCTGTAGGATTTGAGTGGTCACCTTTGAATGAAGAGGTCTTTATATGGTGATAATTTTCTAATATGAAAACTTTGAGTTTCCATCAAATGTTAGCAGTTGTGAACTGTGGAATCCATGTTTTCTGCTGGAGGAAGAGTCATGAATCTGCACTGTTCTGGATGCCCCACTCTTCCCTCTTTACTGTCTTAATTATAAGACTCAACCCAACTTCCGTGTTTCACTCTGATATCGTATATTTCTGAAAACATAAGCTTATATGAGAGTAGAAATTTTCAGAAAAGTACATTAAAAACTTGCCCTGTTTCCAGAACTTTTTTCTTGCCAAGTTACAAAAATAACTTTCTGAAACCAAAGCTGAGGCCCTTCATAGTTATGGATCCTCATATTAGTGGCAAATATTTGTCATATCCTTAACATCTACCACTCTTGTTGGGAATAAGAAAAACTAGATTATATTGCTGGGCCTGAAATGCCATAGGCCTGAAATTCCATGTGATCACAACTTCAAGTATCAGACTATTCCAATGACAGTATATTACACTATATCAATTTACATGAGATATTCAGAAACCTTACACACCTGTTTGATTAAGAATTTAGGAGGCTTCAGAATCCCAGCCAGATAAATATAGTCTGATTCTATTTGACCTCTGCAATGTCTTCCATTTTTTATCCTTGTAGCTTTGACACAGGATTTGAATCAGCTCTAAACCAAATCTTTGCCATATTCTTTTGTAACATCTTAGTGTGTGCTCTTCATTATTTTTTGCTTCATATGAGCTCTCAGAAGAGAGAGTTAACTCTTCAGTAATAGAATTCTGGGCCCCTTTTCTTTTGGTTAAGACACCTGTTATGTTTGCGTTCATATCAAATGCCTTAGGTTGTAATACTCATCACCCCAGGACAAACAAGGGTATCCAATGTTCACTTCCTCTGGAAGAGGTTCATATCTATGATTAAGATGCTGTGGTACTTCAAACCCTATGCGCTTCTACTTTGATTGTTAATCATACAGCAGTTCGAAAGCAGTTCTACATCATAATAGATTGTACTGAGATTTACTTCTACAGAAAGAATATAACTCAGATCTATAACTTTAATCTGAGTTAAAGTCAATAAACCTGAGTTAAAGTCAATAAACTAAGTGTAGGAATTGTTAGAAATAGACTTATTTTCAAACAAGGAAGGGACACCTCACAAAAGATGGCATTTTTGGGTAGTTCTGTCTGATTACTCTAGCAGAGGATTTGGGACAAATATAGAAATTCAATTACTAGATGAGGTGTGGCTGAATTAAATGAAATATTTATTGTCCTAGGACAATGGTAATCAAATGGTAATCAAATAAATATGTCATGCCTGCCAGTGGCTGCTTGATTAGAGGGAATCTCCCAACCCAACAGTGATGGGAACATGCATGCATGATTAACATAATAATTATGGAGCTAAACCTGGCCAGTCACAATGACCCTTCCAGAGAAAGGTCAGTACCCAGATAAGAGAGCCTGACATGATGGAAATATTGACTTCATTAAAAAATCATGTCAATAGCCAAGTGATCTTAATTAGTCCAAGAAAACTGTGTTAGTAGAAACTAGTTGGGAGAAATATCTGCATCATGGCAACTTAATATGCCCCTCCTTACTGTCCCCTTTTTAAATGACTGATTAGATATCCATCCACAAACAAAAGTGCCCCTGGGAGTTGTGGGATCCAGCACCATACCCCAAGGAACACAGGAGGAATCTTGCCCACCTGTGTATCTAGTAAGAAGCAGACAGACCTTGGTAAGGACTGAAAACTAGGAGGAGCTGTGAACAGGCCCTAACCCTTCTTGGTTGTGACTGAGGAAAACCTGGAGAGTCTGACTTGGGCAGAAACCCACAGATGGAAGAGAGTTTGTAGAAGTCCAGCCTTCTTGAGTGGTGATTCCAGCCTGCCATTAGAATGTGTCATCTATCTATCTATCTATCTATCTAGACATGGCAAGATAAACTACCAGCATCTCCTTTGCCCCAAGGTGAAACTGTATGGGGCTTATCTAGGAGGTGTCAACCCCTTCTATTGAAGAAAGAACAATAAGTGCCTGGCTACCCCTGCTGTATGGGATGCTTTTGGAGAAAATTGTTTCTTTCTGGCAGCACCCATAGCACTGAGGTGGGACCACCATGACTGGTTAGAGTGTCAGATAATAACATCAAAGGGCATCAAAGGGATATGATTCCCCCTAATTGCACCTAAGATTTCAGCAGGAATTCTGCCCACATGCCTCTGAGAGATCTCACCCAAGTATTCCCTCACTGGGACTATTCCCTATACACAAAGTTTTAAATCCACACCTCCCCTCCCTCTGTAGCCAGTTCCATATATGCACTCTTGAGTGTGAAAGCAAAAGCAAATTCCAGTAAATAGGGAGTTCCTATAGAAAAGAGACCAGAGGGGCGCCTGGGTGGCGCAGTCGGTTAAGCGTCCGACTTCAGCCAGGGCACGATCTCGCGGTCCGTGAGTTCGAGCCCGCGTCGGGCTCTGGGCTGATGGCTCAGAGCCTGGAGCCTGTTTCCGATTCTGTGTCTCCCATTCTCTCTGCCCCTCCCCCGTTCATGCTCTGTCTCTCTCTGTCCCCAAAATAAATAAACGTTGAAAAAAAAAATTTTTTTTAATAAAAAAAAAAAAAAAGAGACCAGAGTCTTTGGACAAGTGATAAATGACAAATTTAAGCTGTAGTGTCACCTTCTGGAAGACAAGAGAGATTTCTAGTAGCCAACCAGTGAGCCATAAGAACCAAAGAAGATATAATAGCTTAAGAACTCTGCTATAAGAAGCACCTGGGTGGGTCAGTTGGTTTTGGCTCAGAACATGATCTCATGCATGGTTCATGAGATCGAGCTCCATGTTGGGCTCTGCACTGACAGCACAGACCCTGCTTGGGCTTCTCTCTTTCCCTCTCTCTCTGCCTCTCCTCCGCTTATGTTCTCTCTCTCTTTCAAAATAACAAAATAAATAAACGTGTAAAAAAAAATAAAAAAGAATTATGCTATAAGAGGGAGTAAGAAGTGAAGAGCAGGTGTATCCATAGAAGGTTGGGGTAAACCCTAGATATAAGAGAATGAATTAATAGTATATCCCACCTGAAGACAACTAGGAAAGATTTGAGGAGGTATCTTTTTCTACAGATGTGAAAACAGCAATGCAAAATGATGAGAAACATGAAGAATCAAGGAAACATGTCATTATTAAAAGATAATAATAATCCATTAACCAAACTCAAGGGCATGGAGTTTTGTGGCCTAGGTGATAATGAATTCAAAATAGCTATTTTGGAAAATTAAACAGCCTATGAGAAAGAACAGAAAAATCAGGAAAAATGAAAAATTTAACAAAGAAATAGAAATCATAAAAAAAGAACCAAACAGAACTCTGGATCTGAAAAATTCAGTGAATGAAAATTTTAAAAATGCAGTAGAGAGCATCTATAGTATAGATCAGTGGAAGAGAGAATAAGTGATCTAGACAATAGTAGCTTTGAAAAAACCCAATCTTAGGAAAAAAGAAAAGAATGAAAAAGTGAAGAAGACCTAAATGATTTGTGGAATTCCATCAAACATGCAAATATTTGAATAATTAGGATTCTGGAAGGAAAAAAAGAGAAAGTTTACTTAAGGAACTAGTTGATGAGACTCACATCCAAGTTGAGGAAGCTAATAGATCACCCCATTATATTAATGCAAAAAGAGCTTTTCCAAGACACATTGTATGAAACTTTTATTTTTTATTTATTTTTTCAACGTTTATTTATTTTTGGGACAGAGAGAGACAGAGCATGAATGGGGGAGGGGCAGAGAGAGAGGGAGACACAGAATCAGAAACAGGCTCCAGGCTCTGAGCCATCAGCCCAGAGCCTGACGCGGGGCTTGAACTCACGGATCGCAAGATCGTGCCCTGGCTGAAGTCGGACGCTTAACTGACTGCGCCACCCAGGCGCCCCTGTATGAAACTTTTAAAACTCAAAGTTAAAAAGAAACTTAAAAGCAGCCAGTGTTGGGGGCGGGGGGAGATTCTAACCAACAAAGGAAGCCCTGTTAGGCTATCACGGACTTCCCACCAGAAACCCTACTGTTGAAAGTAGAATGACATATTCAAACTGTCAAAATTAAAAAATTGTCAGCTGATAATGCTCTATCCAGCAGTTATACTTTAGATAGACTTTCTCAGACAAAAGGTGAAGAGTTTCATTACCACTAGAACTACCTTGTAAGAAATAA
Organism: Prionailurus bengalensis; assembly: GCF_016509475.1. Taxonomy (NCBI): domain Eukaryota; kingdom Metazoa; phylum Chordata; class Mammalia; order Carnivora; family Felidae; genus Prionailurus; species Prionailurus bengalensis. The sequence goes on from NC_057354.1 coordinate 98,579,403, forward strand.
TGAAAAGAGTTCATTATGAAATGAAAAAATGCAAATTAGTGACATGAAAACATATGAAAGTGTACAACCCATTGATAAATGTAAATATACAACCAGATTTAGAAAACTTTAATTCTGTAATAGGTTAGTGTGTCAACCACTTAACCTATAGCATAATGGGTGAAGGGAAAGAGTATTAAAATAACTATAGCTACTGTAACTTTTTAATGAATAAACAATAAAAAAGAGGTAAATTGTGACATCAAGTATATGAAAAAGGAGAATAAAAGGGTGGAGCATTGGTATATAATTAAAGTTAACTTTCTATCAGCCTAAAATTGTCTATTTTATTTATAAGATCTTTTATGTAAATCTCATGTTAACCACAAAACAAAAACATACCGTAGATCCACTAAAGAGAAAGAGAAAAAGAGCATGGCATCAGGGAAAATTACCAATTTACAAAGGTAGGCAGAAACAAGGGAAAAAAAACAATGGAAATATAAAACAGTTGGAAAGGAATTAATAACGGCATTAGTAAGTCCTTACATACTAATAATTACTCTAAATGTAAGAGAATTAACTTTAAATTTTAAATCTAAAGGCATAGAGTGGCTAGATGAAATTAAAAAAAAAAAAAAAAAGCAAACAAGACCCAACTATATCCTGCTTATGAAATACTCACTTCCTACTCTGGGCACATATTAGCTCAAAGTGAAGGGCTAGAAAAAAATACTCCATACAATATTTTTGGTGGAAACCAAAGGAAGTACAGTAGGTGTCCTTATAGCTGATAAAATAGACTAAGCCAAAACTGGGTGAAGACACAGGGAAGCTCTTTATATAATGATAAAGTGGTCAATTCATCAAGATGTAATAATCATATACTATGTAGAGAAAACCATAAAGACTCCACAAAAAAAAATTAGAACTAATAAATGAATTCAGTAAAGTTACAGGATGCAAAATCAATATACATAAAATCTGTTGCATTTCTGTACAGTAATAATGAACTATTTTTAGGGAAAATTAAGAAAACAAACCCACTTACAATTACATCAGAAAGAATAAAATATGTAGGAATGAATGAAACCAAGGAGTTAAAAGACTAGAAAACTATAAGATATCGATGGATTGGAAAAATTAATATTATTTAAGTGTCCATAATAACCAAAGGAACTTACAAATTCAGTGCAATCCTTATGAAAATACCAATGACAATTTTCACAGAACTGGAACAAATAATCCTCAAATTTGTATAGAACCATGAAAAATCCCAAATAGCCGAAGAAATCTTGAGAAAAAAGAACAAAGCTGGAAGTATCACATGCACTGATTCAAAACTCTACCACAAAACTGTAATAATTAAAACACTATGGTACTGGTACAAAAACAGAAACCTAGATAAATGGAACAGAATAGAGTCCAGAAATCAACCCATTTTTATTTCAATTTTTGTTTTGTTAATCATCTACAAAAGAGGCAAAAATGTACAATGGGAAAAAGGTAGTTTTGTCAATAAATGGTACTGGAAAAAAAAAACATGCAACAGAATGAAATTGGACCACTTATTATATCATATACAAAAATAAACTCAAAAAGGATTAAAAACTAAATGTATGACTGTAAACCATAAAACTCTGAGGAAAAAACATAGTAAGCTCTTGGACATTGGCCTGTGTACACACACACAAACACACACACAATCTTTCTTAGGCAAGGGCAACGAAAGCAAAAATAAACAAATGGGACTATATCAGGCCCAGACCCTTTTACATAGTGAATAAAACCATCAACAAGAAGAAAAGGCAACCTACTGAATAGAAGAAAATATTTGCAAATGATATAACAACAAAATATAAAATAACTCACACAACTCAATAGCAAAAAATAAATACCCAGTTTAAAAAATGGGCAGAGAGCCTGAATAGACATTTCTCCAAAGAAGACATATAGATAGCAACAGACACATGGAAAGATGCTCAACATCACTCATCTTCAGGGATGTGCAAATTAGAATCACAATGATATATCACTTCATACCTGTCAGATTGGCTGTTATTAAAGATGAGAAGCAAGTGTTGGCAAGCATGTGGAGAAAAGGTAGCCCTGGTGTGCATGCAACCCTGGTAGGAATGGAAAACAGCGTGCTCCCCCCCCCCCCGAAAACAATGGTATGACCACTATGGGGATGTTCCTCAAAAAATTAGAAATAGAACTACCATATCATCCAGTAAATCCACTTCTGAAAATTTATCTGAAGAAATGAAAACACTAATTTAAAAGATGTGTGCACCCCTATGTTCATTGTAGCATTATTTACAGTAGCCAAGATATGAAAGAAACATAAGTGCCCAACTATGGATGAATGGATAAAGAAGATGTAGTGTGTGTATAGAAGTACACACACACAATGGAATGGTGGCCCACCATAAAAAAGAATGAAATCTTGCCATTTGCAACATGATGGGTGGAACTAGAGGGTATTATGCTAAGTGAAATAAGTCAAACACAGACAAATAGTTTCACTTACACATGGAATCTAAAAAAAGAGAACAAGTGGTCAAACAAACCAAAATAGAAATAGACTCATAGATACAGAGAATAATCTAGTGGTTGCCAGAAGGGAAGGGGGTGAGGGTATGGCAAAAATAGAGGAAGGGGATTAAAAGGTGCAAACTTCCAATTAAAAAATAAGTAAGACATGGGGATACAATGCGCAACATAGCAAATATAGTTAATAATAGGTAACAATTTTGTATGGTGACAAATTATGTTGGAGGAAGATGGGAAACTGGGTCACATGGCCCCTGTCCAAACATTTTCAGTCCTAACTGAACCTTTTCTGCCTAATTAGAAATAAAAAAGAAGCAATGAAATATCATTTTCAATTATAGCAGTCTTTTCCCTTTTCCTGTTAAAATTTTACCTAAAGGTTGGGTGTAAATATATATAGAAACTGTGTATATGATGAAATTACCATCTTAAATTTGAAAAAAAAAAGTGGATTATTCAAGTAGTGTTGGGACAATTGGCTAATATTTTATGAAAAAAAATGGCTCCCCACTTCATCTTTCTAATAAAATAAGTTCACATGGTGGTACAAAGATTTGGATATTTTTAAAAACCTGAAAATTTTTTTTAATGTTTCAAGTTTTAGTTAAATTCCAGTTAGTTAACATATAATGTAATATTAGTTTCAGTAGTAAAATTTAGTGATTTGTCACTTACATATAACAGTGCTCAACACAAGTGCCCTCCTTAATACCCACCACCCATTTATCCCATTCTCCTACCCACTTCTCATCCAGTAACCCTCAGTTTGTTCTCTGTAGTAAGAGTCTGTTTCTTGGTTTACCTCTTTTTTCTTCCCCTAAGTTCATCTGTTTTGTTTCTTAAGTTCCACATATGAGTGAAATCATATCGTATTTGTGTTTCTTTGACTGACTTATTTCACTTAGCATAACACTCTAGCTCCAGCCACATTGTTGCAAATGGCAAGATTTCATTTGTTGATTGCTGAGTAGTATACCATTGTGTATTATGTATAGATATGTATATATATATGTGTATATATGTATAGATATGTATGTAGATATGTAGATATGTATATACATATATATATAATCCATCAGTCAATGGACATTTGGGCTGTTTCCATAACTTGGCTATTATTGATAATGCTGCTATAACCATCAGGGTGCATATGCCCCTTCAAATCAGTATTTTTGTATCTTTAGGGTAAGCACCTAGTAGTTCGATTGCTGAGCCATAAAATCTGTAAAATTTTAGAATAAAATGAAACAATGGTTAGCTTAAACAAACAAAAAAGGAACTAGTTTGGAAATTCTTTTAGCAAATACATATTACTTAATGAGTTTCAGGAAATAACCAGTTTTTAATGAAACTAGGTAGAAGCCGAATGGTAAAAATGTCTACACATGGGGAAAAGATTGGAAAGGTGAACAATCCATTGGAACTGGGGTTGTTACTTGAATAAACAAGGCACTCGTGTGCCACCCTTGTCGCAAAGAGGACATAATGTACAGTGTTACATTTTCAGGATGCAGTGGGGTCCCTGGGTTTTACTTCCCTCATAGCACTCCAAGGCTGAATGTATAAGTCTCATTCAAGACCCTCCTTTCTTGTGGGACAAAACTCTCAGGAAACCCTGCTTTGGGTTTTAGAATTTCAGGCAGGACCTGGAGCTCAGTCTCTAGCTTTAGTGAATATGAACAGGAAACAAGCTTCAGAGTCAAACACACATGTTTTTGACTCATTCTGTTACTTTTTTTCTGCCTGCCTTAAATCCTCTAAAAATGTTTATTTCTTTTTTTATTTTTAAATCCAAACTCATTGATTTTTTTTTTAAGAATTAAATACCAGCAGGGACACCTGGGTGGCTCAGTTGGTTCAGTGTCCGACTTTGGCTCAGGTCACGTTCTTGCAGTTTATGAGTTCAAGCCCTGCATATGGCTCTGGGCTAACAGCACAGAGTCTGAAATCTGCTTTGGATTCTGTGTCTCCCTCTCTCTCTGCCCCTTCCCCGCTCATGCTCTCTCTCTCTCTTTCTCTTTTTCTCTCTCTCTCAAAAATAAACATTAAAATATATTTAAAAAAAAGAATTAAAGACCAGTAAAACTTTGTTTTGTGCACATGATTAATTCCTGAAATATGTTCATAATCCAAAGCACTTGTATATCAAAGCAAATTTCAAGAACCATTGGCTCAATTGTGATCTTGTGACAGTTAGTGTCATGTACTACTCATATTGCAAGACATCACTTGTTTATCAAGTTAAAATTTATTAGAAATGTTTGTTCATCTTGCAGAACACTCGCAGAACAAGTTACTAGCAATTCAAGGTTTTACTGTAACATAATTGATGTAAAATGGTTAGCAGAGTTCTAAAGCAAATTTTTAATAAATGATTAAAGGTCATTTTCGTATAAATAATGGTAGGGATAATTATCATTTAATTTTGTTGAGAGTTTTTATTTATTATATAGATTATGCCTGTACTTAGAAATTTCTACCATTACTAAGCCCGTGCTTTTTCCTTCTCTAAAACCATGGTCAATTTGATATTCAGTCATAAACATTTAAGACATATCTGTCTTCATCATACAGAATTACCAAAGTAAATCATACATGATGGAATTAAGTTTGTTACTTTGTTAAAATGCTACCTTATAGTACAGAATATGGAGTCTTCCTTTATTTCTATTAACATTTACTTCTATTAACATATTACATCCACATTATGTCCTGACAATGTGCACCTATCCTGAGATATTGTTAAAACTTATCACAAAAGGGCAAAGCCATCATCGCTGACTTGTTTCAAGGTTAAGTTTCCTGTCAAAGTAGAGAACGGGTGAGTTTATTGTAAGAAATCTGTGTGACCCACAATTTAAAAATTTTTATGATCTTTACTGTGTGGTGAAGTGCTTTGAGAAATATAAAGCAATATATAAATGTTGGCATTCATTACTGTTCTTTGTATCATTTTGGCTTTGCAATTATTTTCACTATTTGAAAATGGAATTTTTTGTGAATCATTTCAAATTCTTGAGGCCACAATAGAAAACAAACAAACAAAAAGAGTAAATTTCACAAACTTTACACTTTGATACTTCTCTCTGAAATGTGATCATAATAAATAGTGTTTTGCTCAAATCACAGGATTGTGGTGACTATCAAATATGCTAATAAATGTGGGTGATCCTTGAGTTAATAAAGTTGTGTTAAAAATATATGTCATGCGGGGGACCTGGATGGCTCAGTCAGTTAAGCGTCCAACTTCACCTCAGGTCATGATCTCACAGTTTGTGGGTTCAAGCCCTGCATCAGGCTCTGTGCTGACAGCTCAGAGCCTGGAGCCTGCTTCGGATTCTGTGTCTCCCTCTCTCTCTGCTCCTCTCCCGCTCATGCTCTGTCTCTCTCTCTCTCTGTCTCTGTCAAAAATAAATAAAAACAGGGGTGCCTGGGTGGCTCAGTCAGTTGGGCGTCTGACTTAGGCTCAGGTCATGATCTCACAGTTCGTGGGTTCAAGCCCCGCATCGGACTCTGTGCTGACAGCTCAGAGCCTGGAGCCTGCTTCAGATTCTGTGTCTCCCTCTCTCTCTGCCCCTCCCCTGTTCATGCTCTATCTCTGTCTCAAAAATAAACATTTTAAATAAAATAAATAAATAAATAAATAAATAAATAAAGTAAAAACATTTAAAAAAATTTTTAAAAAGACATGTCATGCATGCCTGGGCGGCTAGATTGATCGATTGGGTGACCAACTCTTGATTTGGGTGCAGGCCATGATCTAAGGGTTTTGTTGTGAGATTGAACACTGCATTAGGGCTCAGTGCTGGGTATAGTGCCTGCTTAAGATTCTCTCTCTGCTCCTTCCCAGCTCACATGTTCGTGTTCTCTCTCTCTCTCTCTCTCTCTCTCTCTCTCTCTCTCTCTCTCCCCTTCTCTTTCTCTCTTTCCCAAAAAGAAGATTATATATGTCAAACTTGATTTCCTTGCTAGGACAGACAATGAAATTATAGGCCAAAGCACCATCACCCTGTTTCTACTTTGTGTGAGTGTGTGGTGTGTCAGTGTGTGTGTTTGCATGTGTGTGTGTGTGTGCACAGCTCATACACATATAATTAAATGACCTGTGTCAAAATAGGAACAGAATGTATGGCTTATGGGTGATATATTTGTAATGTGTGCAAATAAATGTGTACATAGACAATCTATTTTGGGTTTTTCCAAGTTTTCTTCTCTTCCTGTACATTATCTCAATAATTTAAACAAGTAGAGGAGGATAAGACATATTCTGTTTCCTTTCATGTGAAAAGTAAAGGCGCTTTGGAAGTGTGGCTTCAAGTTATTTTTGTATCTTACCCTCTCCCCCAGCATTGGATGTATCATATCTATGCAAATTAATGTACTCACTGTCTTCAGATGGTTCTGGTGTAATTTTTTTTCTCTCCTTATTATTTCAACTTTTCATTCCTCCTAAGAAATTTTCTCCTTTATTCCAGTCTAAATCCCATTCAATTTTCTTCCTTTCTTTCGCTTTCTCTCTCTCTCTCTCTCTCTCTCTCTCTCTCTCTCTCTCTCTTTCTCTCTCTCTCTCTCTCTCTCTCTCTCTCTCTCTCTCTCTTAATTTATATCTCTTTCTCTCTTTTCTTGGCTTAAACAACATTTCTGGCGGTGGGAAGTTGGCAAAAATTCTTTCTGGGCACTCTAAGAGAGAATCTGTTCCATGACTCTCTCCTGCTGTTGGTATCCACTGGCATTCCTGGGCTTGTAGAGAAATCAAGATAGAAAACTTTATGATACATTTATGATTATATATATGTGACCAAATAAATCTTGCCGTATAGACCAGATAATTATTGCAATTAGGGACCTTGTGTTTTATACATGTATACTTCCCTGAATGTTTGCAATAATGAATGCCCTTAATGTGCACTCAGAAAAATATTCCTTGATTTTCTTTAGTCCACTCATTATTTCCTAAACAAACTATCCTGACTGGGTTTAAATAAATACCATTTCAGCTGCTGTTCAGCCACTTTTTCTGACCCTTGAAACAAATGCGAAAACATCAGAAACATCCAGCATTGCCATGACTTTCCATTTGTGTAATCACAGCACTCAAAGGAGTTTGCTTTTAAGACAATGATCTCACATTTTTATATGGTACTTACTGCCCTAGAGCACTTGAGATAGCGATTTTTTAAATTTTTTTATTTACATCCAAATTAGTTAGCATATAGTGCAAAAATGATTTCAGGAGTAGATTCCTTTTATAATAATTGGTACAAATTTGGTGAGACTCTTAACAACAAAAAAAAATAGAGTCAAAAACTAGTGGACAGAGGAAAAAATATTAATTACCAACACCAGTAATTTTCAAACTTTTACTTTTTAATGAGCTTTTTTTAATAGTTACAAATGTTATATACCTTAAACAAAATCTTACCTACAAATCCAGTATGTTTGACAGGATAGTTGAAATCCTCTTAGTTCAAGTGAAATAAGGTAAGATCCAAAAGTTCTAAACTGTTGACACTTCTTTTCCAGTCCCTGCTCTGGTGACCTCAGCAGTATCCTCGATTTCAGGAAGTTCATGCTATTTACACTAATGCAGTAATAGATGTTATTATTAAGCACTGATTAAATTTAAGTATGAACTTCCTGGTCCAGAAGGCAAATATTGTGCTGTTAGTATGTAATGAAAGAGAATATCAAAAATTTTCAAGGGAAGCACTAATTGCATAGTAAAAATGAATTTAATGTGTCTGTTATAAATCATCACTGAGAAATATGTTTGACAATGTCTTCAAAACGGGTCCTTCAGATTATAAAACATCATGCTTCATATAGCTATTTCTTTTGTGTTCACTAAAGATCTTGGAGAACTCTGGTGAACTGAAGGAATCCCTGCATAGGATTAAAATGGTTAAGTTTACAAAAGCAGGTTTTAGGTAATCTAATTTGGTATGTGAATGACTTGAAAAGCAGGCATGTAAATATAGAGTCTATATACCTTCCTTAAATATAATATATTTTTGCAGGTTATTTTTTACATAGAAGCTGGATATAACTTCATTTTAAGTTAAAATTTTAGATGAAAGCCTACATAATGATATTTACACTCTAACTCAGGAAATATGTGCTGTAATACCTGATGTGTAAATTGTGATTTAGGCTGCCTTTTCTTTTCAGCCCTTTCCCTTAGAATTGTAAAAAATATTATATGTGAGGAATGCCTATCAACAAATTATGTACAGGTAAATAATTTTCAATTGCCCATAATTTATACAGCATTCAATGTTTGAGTTTAACTCTGAAGTTTGGATTTTATATTTTACATCTCAGACAGCCCATTTCCAGCTCCATATCAACTAACCTTCTATTTCAATCTGGAAATGAACAGAGAAAATATTTCTTTCTGGATAATCTCTGGAACAAAGTCAGAGTACTACCTGTTTTGCAAGTTAAACAACATCTGAAGATATTAGGCTCTTTGATGACTTTACTAAGATTCTCTTGAAGCAGACCTAATTTTAACCTGTCTCCTCAAAGTTAGTTCTTAGAAGTTATTTTTTCTCATTTTTTACACATCTCCTTCTCTGCAATCTGTCTATCCACATGTTCTGTCTTTTCTCTCTCCCCCTTCCTTCTTCTCATCCCACTTTTTCCTTCTTCCCTCCCTCTCCCCTTTGTTTCTTCTTTCCTTCTCTCTTCCCTTTCTTTCTTCCTTCCTCATGCAGTTATTCATCATGTACTTAACAAATAATTAAATTATTTACTGTTATTATCTGTCAAGTAGATTTCTCAAAAAATGGAAAATGCCTCACAGACACACAACATGTGTGTGTTTCACATAAGTTTCACATAAGTGTAAAAGGGTGTTTTATGGAAAGGGTACTTCATATGCAATGCCAGAAGCTTGTATATTCATAGATCTTTGTAGTCAAAAGCTTATAAATAAATTTATTCTCACATTTGACAAGAACAAAATTAATATTGTGATATTAGAGGGGATAATAGTGAACACAGAATTGAAATATATGATGTAATAATAAAGAGGTTTGGCTTTATTCTGTGTACTTTTACAGAGTTATAGGCAGATAAAGGCTGAGCATGAGATGTGCATTTGCAATGATGCCCTTGGCAAGAGTGTAGTGTGTAGGGATGAATGAGCAGATTGGTATACAGACGAGCTCATCCAGAAACCTATTGTGAAAATTCAGTAAGAGAAGATGGGGACCTGGTTCAAGTCTTGAGACAGTGGAAAAATTCAGATATATAATCTGCAGAAATCAGAGACAAATGATGGAGTGTAGGAAGTGGCTGAGGGAAGAAATACACAGGATTTCAGGATTTCTGAGATAAGTGATTAAGTAGATGGCATTACCACTCAAAGTAAACAAAAGTCAGAAAAATAAGGAGAAGATAGATTTGGGTTCATAGTTGTTGTATTCACATTTGTTAATCATTGTGAGAGATACCTCCAAATTATATATAATTTGCTTTATTCACTATATTATATAATTTGATTTATACATTTCTCTTTTACATCATTCTGTCTATACTCATTCCCTCATGATAGGGTAATGTAGGAATGAGGATTCAGATTCTGAAGCCAGACTGCCTGGGTTTAAATCTTGGCTCAAAGTTTATAGTTTGTGTGTATGTGGGCAAATCACATACCCATTCTGTGCTTTGGGATTTTTAATCTGTAAAAATGGATCAAAAAATAAAATTAGCAATGCCTATTTCTGGGGTTGCTGTAAGAAATAAATGGCCAATAGAAATAAAGGACATATAATGTGAATTGTTATTATTCTTACTATTGTGCACCTACATTATATCTTCTTAAAATTTTCTTAATTTTTTAAAGTTTATTTTTGAGAGAGAGAGAGAGAGTGACAGAGCACGAGTCAGGGAGGGGCAGAGAGAGAGGGAGACACAGAATCCTAAGCAGACTCCAGGCTCTGAGCTGTCAGGCACAAAGCCTGATGCGGGGCTGGAACTCATGAACCCTGAGAACATGACCTGAGCCAAAGTCAGACTTTTAACTGACTGAGCCATCTGAGAGCCCCATACATCTTCTTAAAATATCCTACTGAAATTTTTGTTTACATAGCTTACATTATAGCAAACAAATACTCATGCTTGCCTAACTGCTCCCCCCCCCGACAAATGGCTATCATGAACAATATTGTCTGCCTCCTTATTTTGTGTCCAGCATTAAATCTGGTAAACACATCCCATAAAAAAAGCTGTCACATGCAGGTAATAGCCCTTGTGATTGATGGGATCTATGGAGGTCAGAAAAAGCATTATGTTAAATATTAGGCATAGAGAATTTGAATTCATTACTCTTGGAGAGTAGGAACCTGAAGTTATCCATGTAGAATGAGTTTTGAGTACCTCACATTCAGGGTCTTGAAAGCATAAAAATTATTGATTGAAAGAGGAAGAAAAGACAAACTACCTGATGCAAACTAAAGTCTAAATGTAGAGCTTTAAAATAATGTAGACACAGATAAGAAATAAAATTGGTTCTATAGACAGTAGTCTGCTGTGTCAGAATAGAGATACAAAGTGAAGAGAAAGCAAATAGGGACCAAATCAGAAGACTTCCATTGCTGGAAAAAGAAAGACTGAGTATTGGTGGGCAGGGGAAGGCATAGGAATGCCTGCTGCTAAATACACAGACGTGCTAGATAATACATATTTTCTAATCATTATAAATGGATACCTAAAAAAAGAAATGAAAGTAGGATGACTTCCAGGTGAAAAAAAATAAAAAAAAATAAATAAATAGATAAATAGATAAATAAATAAATAAATAAATAAATAATAAATAAGTAAGTAAAGGAAATGAAAACTAAAGGCATTTGCTAGTACCAAGAAAGAGAAATTTTGTTTTTAACTACAACTCCAGGAATGTAAATAATTCCTTGAGCTCTTTAAAAGTACAAAGCTGAAATGGAAAACTCCACCTAAAGATAAATGTCAAAATGCTCCTCCTTCTGAGAAAGAGTAGGATGGGAACCCCACAGTGGCAAAGGAAGGCAATCAAAAAACTCTTCTTGTCCTACAATTCAAGCAGAAAATATATTGAAATCAGTCCCTGGAATTAAACGCACAGCTATTCCCTCATCTGGATTCAGCATTTCAATTGACAACACTTGAATGATCAGGAAAATTCCAAGTCCATAAATTAATTTAAAGAGTGCTGAGCTTGGTGTACACACACACACACACACACACACACACAAAACTTGCCATCATAACAGAATCTTAGCAGAAATAAATAAATAAACATCAGACTTAAATCCTTAAAATCTGCAAGTTTAAACATATAAAATAATTACAGTGAATACATTTGAAGAGAACACATATACGAGATTAAATATGTGTTCAAGAAATAGGGAATCATCAAAAATGGCCAAACCTATTAACAATAAAATCATTAATAGATTGTATAGAAAGAAAAAATTAGTGAAGTAAAAACTCAATGAACAAACCAAATGGCATAAAACAAAAGCAGACGAAGAACACATTGAAAACTAGACGTGATGAGTAATACAAATTATAAGATAAATATAGAAGAAGGTAGACAATTTAAGAAGCACACAGGGTAGAATGAAATGGTCTAAAACAATTGTCATTTTTAAATTTTTTTTTAATGTTTTATTTATTTTTAAGAAAGAGAGAGACAGAGCATGAGTAGGGATGGGGCAGAGAGAGAGGGAGACACAGAATCTGAAGCAGGCTCCAAGCTCTGAGCTGTCAGCACTGAGCCCGACGCAGGGCTCAAACTCATGAACCGTGAGATCATGACCTGGGCTGAAGTCGGAGGCTCAACTGACTGAGCCCCCCGTGCGCCCCTAAAACAATTGTCATTTAACTGACAAAAAAAGAAAAGAAAAGAAAAAAGAAAAACACCAAAAAAGGAGAGGTAATTTTTAGAGATAATCACTTTGGAAGTACCAGCAATGATGGAAGGTGTCAAGCCTCAAATTCAAGAAGCCTAGTGAATATCGATAAAGAGAAAACAACATAAACTCCCATCTAAGCATATTGGCATTGAAATTCTGGAAAAAAGGAGAAGGAGAAAGGAGAATAAAGCAAATGACTGGCAAATGAACATTAAAAGAATATCTTTCTAGCACAGAGGTATGTCAGCACACAGTGGGAAAATAACTTCAAATTTTGAGATAAAATTACTGTGCACTTTTATTTATATTAATTATCATTTAATATAAAAGTTAGTAGTAGACCATCAGCAAAGAAAACCCCAAACACGTATTCAGGAAGAAGATAAAATATTCCAAAAGAAAAGTCTGAATTACAAGAAGGAAGAGTCACTATAGAAAAATGTGAAGGTTTTACATCAATATGTATTTCTCTGCAATAGTACAAAACAAAACAAAAACTAAATATATAGAGAGAGCAATAATATCATGTAATCCATGAAAAGGATAGTGGGATATTAAGCATTCCAAAATTCTTGAATTGTTTGGAATTTGGATGAAAACAACGGATAAATTTAGATCTTTTAAGTGGCATCTTAATTTAAGATAAACAATAAAGGGATAAAGTAATACGAACAAACACAGTCAGTGGCCAATGTAGGAAAGGAACAAAACAAACAAACAAAAAAACTAAACCAAAAAATGAAAACAAATATAAAATGTAATTCAAAAGGCAAATCTTACAAAGTAGATTGATAGATGTTGATCCAAATATAGAAACACTTGAGTGTGGAAAAAGACGATCTCGATGTGATAACATATTAAAAAAGATAAATAGGGGTGCCTGGGTGGCTCAGTCGGTTGAGTGTCTGACTTCGGCTCAGGTCATGATCTCACAGTTCATGAGCTCAAGCCCCACATTGGGCTCTGTGCTGACAGCTTGGAGCCTGGAGCCTGCTTCTGCATCTGTGTCTCCCCTCTCTCTGCCCCTTCCCCTCTCATGCTCTGTCTCTGTCTCTCAAAGATGAATAAACGTTTAAAAAAAAAGATAAATAAAACAAATATTATCCAGAGAGATGAGACAGTAGGAATATTTCTTTAAAATATCATACATATACATCTGTTATCATTAATTATATTTATTGTATTGGTGGTCTCAGGCAGTAGAAAAAATATTTAATTATCCTTGTGGAGATTTAATTGTCTTCAAAAGAAAAAATTGATAATTTGAAAACAGTTTATTTGAAGTAATAAGGTATAGTAATATTATTTGGGAATACAGGTATAAAAACCATATCAATTTTAATTCTTGAATATTTACAGATAGAAGTTGGAAAATATTTTTTAATTTGATACCAATGAAATTGCTGGAAAATAAGACATTAAGGATTAGATCTTATAAAAATGTTTATAACAAAACAAAACTGAAATAAATGGAACAATACCTTATACTTCCACATGAGAAGACACTGTTATAGTGATGTAAACTTGCCATCTTAATCCATAATTTTAAATATTCAAATATTTTGTTATTAATATTATTATTAATGGCACCTAATTAGCTTATTCTAAGTATTATATGGAGGAGCACATAGTCCAAGATTGGCAAGAATGCTTTGAAAGGGAGTAAGGCTAGAGAACTTGCCTTCACTGATATCAGCTAGAGTACACAATAAAGTAAGGTATTGGGGCAGTGATAAATACATAATTTAAGAAGAATGAGGGTACACAGTGAATCCTATGCATGTTTGGATATTGATAGATGTCAATCATGCTGTATAATACTCTGACGAAAGGGATGAGATGTAAGAAAATGGTGCTGTGGACAGTTGTTTCTCTGTGATAAAGACTATCTCAAACTTGAATCACTTGGAAAAATCAATTCATTTGGATTACATTCCTAAATAAAAATGCTACATTTTTTAAGGAAAGACAATAACATAGGCATTTATTTCTATGACAAGAAAATGGAGAAGAATGCCTTAATTAGGGCACAAAGAGTCATATAAAACATAAATGTTATTATGTTTTATTTTTAACCCACCTCTCAAAGCACAGAAAAGGTCAGAAACAAAAAAGGTGAAAAGTGGACTCAAATTTGAGGAGTATATTTGTGACATGTATGAATAACAAAGGGTATATGTATATATAGGATATCTATAAAAGGATATATACAGTTATCCTTCTTTGTAATCAATAGATAAAAGGCAAACAACTCATTAGAAAATGGGCAGATATATACAAAAGTAAGAAACCAGAAAGCCAATTAAATATAAAAGAATTTCTCTATATTTTTAGACTCAACATACTGCAAACTAAATAAAGAGATACACATTTTTATTTTTACCCAATATCTTGAGAAAAAAATCCTGATATTCATAAACGTTGATGAGGGTATACAGCAATAGAAACTTTTATGCACTGCTACAGGATGTGTATAATAGTGAACAATTTGGCAAAATCTGTTATTCTGTTTTTGTATGTTTTGATAGAACATATTTTAAGGTAAAAGGATTGAAATCAGTGAGGTAGGATGCTGGGTATGTGATTGCTTAGTACAGGCAGATGCTGAGATTTTTCTTTGTATCTAAGTTGAAGAGTGGTATTAGATAGGTTTAGGGGATTTAAAGAGCTTGGAGTAAACCAACATGGATGTGCTTTACATAATCACTATATTTAAAATGAATATAATTGAATATAAAAGCTCATTACTGAAAATAACTCTGCTTAGCATAAATCACTTTCAGGAAGAAGACTCATAATCTCTCACATGCTCTTACTGCCTCCCATTCTCCCTTCCTTGTGATCACTTTCAACCATTGACATGTCTGATGTTCTTAAGGACTTACTTATACTGGTTAATGTCCTGGGTTGTGGAACTCCTGTTGTGTGATATGTCCCCTTAAGAATTATTTAAACCAATTCAGGAGACATAATAAGTACCCTGAATAAAGGCAGAGTTTAGCTGTATGCTGTGATATAAGCTTTTATTCATATGCAGAAATGTCCCCTTTGTTCTCACTGATTAATTTCACTATGTACTTACTTCTGAAGCTTTTATAATACAAATTATTATGCATCAAAAGCAAGACAAGATCATATTAACCCCTATAATTTTTTTTTGCATTTCAAGTGTGCACAACAAATAGTTCTGCTCAGAAAACAGAAAATTAAAGAGTCATAAAATATTAGATCCAGCTCTTTCAAACCCAAATATGATAATAATTGCTGGAAACCTCATTTATAAATGAGATGACTGAGACGCCACAGTCAGTTGTATAGCTGATAACAAGAAAGAAAGATAGCTAGATGATATGCACTGCTTCTTTCCCTGGAACCTTCTCATTGCACATCAACCCTCGCAAATTAGTTTACAGTTCAGCATTTTATTGAACTCTATTTTTTCTGGACATAACTTGAAAATTCAATCAAGAGAATATTTGCTGACCACCCCCAAGTACTATTTTAAAATCTGGTCAGCACTTTTTTTTTAATTTTATTATTTGTTTTTGAGAGAGAGAGAGAGAGAGAGAGAGAGAGAGAGAGAGAGAGAACGAATGGGGGAGGAGCAGGGAGAGAGGGAGACACAGAATCTGAAGCAGCCTCCAGGCTCTGAGCTGTCAGCACAGAGCCTGACGTGGGGCTCGAACTCACAGACCGTGAGATCATGACCTGAGCCGAAGTCAGACGCTTAACCGACTGAGCCACCCAGATGCCCATGGTCAGCACTTTTAAATTTTGATGAAACTTCTGTGTGGGAGGTGCAGGTAAAAGGAACTGTAGACTGTGGGATGATTTATACTTTTCATGAGGCTTGATGATAATATACATGACCATAGCAAAAACATTAGAGCTTCCTCACCTATAAAATTGTGCTTATCCATAGAACCTGTTCAGTGTCCTGCTCAGTGTGTGGATTCAGTCCTCATCTTTGTCTTCTTGGCAGTGGCTCCATACTCACTGGTGAAGCAATCTTGATTCTCATCAGCTTCTTGGTCTCAAAGTCAGCTTCTCCGCTCAGGGAGTACAACTTGTCAGTGGATGCACTTCCTTAAATTAAGGTATCCATGCTTCTTTAGAATATTCCTAATAGTCATATGATGCCATATAGTCACTTTCAGGAGGATCTCTCATTTTAGTTATGAATAAAACTTTAAGCCAAGAAATGAAATAACTAGTTAATCCTATTTGAGCTACTGAGGAACTTTTGAGAGGAAAAAAGTAATCAATTTAATAAAAAGAATAGTCAAAAAAGAAACTTGATGGTCCAGATATATCAAATGTAACAGTAGTGTATAAAGTCACCCAAACCTGTAAACTACTTAGCCAGATTAATAATAAAAATTTCAAATCTAACCAAATGTTAAACCTTTATAGATTGTCTTGTTCAAGAAGTGCATGGGGGAAGAATAAATAGATATGAATTTTAAGGGAACAGAGTTACTAGGCTTATTTATGATTTCTGTTCAAGAGCCATAAGACTGGAAAACCCCTCAATGCAAGGATAATGACTGAGCAGATTCAGGCATACGGTTCAGGTAACTGTAAAATAAGTGGAGGAACACAAAATAAACATCCATTTTGACTGGCAGAGCCTAGACTAGAGTCTGAATCTAACAATTACTGTGTGTGATCTCAGGCAATTTTTTAACCCTTCTGAATATTGCTAATTGGTAAGCAGAAGACCACATGTGATGATGTGATAGAGTCAGAGAGATGTGGGTTGAAAGCCAAGTTGACCTCTTGATAGTTTAATGTTCTTGGAAAATGAAACCCTTTAAACCTCAATGTTTTCATCTATGAAATTGAGGAAATAATATTTATCTAAACTTTGAGATTTGAGGAAAACTCAGGTTTATGTGCTAAACACATAGTGGTTATTTTAAGAATGTTGGATAAGCGATTATCACTCACTTGTGAATGCGGAACTTTGTAAATGTAAATTAACAGTACATACATAGGATTGTCAACTGGAGAGGATGTCCCAGTGAAATCCTCAAAATTTGAGTGACAATCAAAATATGTTTGTCCTCTATTGCCTCAGAGTACAAAATTAACCGTTAATTCTTAGGGACAAATATTACTTTTTCTCTTAAACTTTAATAGGCTTCTGGTTTGATAACACATTGAGTCCCTACTGTGTTCTTATGAATGAGACTATAGTATATTTTCCCTTCTTTCAATTTGTATTAAACAGAGAAAAGGGGGAGAATGGAGAGTGTGTGAAGAGCAAATATTTTAAAGATCCTAAAACACTTACAACATTAACATTTTGGCATGATAGAAATTGGGCTGTATCTTATAATCTGTGGCTTCCTGCAATTGCTGACATCCAGGAAGCAATCCTGAAAGAGTTGCCATGAACTTGGTTGATATTCCTGGTGGCAAGACAGGACAACTGTACCTCATCAGTGCTTCAGTCAACAAAATATTTCAGGTCCACTTAAAAATGGAATGTGAGTGTTCATTTTTGTCTGCAACTTTCTGATATCAACATCAAAACTCACAGAGATGTTAGCATTTTGGTGCAATAGGACACAAGGAGCAGGATGTACAAAACTTCCTCTGAAAGATTGGCTCACTCTAGTGATTTGGATAATGAGTTACCTGGAATTCAGGGCTCCCTGGTATCCCAGTAGAATGAGCTCCATCCATAGTAAGCTTTCTGTGGTTTTGGTGTCTTCCTGCTCCCAGAGTTGAACATCCCAAGGAATCTAAAATCCCCAGATTTGGGGCAGCTGGCATTCCCAGACAAAATTTGAGCTGATGCCTGAATCCAGACTGCCTAAGTCCTGAAGCAGCCTGTTCATGTTCCCAGGAGTAGTTATTTTTCATTAGTGTTCTAGAAGGAAGAAGTGGGAGTAACGGGATGGAATAGGTTCCTTCCATTCGATCGCATTCCCTCACTGTATGTCTAGCAAAGCAACATGTTTCTGGCACTCCTGTCTGTAAGACAGTAGGACAAGTAAGAGTTGCGATTGTTTACTCTAGGTGACTTTGGCTTGCAAGTGAAATCTTTCCTTAAGACCTAATATATGGTAGAGGGGATTGTTCAAAGCACTGGATAAGCATAATTGAACCTATCTTATAGAAGAGAATAATATCTCAAAGGAAATAGCATTAGCAAAGGCTGCATCACTAATGGTACTCATGGAACAGAGGATGATGTCATCAGCAGGATAAGAACAATAAATATTCCATATCAGAAGATTTGGATTTTGAATGTGAGGAGGTTTTAGAATATCTAAATAAACTATTTTACTGAAAATTTGTTTTTATGCATTCACAAGATTGGTATATGATTACACTTAGGTCAAAATAACTATACAAATATTCATTCAATACATATAAAAGAAATGAGAGATTTTTAAACAGCATTGGATCATGGTTTAACATGAAGTTATTATTATTTTTTAGTGACTCAGAAGATTGAAAACATTCTTACAATTTTTGGCATCATGAATTTGATGAAATATACAAAATAAATTCTCTGTAAAAGGAGGCCAGCAGCTTCCAACAATATGACCACCCGACCTTGTAAGTACGTCAGTTCAATTACAGTAATTTCAGAGTTGTAACAAATTATAACAATTTGCACCCTAAGGTATGCCTTGCCTACTGGAAAAGCAGAGACACCAAAAGTGAAGGTAAAAAAATCAGGGGGAAATGTTTTGATGTTAAGATACATGGGCATTTTTGGGTGTGGTGTTAGAAAGTGGTTAAGTTTCATTCTTTTACTTTTAGCTGTCCAGTTTTCCCAACACCATTTACTGAAAAGACTGTCTTTTCCCCATTGTATATTCTTGCCTCTTTTGTCATGGATCAATGGACCATCTAAGTGTGGGTTGATTTCTGGGCTCTCTTATGTGCCATCGATTTGTGTCTATTTTTGTGCCAGTACCATAATGTTTTGATTACTGTAGTTTTGTAGTCTACCTTAAAATCTGGAATCGTGATACCTCCAGCTCTGTTCCTCTTCCTCAAGATTGCTTTACCTATTCAGGGTTTTTGTGTTTCCATGCAAATTTTAGTATTATTTGTTATACTTTTGTGGCAGATGCTATTGGTATTTTGATAGGCGTTGCATTGAATCTGTAGGTTGCTTTGGGTAGTATGGGTATTAAGGCACGTGAAATAAGTTAGACTGAGAAAGACAAATGCCATATGATTTTGCTCATAGTGGAATTTAAAAAAATTAATAAAGAAACAAAAAGCAGAATCAGACCTTTAAGTAAAGAGATCAAACTGTTGTCTGCCAGAAGAGAGTGATGAGTGTCTAAATGGGTGCAGGAGATTGGGAGGTGCAGGCTTCCAGTTAAGGAAGGAATAAGTCATGGGAACAAAAGGCACAGTATAAGGAAGATAGTCAATGATATTGAAATAACATTGTGTGGTAAGAGATGGTAGCTACACTTGTGGTGAGCATAGCATAATATATAAACTGGTCAAATAACTATGTTGTACACCTAAAACTAATATAACACTGTCAACTGTTCTCAAAAAAAGAAGACGCATGAAATAATTACGGTTTAAAGAATCAGAATTGGTAGGTGTCATAGTAATTTGGTGACTTTGTACTGAGTTTTATATATATATATATGTATATATATATGTATATATATATGTATATATATATGTATATACATATATATATATATAGAGAGAGAGAGAGAGAGAGTTTGAGGACTTTGTACTGAGTTTTATATATATACATATATATATATATATATATATATATATATATATAACATATACATATATGTGTATACACACACACACACATATATATATATATATATATATATATGAGTGTTTGAGGAATTGAAGCACACTAATAGTTTTTGTGTTCATATATAGCATTACAGTTCTTCAGTATGTGGTTTCTACTCTTTCTAGAAACCATTTGATTTTTTTCTGCTTCTCTAATAAGATAAATGAGAAGAAAGAAGGATTGTCAAAAGGTGACCTGCTAAAATTACAAAAGTATAAGTTAGATATAGCCCCATGGTAAACATTTTCCTTCAAACTACCATGCCTTTATCTTACTTACTGAGATTGTACTTTATCACCCAAATATTTTATTTCTAAAAGTGTTCTGTACATGGCTGAATATTGAGAAGAGAAAATTAGAGGCATTGGAAAAGTAACAGTTCTTAGCTACAACTATATCCTTCAACCCAGCAAAATTAACTAACAGAGTTTACCTTTTTTGTCTATTATCCTCATCCCCATTCACAGTTCCACTTTCTTATTTAGGCTGTAGTTGCTTTCTGATAATTCTTATTTTTCTTATTGAAGTTCTTTTGTCTCACTGACCTTAATTAAATAATTAATGTTTTTATTTTATTTCTCACTCTTCAGATAGTTCAAAGTTTTCCCTGCTTAATCAAATTCCCATCTCCATAATGGATGTTTCTTAGGAGCATAGCTGAATGTACTCACTAGTGTCTCTCATGAAATTCATATTTCCATAAGCAGGGTAGGAGGGCAAATGATTTTGTGGAGCCCAAATGTATATCTGTGTTTTTGTGTAACACTAAGAGTTCAAACCACAATTTCACTACTGACTACTATCTGTTTGACTTGGGGCAATTTGAAAATTACTTTCCAGCCTTATTTGCCTGATGGTAAATCAGGTAATGTCTATCTCATGATGCTGTGGTAAACAATAAGAGATTTTAAAGGTGTCTAGCAGCTTTTCTTCTTTTTTTCCAAGATAATCTATATATATTTCCAAATATCCTGCCCATCATAATAATTATGAACTCAAAATAATCAGGTCAGTATCCCATCTCATGGTATACTTACTTAAAGTCAGATAAAGTCATCTAGCCTGATCTATATTAGACAGTCCAAAAGCTGCCCTCACCTTAAAGAGAACTTTTATGGGTGTCACGAGGAGATCTGGAAGGGTTGGAATAACAGACAGTATCCACTGCCAGAAATGGTGCCTCACATGCTCCCACACTTTGTTTGTTTTGGTGATTATATGTCCTTCTCTCGGTGAATACTTGTGTACTAAACATACATACAGAAACAAGCGTGGGCACTTTAGCAACTACTGCTTCTGAGTCAGGGCTTGAACGCTAAGATATGTATTCACCTATGCTAATGCTGAACTGTTCTCAGGGAGAGCTGGTCCCAAGAAGCCTTAATAATAGCTCTGTGGGAAGATTGTCAGAGATTCTTGGTTTTGGAGATGTTCCATTATCTCTTACAACCAATAGTGCCACCAAAATATGCTACAACAACCATCAGGAAGTAGGATCCTTGCTGGATTAGTACTTTCCATTTCCGGAAGACAGAAATCTGACAGCAGTAGATTAGTGTCTTCCAATGTTCTCTGTCATATGTGTGTACAATAAAAAAGGCTAAAGAATTGCCTTTCATTTGTATTATCTGATGCTAGATTAAACAGATTTAGCAGGTGTGTGTGTGTGTGTGTGTGTGTGTGTGTGTATTGTGTTGTGTTTTGCTTAATCCAGCAATGATTATGGAGATTCCTAGCCAAGTCTCTATTATTTTCAAAATACAATAGCAAGTTGTAAGGACTGGATTTTAATCCTTCCCTCAGTATGGTTGAAGATGTCTGCTCCAAAGCAGCATTACAGAGTTGTCAAACACTTTTCAGCCTGGCAAATAGAACCTAATGTCTTTCTTCACTGTATATTTGAACCTATCCAGTAGCAGAACATGCTTTATGACATTACTAATTTTCAGGTATGATGGCTCATGTCATTACATGAGATCCCACTTATAAGAGCTGTGAAAATGTGAATAATCTGGACTAATGAGAAATAATTACTAAAGTAAATAAAAGGATTTTCCAAGGGAGGGCTTTGTAAAATATGCTTATAGTAAATAATAAAATAGTGAACTATGTTAGTGTCAATACCAGAAAACACAACAGGCCTATGTAACTTGTTCACCAGATTTTTATGCTTTCTAATAGTTTATAACTAAAGACAAAATGTGAAAATAGGTGTGATATCCCTGATTAGAGTACAAAAGGCATTGTTTCCTATTCATGTGTAGTACCAGTAGTGTTATTAAATTGTTTATGCAAACATTTTTTAAAAGCCCACAGGTTTGATTAAATTAACATATGTAAGATTATAGAATAGATGCTCCGAGTGTCCAAAGGATACTGAATTTTAAGACATATTATAATCTCTACAAAGCCAACTAAGGGAATTTTATGATTTTAATGTCCTAAAAATGCAAGTCCTATATAAAGTTTGAGGATCAATTTTTATTGTTCAATGAAATTTCACTTGGGCCACCACACTTATTCTTTAAAAGTGAATCCTCTGGGCCACTTGGGTGGCTCAGTTGGCTGAGCATGTGACTCTTGATCTCAGCTTAGGTCATGGTCCCAAGGTTGTAGGATTGAGCCCTGTGTCAGGCTCAGCACTGACCATGGAACCAGCTTGGGATTCTCTATCTCTCTCTCTCTCTCTCTCTCTCTCTCTCTCTCTTTCTACCTCTGCCCCTCTCTCCTGCTCACACACTCTCTCTCAAAAAAAAAAGTCATCTCTTGGGGGCGCCTGGGTAGCTCAGTCAGGTAAGCATCTGACTTGAGCTCAGGTCATGATGTCACAGTTTGTGGGTTTGAGTCCTGTGTTGGGCTCAATGCTGACAGCTCAGAGCCTGGAGCCTGCTTCAGTTTCTGTGCCTCCCTCTCTTGCCCCTCCCCTGCTTGTGCTCTGTCTCTCTCTCTCTCTCAAAAATAAATAAACATTAAAAAATAATTTTTAAGTCACCTCGTATTAAACAAACAAACAAAAAAAGTAACTCCTCACAGTGAATATAGTTGTTGTTATCTATAGTTTGTATCATATGGGTGATGGCCAGGAGGGCTACTGTAATCAAGGGTCAGGGCTAAATCCCTGAGTTGCCTCCAGGCATCTGCATTTTCCATTAGATTCTTCCTTGTCTTACAACTCTGCTGAAAATCTTTCTGACCAGAAGAAGAGTTTTGAACACACTAGAGAGAATAAATGTCCTTCCCTCAGCTGAGATATAGGTCCCGGAGTATTTTCCCCAAAGCAGAGGCGTGTGTTGTAGAGAAGACTGAGTATACTTGGCAGTGATTACTCTTCCCTTCTCCGTGCCGGAATTATTAGTGCATTCTTCTAGGATTTTCACTGTGAGAACCTGGGAAGGCTCCTGGAGCTAAATTCTGCCAAGGTGTTGGGATCCCTCGCAGACTGGGATCTACTCACATGCACATCTATACTCAGCCTCCAACAGTTCATCGAAATTACCATCTGAGTGTCCCCAACAGAGTATGGCTCCAGCAGTTGCTGATCCTATTAGTTGTGACTCTCCAGATGTACATGTGTCTCCAGGTTCTGGGGTGGCAGATAACCATGAAACCTCAGTTTCTAATGGATTCAAGGACAGGACACTCAATGAGTCAGTTCATTTGGCCACTTTTTTTTAAAACAGGAGTGTAGATTTCTAAGCTATTGACATTTTGACACTGTCTCTTCATCATTGTTCACTAATCTTGCATTTTTTCTTGTGCCCTGATTCCATTGTGTTTTCATCTCTCATTGTCATATATTTCTGCATTTATAATACAGTTTGCCACTTACTTAATAACCACTTAAAGGTTGCAAGTAGTCAATATGTCATCCTCAGTGGCCAAGGAAGATAACGTTACCATGGTTATGCCTATCTGAATTGTTTACTCTTGCCTTTAAGCCATCATGTGTACACCTGAGAGTGGCAAATGTAAAAATTCCCCCAAAATTGTCGATGTGAATCAAAACACAGTGTTCAAAATCAGGTAATTAAATCTAAACATGTCATGAGTAGCTAGAAATCAGAACAGAGTAATTTGTGCAAAGATTTGAAGATCTTGGAATGAAGGTGATCCTAAAGATATTACCTATGAAATGCTAGAATTGATTTCACTGACCAATTAGGAATGGCAGATACTGGACAGTATGTAGACATATAAGACACTTTAAAGATTAAGAAGACTTGAAAATTCAGGTGAGCAGAACTTGACCATGGAACTTCAAGATGTTAAGAGATACTATTTTCTTGTGTGGTACAGATGTGGATCTGTACAAAGAATATAACCTTTTAAATCATTCTATGTAGTCAACTGCCCACTTTTTTCACTATGTACACATGAACAAAATGTTTTGGCTTTGTTTTATGCAAACTCTGTGTATGCATTATTATTTGCAAAATAGTACTTTATATGTTTGTATGCATTCAGAGAAGCCAAAGATTGTTTTTCATGAATAAGAAAAAAGGAAAATTAGCTTCAGTAATGTTTGTGTGTGTGTGTGTGTGTGTGTGTGTTTAACTTTGGATTTAGAATTTAAATGGTGTACAAATAAAAGTTAGTTTTAAAATTCTGTCTTCACATTTATTACAGCTTGGGGGGATTCAGTAGACTTCTCACTGGCTCATTAGTGGTGCTTATAAAACAAGAGCAATTGAAAAAAGGAAGGAACAGCTGTTTGGAAATGCAAGGAGAGAAATTAGAGCAGAAATGCAGGTAAAATATGGGCACTTTGAAAATAATTGTAGTGACATCAAAGAGGTACAATTTAAACATTATTTAAAAATACCTTGCAAACTGCTTTAAAACTCAAGATCCTGAGTCAATAATGAGTTTATGCATCAGCTACTCCAAATGTAATTGAAACGTGGAGAATGCTGTATAAGTTATTCATTAAAAACTATCCAGTTGCTGAGTAGGAAAGTAACTCCTCCTCTAAAGTCAGCACTTTAAAAATCCTGGGGAGAGTCACTAGGGCCATCAATATTTTGATTCATGACTGAAAGAATGTCTTGCATGAGGGGACACCTGTCTAATTCAGCTGCTGCCTTTAATTGTGGAAGATAGGCAAATGGGGATGATAAAGAGATTTGTTTAAAAAAAAATCAGGGTGGGGGTGCCTGGGTGGCTCAGTCGGTTAAGCATATGGCTTCGGCTCAGGTCATGATCTCCCGGTTCATGAGTTTAAGCCCCGCGTCCAGCTCTGTGCTGACAGCTCAGAACCTGGAGCTTGCTTCAGATTCTGTGTCTCCTCCTCTCTCTGCCCCTCCCCTGCTCATGCTCTGTTTCTATCTCTCAAGAATAATAAATAAACTAAAAACAAATTAAAAAAAATTCAGGGTAGTGATATTTATTTGCATATTTTTTCTAATAAGGGAGTGATTTAAATATCATAATTGCATTCAAATTTGACAGAAAATAGATTTTCAACTTTACTGAATTTCTTTTTTTTAATCAAAATTCAACCCAAACTTTACACTTCTGGAACCCAAATTCTGTTGTTTCTGACTCTAAATTATCCAAAGCACTCCCTGTTCTGATAGCATAGAATCTTCACTCTCCTCATGGCAGAGTGCAACAGCTTTAATTACATAACACGCAACCAGAAAAGTAATCAAGTTGACTTTGCTCTGTGACATTTGGACCCAAAAACTTCCATGGTTATAAGAGAAAATATATTGCGATATATTTTAACCTTGAATGAAACAGTAGTATTCTTATAGTTTAGACAAATGTACATCAGTAAAAGTGAAATATGAAAAACTTTCTTCAAACATAATTTACTTCCTCCAAAATTCTGTTTGAAGATCCACTTTAATACATCTTTTCAGCAAGGCAAGCATTTCAGATTATTTCTATGCAGATGGAAATCACTCAGTTCTTCATTAATTGAGTTTCAAAATGTGAAAGGTGCTGAATAATCTAATTGGGAAGCAAAAACAGAAAGAAAAATTCTTCTTAAAGCTTTCATTATCTGTGTAGCAACAATTCTGGCTTTAACTTAAGCAGTGTCCATTGTAAAAGTATCTCTTCCCCTTTTTAAAACCAGAAAATCTATACTCCTCAAGGAAAGGATTATTCTACCCTTCCCTCACATTGGTAGAAAATCAAGCACATTTATAGAAAAATCAAGAAAATCTCACTGGTGTCTGGGAAAAATAGCAGTAAACTTTGCCTTTCTAAGCCTATAACATCAAAGTCAGCTCCCCAGGTTTAAGTTTTCTGATTGGGTGTTGCATTCAAGCCTCATCTATTAATAATCATCCCTTTGCTGGCCATTATTATCATCTGTTTCCTTCAGTGACTTGAAGAATAATATGTGATGTAGAAGAATATTTAAGAATTTTAGACTTTCCAGAGGCTTCTGGGTGGCTCAGTCAGTTAAGCATCTCACTGTCGGTTTCAGCTCAGGTCATGATCTCATGGTGTTGTGAGTTGGAGTCCTGTGTCGGGCTCTGCACTGCCAGTGCAGAGCTTACTTGGGATTCTCTCTTTCCCTCTCTCTCTGCCCCTCCCCTACTCACACTGTCTCTGTCTCAAATAAATAAATAAACTTAAGAAAAAAAGAAGTTTAGATTTCCATGACCAAGTGTCATCTAAAAGTCATTTTCAGCAAAGAAAGCTTTGGTAGATGCATGCTTAAAGCAGCAAAGATGATATTTAAATAAGGCATCTGAAATTAGGTAGGGGGAAACAGAAAGATTTTAGAATTTTTAGAGTAGACGCAAGATATAAACTCAGGCCAATGACTCACAGAATGTGTATCATCAGAAATGGTCATGGAAGTCTAGTTCTGGATGAGATGGACTAAGCAACCTCTATCATTTCTATCCATGTGAATACATCCAGTACATCAAGAAGCATTTTAGGCCTCTGAAATGTAAGTAGTAGCAGAGGATTATACAAGAACACCAGCAGTACCTTGGAGGTGGCAATTACTTCAGCACTTTTTCTTCAGTATGCCTTGATCAGAATGCAACCTGTAACCTGGAAGTAAACACCAAGGTACAGAAATTCAGGAGCCTTCCTCCCACCTTTTATTATTATCTGTTTGCTCACACTCCAAATTTCAAATAACTGTCAGGTAGTGGTGGAAGAAGCAATAATGAGAGCCCACAAAAAACAAAACTCTGAGAACAGGAAGCTTTCTCTACAATCAACAATCTCACTCCCACCTATTGCTATTGCTTTATTTTGTTGTCTCTGTCCTCTTGTCATTGGAAAAGGGAGATCCAGGGAGCCATAATGTACCCAGGAGATCATACAGAGGAAGAAGCCCAAGAAGAAAATTCATAAAGAATGAAATACTGGGCTGGTCCCAACTTTTGCATGCATGGGTATAATCTTAATCATCATAACAAACACTTTGATAGCTGACCACCAGCGAGGACTCAGATTGAGCAATGACTGGTGCACACCAGGAAAGGTCTGAAAAGCAATGCAAAGGATTTGAAAAATGAACTAACTTGATACAACAACCCACAGAAGGATGATTGGACCTTGTGACTTGAAAGAAAATGGGTTGATTGCCTGTTTAAAAAAAATTAAAAATCCTCCTTAGAATTTAGATAAAACTCAGAGTCCCATAACATAATAAGGAAAGTGTCCAAGATATGATCCAAAATTATTACCCAAAGGAAGAACCAAGGAAGTTTCAACTAAAATGGAAACAATCAGCTAACATCAACAAAATTACACAGATGTGATTTTCTAGCAAAGTATTTAACTATTACACAGTGATCCAAGAAGCAGTCATGAACACTTTAAAAAATGGACAAATTCAGAGTATCAACAAAGAAATAGAGAATGTTAAAAAAAGAACAAAATGGGGCACCTGGGTGGCTCAGTCAGTTAAGCATTCAACTTTGGCTCAGGTCATGATTTCACGGTTTATGGGTTTAAGCCCTACATCAGGCTTTCTCTGTATTGACATCCTGGAGCCTGCTTCGGATTCTGTGTCTCCCTCTCTCTTTACTCCTTCCCTGCTCACACTCTGTCTCTATCTTTCTCTTTCAAAAAAATAAATAAACATTAAAAAAAAACAAAATGGAAATTTTTGAACTAAGAATGTAATAATAGATATGAAAGCTGTACTGATTGGGCTTTGTGATAAAATAAAGGTGACAGAAGATAGAGTGAACTTGAGGGTATGTCGACAGGAATTATTCCATCTGAACAATACAAAGAATTTAAAAAATAAACAGCCTCAGGGATGTACAAGAGAAACACAAAAGTTCTAACATTTGTGTCCTCAGAGTCTGAGAGACTGGTGATGTAAAAGTTGAACAGTTGAAAACTTCAAAAGTTTATCAGAGCATATAAAGCTGTAAGTTCAATAAAAATGCCCCCCAAACCCCAAACAGGTTAAGCCCATGTATTTCCACACTAACACACATCATAAACAAATTGTTGTAAATTAAAGCCAAAGAAAATGTATTGAAAGCCCCCAGAAAAAAATGACATGTTACCTATGAGGAAGGACAATTTGAATGGCTGTGGATTTCACTTCAAAACTACAGAGGACAAAGAGAAGTAGCACAACAATATTAAAGTGTTAAAAGAGTTGTTAGCTTTAATTCTACATCCAGGAAAAAACATCTATCACAAATGAAGATAAAATACAGACATTCTCAAATACAGAAAAACTAAGAGAATCTGTTTTCAGCAGATCTGTTCTAAAATAATTGCTAAAGAAAAATCAGACAGAAATGACATCAGAAAGAAAGTTGGAACAGAAGAAATTACCTAGGATAAAGAGGAACACTATATAATGATAAAAGTTTTAATTTACTAAAAAGACATAACAATTCTAAATGTGCATGCCCTGAACAACAAAACTTAAAAATATACAAGACAAAAACTGACAGAACTGAAATGAGATATAGGCAAATCCACAATTACAAATCAAGATTTTAACACTCCTTTCTCAGTAATAAAAGTAGTAGACAGAAACCAATCAAGAATATAGAAGTACAAAATAACACCATGAGGCAAAGTCCTCAGTTCATATTGAAATTAAATTAGAAATGAATAAGTGAATGACAGTGGAAACATCAGTAGACATTTGGAAAGAAAAAACATTAAAAAAAACTATACTTCGTTACAACCTATCAGTCAAAAAGAAAGCCTCAAATGATATTAGAAAACATTTTGAACTTAATGAAAATGTAGACAAAAATAAAATCCCATAAAAATAAATTTGTGAGGTACAGATAAAGCAATGATTAGAGGGGAATTTATACCATTAAACATTTACATTAGAAAACAGGAAGATTTCCTACCATAATTTAAGCTTCCAATTTAAGAAACTAGAAAAAAAAAAGAGAAAATAAACCTATGGTATCAGAAGAATATAAGCAGTGAAGATAAAGAATGCAGAAATCAATGAAATTGAAAATTTAAAACAGAAAAATCAATGACATCAAAATCTAGTTCTTTGGAAAGATAAATGAAAATGATATGCCTCTACTAGGACTAATAAGGAAAACTGAGAGGAGACAAAAATAATATCGGAAATTGTGGTAGCAGGGCACCTGGGTGCTTCAGTTGGTTGAGCATCTGACTTTGGCTCAAGTCATGATGTCAAGGTTTGTGAGTTTGAGTCCTGCATTGGGCTTGCGGCTGTCAGCGCAGAGCCCGAGTCAGATCTTCTGTTCCCCTTTCTTCTGTCCCTCGCACTCTCTCTCAAAAGTAAACAAAACGTAAAAAAAAAAAAAAAAGAAATTGTGGTAGGAAGAAGTTTAAGATGACTTCCATTTTTTTCTCCCCGGTGTAAACACATTGTATATTTCCTCTATTTGATTTTAGGCATAGCCTGTGAATATGATGGGCTTTCACTCCTCTGATCATATTGTGTTGTATAGCAGAAATGATTTTTTACATATAAATAAAAGTTCTGGACAGATGTCTTTGAATTAATTGAAAAAGAGCTTATCCAGATGGTCTGAGTTAATCAGTGAACTGGCTAAACCTGGGACCAAAGGTCAGTGAGAAAGAAGTCAGAAGTTCAGTGTGAGAGATCACATGGCTGTGGGGGAAGCTCCAGGATGAGGAACTGTGGACCACTGGAAAAGTTCCCAGGCTGACAGCTTGCAAGAGAATAGAGGCTTCCCTACTATAATGATAAAGAAGTGAATGCTGCCAACAATTGCCTGAGCTTGAAAGAATTGAGAAAGGAATACAGCTAGGCTAACATCTTGAGATCATTCTTTTGAGATCCTGGTCAGAGAACACAGTTCACTCATGCCTGGACTTTTGATCTAAAGAAACTGTGAAATAAATCTCAGTTGTTTTAAACTTTCAAGTTTGTATTATTACATTTCACTCATAAAAAGTTATTAAAAGAATACAGAAAGGCTGTATCCCAATAGACCCTATAAACATCAAAAGGATACTAAGGGAAACCCAAAACTCTCTCTCCAAACATAAATTCTACACTTGAGGATGGACCAATTCTTTAAAGAACACAAATTATCAAAATTCATCCAAATGAATAGGTAAAAGAGGGAGGCAAAATACTAGTAGATGATGACCAAGTAGAGTTAATTCCTAAAATGCAAGATTGACTCATTATTGAAAAGTCAGTCCATGTAATCTGCTATGTTAATAGTCTAAAGAAAAAAATCATAGTATTAATTTCAAGAAATTTCAGAAAAATTTCACATTAATTCATGGTAAAGACTCTCAGCAAATCAGGAATAGAAAAGAGCCATCTACAAAACAAACAAAAAAAACCTGTATATATAACACCATTCTCAATAATAATAAAAAAGTCAATGTTCTCTTTCATGAATGGGAAAAAGGCAAAAAAATTAACTGTGATCATTCCTGTTCAACATTATACTGGGATATCCTACCATTGTCATAAGGCAGGCAAAAGAAATAAAAATCACATAGATGGGGGGAAAAGACATACAAAATTCTCCATTTTTTAACATTTATTTAAAAAAAATTTTAATGCCTATTTATTTTGAGAGAGAGAGAGGGAGAAGGAGTGAGTGGGGTAGGTGCAGAGAGAGAGGGGGGCAGAAGATCTGAAGCCCAATATGGAGCTTGAACCCACAAACCATGAGATCATGATCTGAACCAAAGTTGGCCACTTAACCCATTGAGACACACAGGTGCCCTAAAAGATTCTCCATTTTCAAATAATATTATTGCCTATGTAGACTTTCCAAGTACTCTGTAGAAAATATGCACATAACTAGTTTAGCAAATTCGTAGCGTACAAGATCAACAAACAAAAAATAATTGTATTTCTATACAGTAACAACATACAATTGGAAATTTAGATTTAAGAAATACCATTTAAAGTAATTACAAAATGGGGTCCCTGGGTGGCTGAGTTGGTTGAGTGTCTGACTCTTGATTGCAACTCAGGTCATGATCCCAGATCATGGGATCGAGAGCCCCATGTCAGACCTATGTACTTACTGACAGCATGGAGCCTGTTTGGGAGTCTCTCTCTCTCGTCCTCTGCCCCTCCTCCACTTGTGTTCTCTCTGCCTCTCTCTAAAATTTTGCAAAAATCTCCAAAAAATTGAAATACTTAGGTACAAAACTAGCAAACCATGAACATAATGTTTCCTGAAATCTAAAAAATGCTGACGAAAAAAATAAAAGGAGACCAAAATAAATGGAGGTATATGCTACGTTTGTGAATTGGAAGGCTCCATGTAGTAAATATTTTAATATCATCAAATTGATGTATATATATTTAATGTAATGCCAGTTAAAGCCACAACAGGATTTTTGGTCAGTATATATAATCTGATGATAAAATTAATGTGTAAATTAAAAGTACCTAGAATAACTGAAACAATTTTGAGAAAGAAGAATAAAGTTAGGGGGAACACTTTAAGTAATTTCAAGACCTACTATAAAACAATTATATTCAATAAGTATGTTATTGGCCAAAGGGTAAATACATTAAGTCACTGACACAGAATGGAATATTAGAATTCTACAAAAGTGGGCAACTGAAGTTTTACATATTTGTGAAAGCAATTCAATGGCTAACGAATGTTATTTTTAGCATTTGATGCTAGAACAATTAATTAGACATCCATATTGAAAGAAGTAAACATTGATTTATACTAACTCACTCCAACTGAATGATAGACATACATGTAAAGCATAAATCTATAAAAATTTTAGAAGAAAACACAGATGAAACCTTTGGGAACTGAGTTAGGCAAGGGAATTTTAGACAGAACATCAAAATAAAATCCATAAAACAAAAAAATAATGGCAAATTGGATCTCATTTTTAAAAAGATGTGTGAAATACCTTATTAAGAGGATGAAAATACAAACTAGGGAAAGTATTTGCAAATCACATACCCAATAAAGGACTTGCATTTAGAATATATAAAGAGCTCTAGAATCCTGATCATAATTTATCTCTGAACGCCTGTGTGAACATTTTTTGCATGAATGGTAAGTTTTATTTCTCTAGTATAAATATGCCAGATTAGAATTCCTGGGTCATATAGTAAGTATTTGTATAACTTTCTAAAGATTGCTTGTTCATAAAACTGGACTATCCAAATATCCTATGGATGAACAGAGAAACAAAAGTAGTATATCCATACAATATAAAACTACTCAAGAATTAAAATCAAAAAATCATTGACACATGAAACAACTGAGATGAACTTCAGAGACATTATCCTGAATGAAAATAGCCCAAATCAAAATATTACATATTATACTATTCTCTTTCAATGTCATTTTGAAAGAGACAAAATGATAGTGATAGAGAATAGATCAGTTTTCCATGTATTATGGATTGGGTTAGGATGTAAGTATAAAGAGACAACATCAAGGATTTTGGTGGTGGTGTTATTGTTCTGAATATTGGTTGTCATGGCATTTACAGATTCTCAAAATGTATTCAAATTCTAGGGCTCCACATCAAAAAATAGGTATTTAGTTTAAAAATAAAAAGAAATTAAAAAATGAAAATGTAGAAGAAAATACTGCTGAATTACGCATCAAAGAAAGAGGAGTGCCTGGGTGGCTCTGTCAGTTGGGTGTCCAACTCTTGATTTCAGCTCATGTCATTATCCCATGGTTGTTGAGCATGGAGCCTGCTTCAGATTCTCTCTCTCTCTCTCTCTCTGCCCCTCCTCTGTGTGTGCTTTCTCTCTCTCTGACTAGAGATTTTTGTATGACTTCTAGTAATATTGGAATATTGGACCTAAGATTAACAAGTACATTTAAAATACCAGTTTCATAATTGGTTTTCAAAATTCATTTCACTCAAAACATGTTTTTGTTTGCTTCAGTGAAAAGTTTTAAGCAAAAAAAGTTAGTATATGATTTAATTTTACCATTTCCTACTATATCCTAAAAAAGTAGTCAATAAATATAAGATTCCTATCATTATGCTACATACAGTCTTTGGAGGAAGTAGGTGTGGAGTAGGATATTGAGGAAGCAACACGACAATGTAAGAGAAAATAAAATATGGATCACTCTTTTAAGTACCTTATATTTTAACAAGAAAATAATTAAGTTCATCAAAGTTTATAATGCTTATAATGCTATGAGAATTACTTTCTATGCTATTTGTTTACATAACAAATCAATGCTCAAAATCTAAAATCTAATAAATATCTTGAAAACAGTAACAATTATCTGAATAAATCAACAGGTATCTATATTAACATATCCAAACTAAAATAACATTTAGAAAAAAAGTGGCCATGTCTTTTTTTGTAAAGAAATAAAAAATGAAGGAAACAAGGGAGAGAGAAAAGGAGGAACACAGAAAAATAGTTGCATGTACAAGATAGGTATCATTTTCATAATGTTCTCTGAAGAAAGTATAAAGCAAAATACATGCAACTTTAACTTTTCTTGTACTTACATTGCAACAGTAAAAAAAAGAAACTAATTTTTAGATATAACACATATCTTACATGTTATTATTTAATATTAAATATAAAGTAGATACCTATTTTAATAATGAGTTTTAATTCCAATATATCTAAAAGATTATGTTAACATATAATCAATGTAAAACTTACTTGAGAGATTTTTATATTATTTTCTTAGTACAAAACCTTTTTTTACTAAATACTTGAAATTTTTACATATTTCAAGTTTTATACTAAATTTTCATCAAGATTACATGATCTGTATTTAGATTTAATAAAACTGAGTTTAAAACGTAGATTTACATGCTTGTTGTTCCAAATTTACTTAAACATTTTCCAGTAATTGAATTAACAATTTAAAATTTCAATTTATACGTTTATATTCAATTTTAATTTTTTTTAACATTTATTTATTTTTGAGACAGAGAGAGACAGAGCATGAATGGGGGAGGGGCAGAGAGAGAGGGAAACAGAATCGGAAGCAGGCTCCAGGCTCTGAGCCATCAGCCCAGAGCCCGACGCAGGGCTCGAGCTCATGGACCGCGAGATCGTGACCCGGGCTGAAGTCAGACGCTTAACCGACTGAGCCACCCAGGCGCCCCTATATTCAATTTTAAAATAGTAAAATAAAAAATTCAGTTCTAAGGTCACACTAGCCACATTTCAGGTGTTCATTAGTCACATGTGGCCAGTGACTTTCATTTTGGACAGTGCATTTCTAGTACATAAATTTAAATTATTTAAATAAAAATAGACATTTTTAGTAGGTTATTCCCCTCTTGGAAATGTCTTGGCATCTTGTAAGTTTTATAATGAAAACTTTTGTCTACTGATGTTTACTCCTTGAAATATTAAGTGTGTATTGACTTTAAAGACAAACAGGAAAAATGGACATTGTTTATATTTTTATTTTTTATGATGATACTTAGATAAAACTGTCTTTTATGCTGGTATTTGAGAGTAGCAGTCAATCTGGTGTATTAATTGTGAGCATTCTCCCTTTTGATACATTTGCTTTACTGGGATTCAGAATAAAGCGATATGGTTATTTGCAATTTGTTATAATTTAATTGGTTAAAATTCTCTTTTCTCAATATATTAAAATGGTATAATTGTACAGTGTAAAACCAGTAGGCTAATTTTATTTTCTATAAGGAACAGATGTCAGGGCAAAATCCTCCTAGCTTTTGAGCAGCCCCAGGCATTATGAAAAGTCTGCAAAAGTCAGTTTCATGGATAAACAGAAAAGTAGGCACTTTTTAAATTTAAGTACTACTTTGCATTTTTGTGTCTAATTCCACACTCTGATATCCCAAGTACCTTCTTAATTCCCTGTTATATCCCTCAAGACTCCAAGAGCAACTTCCATGTTAATTCATATCATTATAATTCTCTGAAATGGAGAGTGTAGCAAATGGGAAATTGCTAAAGAGTAAGGGATTTCAAATTTGGACAAATATTCACACCTTTCATCATGTGCATAAATACACACATCTTTTACCTTATGAGCATATAACGTAAGGTCATCTATTGGCAAATATTTTTGGAGTTCATCAAATTAAAAGAAAATTTGTCATGTGTTTGCATAGAATCACATAGAGACATTCAGTTTTCATATATCAATAGAATTCTTTATATTGCCTTATTCAAAATATACTATAGCTCAGCTGTTTGGTTAGATAAAGTAGATTTTTCTTGCTGACTGCAACTTGATGCTGAGATGGCCTGGACCCAGGAGTACTATAGCTATCTGGGGAACACAAGATCCAAATTAAATGTGCATGGAGCTTAGAAGTAAAAGTGGTGAGAAAATCATAAAACAGTAAGCTAAGTCCACATAAAAATGTTTGAACCTCATAAAAAAAATGAAGCCTGAATGCAGACATTTTTCATCTTTTTCTGTGAACCATGTTTCTCCTTGCAAGATAGTTTTGCTGGGTTTTGGGGCAGTTACCATGACTAGGTAATAAATAATGCAACTTGTTTCATATCAGTTTCTTCCTACAGAAATATAATGATTTATCTTTTTTTTAGTGTCTTCTGCTCTGTAAAGGAAGTATGTGGATGAATAAAGTCATGACTTTAGAATACACTGAACACGAAGGACTGGTGAGGTTTAACACTCAGTAAAGATTAGCTTCTCTTGCAAATAATTTTGTCGAGTAATTATGGAGCCTTAAAAAA
This sequence comes from Prionailurus bengalensis, assembly GCF_016509475.1. Taxonomy (NCBI): domain Eukaryota; kingdom Metazoa; phylum Chordata; class Mammalia; order Carnivora; family Felidae; genus Prionailurus; species Prionailurus bengalensis. The sequence continues at coordinate 98,615,743 of NC_057354.1, forward strand.
TAAAATTCATAATTGTTTCTTCAACTACAATTTGAGATTTTCATATGGCTATGGTAAGAATCTGTTAGAATTCACCACAGATTTACCGGAATCCAGTTAGCACTATTTTGTGCACGATCGCTACATAGAAAGAGAGTAGTAAGATAACTATCAATAATAGCCAAGTTATGGAAAGAGCACAAATGTCAACCAACTGATGAATGGATAAAGATGTGGTATATATATACAATGAATACTACTCAGCCATCAAAAGAATGAAATCTTGCCATTTGCAACAACCTGGATGGAACTAGATTGTAATTATGCTAAGAAAAATAAGTCAGAGAAAGAAAAATATCATATATTTTCACTCATACGTGGAATTTAAGAAAACAGATGAACATAGGGGAAGGGAAGGAAACATAAGCTAAGGATTGCTAGAGGGGGAGATAGATGGGGGCATAGGCATTAAGGAGGGCACTTATTGGGGTGAGCACTGGGTGTTATATGTAGGTGATGAATCACTAAACTCTACTCCTGAAACCAGTAACACCATTTCATGAAATATTATGTTGACTTTCTTTTTATACCAATTTATTAATAAGAGGAAATTAGATTCTCTGGAATTTATGTTTTTCATCCATATAGAAAGGAGATAGATTTTTTTTTTCAACTCAATTAAATTTTTTTTTATTAATGTTTATTTTTGAGAGAGAGAGAGAGAGATAGAGCGTGAGCCAGGGAAGAACAGAAAGAGAGAGAGAAAGGGAGACACCGAATCCAAAGCAGGCTCCAGGCTGTAAGCTGTCAGCACAGAGCCCGATGCGGGGCTCAAACTCATAAACCATGAGTTCATGACCTGAGCCAGAGTTGGACGCTTAATCGACTGAGTCACCCAGGCATGCCCCTCAACTCAATTCTTAAACAGAATACCAACTTTTATTTTTTTTTTAAGTGACCATATTTTTTAATAGGACTACTGTGGCCTCAGTATGTTTAAACAAATTTCTCTTAACTATATTTCTTTCCTAGTAATGGCTTACAACCAACTAAATTAGCATATTTAATGCATATTTCTGATTAATATATAAATTTATACATTGGTAAAATCCCATTGTATATGTTTTTCAGTTTCTTTAAAGCAAGAAAATCAGACATAAGCTAAAATATTTTTTGTTTCACTTAGAGATCTTTATTTTTTCAGCTATAAATTTTGTTGATTTCTTTTTCTTTTCACAAATTTTCTTAAGAAAGGGAGTAGAGGATTTGATGTGATAAAATATGAAATATATCTTTACAGAAAATATCAAAAATACTTATTGTATACTCTATTACCAACAAAGGCACTGCTTTTGTTATTTTCCTATGATTCTGTTAATCCATGTACCACTTTGTTGTACTTTTTTTTTTGAGGAACCATTCCTTTGAACAGTGTTAAAAAATGTTAAATTCTGTTGTATATACATCAACTCCTCCTTGCTAATTATTTATTTTATATCAAGAAAAAATCGATTAAATGATATCCTGATATAGAAAACTAGTATTAATTATACACAATGAAATCACCATACGGTAGTGATGAGAAAGAGGGGTGTGAGAGAGAGACTGGGATGAAGAGATAAACATTTCTTGTTGGCTCTACACCTCCACTGTAAATCAGTGAAGGTGTTCTTATTGTCAGTCAATAATGTACCTTTGCTGATGAAACATACATTACTTGGATCACTGCCATCTGCTGTGCTGGGGATAAAGACCTGTAGGATCTCAAGTGTGTAGTTAAATTACTTCCATGCAGAACATATTAGCCACAGAATGGACACTTAGCCCTTTGCTCCTGCTAGGAGCTGGAGAATATTTTCTGAGTAGCACAAATGAGCACTTTACCATTTGGGGTAAATTTACAGGTAGCAGTAAGTTAAAATGAAAGGTTAAACTTAAAGAGCGTGAATAAATTGGTTGAGATAACTTCTCGAGCAACTTATGTGTTTTTTTCCTATTAAATTTGAATTTTTAGTATTTAATACTTTGAATATTGTAGTATTATAGGAAAATGTAGCTCAATCATTTCCTCGCAGCCTAGTTAACTGAAGTTCTGTATCCCTGCTCTGTCTTCAAGGGCCATAAAATGGGAAAAAATAAAGAATAATCAAATGCAGTGCCACATAGGCTTAGATAAGATGGATCCTGTATTTTATTTAGAAGGGTCTGTATATCGCAAACAAAAAAAGACGTCAAGTTGTTTAAAAGACACATGGAGCCTATACCTTGGAATCTGGCCCTCAGTATTGGGAGGGTACGCTTTGTGTCTTTCAGTGTCCACGTTCATGAGCAACATCCTCAGGCTCCAGAGAATGCTTCTCCACTGGAGCTGTGTGTCCTATGGCAACCATGGCCTGATGGCATTAGGGTGTGACTGGTGCCAGTATGTCTGGGATGATACTCCTTCCAACTACAAGGAAGATTTGAGTGGTGGAGTTCTTTGGAAAGAGCAAAGACAAATTAGCCTTTTTATGTTTCAGTTTGTGGTCCTGGAAGTACTCCTAATTTAATTTAGTATTTACAGCAGTTGCACATACGAGGAACATTTTGTAGCATTAAACAGTCATATCAGTCCTATATTTGCATATATGCATGTGTGGGGATAACATCCATGGAGCCTAATACTCTTTGTAACGTTGAATAGAGCTATATCATTACTTTAAGGATAGTGAAATTGCAATATAAGTGACCATTATTTGTATGATGAAGTTGAATTACTTATAGTAATTTACTGACCCTTTCCAATATTTGATCAGAATATGTAGAGTACATTGTTTATTTTTAAATCTAAAAATTGATTATTTCCCTTAGAGAGCAGTTCTTTGACAATAATTCAGAAATTCATCTTATTTGCAATTGTTTTCAATAAAATAATCTCTGTAAAATACTGGCTTTAACAATAAAACTGTACTGAGACAACGCGGCGGCGATGTCCGCGAGCCAGGCGAGTGCCGCGGCAGCAGCTGCGGGGTTCTCGGTTCTCGCACACGCACAGGGCAGGGCAGGGTGGCAGGGCGGCTTGAGCTTCGGCCTCCCTCCAGTTCCCAGGCTTCGGCCTCCCTCCAGTTCCCAGGAAGGATAATACTATCCTTAGTTATAACCATAATGAGATGAGTACTGGCAGTGGTGTTAAGTGCCATTTTGAGCTGGCGGCCAGCGCAGAAGCAGCAGCAGCAGAGGCGGAGGCACCGGTGCCTCTCTCTCTCCTCCCCTTCAGCCTGAGCCAGGGGTGGGCAGGCGCGCGGGTGGCTGGAGGCAGTTCCGCTGCCCAAGAATGGGAATTCTCTTCACCAGGAAATGGAGACTGTTCTATCACCAGGGGCACAAAGTTATCATTCTTGGGCTGGATAATGCAGGGAAAACTACCGTCCTTTACCAATTTTCTATGAATGAAGTTGTACATGCATCACCTACAATTGGAAGTAATGTAGAAGAAATAGTGATTAATCATACGTGTTTCTTAATGTGGGATATTGGTGGACAAGAATCTCTTCGTTCTTCCTGGAACACATACTATACTAACACAGAGTTTGTAATTGTTGTTGTGGACGGTACAGACAGAGAAAGAATTTCTGTAACTAGAGAACTCTATAAAATGTTAGCCCATGAGGACCTAAGGAAAGCTGGATTGCTGATTTTTGCTAGTAAACAAGATGTTAAAGAATGCATGACTGTAGCAGAAATCTCCCAGTTTTTGAAATTAACTTCTATTAAAGATCACCAGTGGCATATCCAAGCATGCTATGCTCTTACTGGAGAGGGATTATGCCAAGGACTTGAATGGATGATGTCGCGATTTAAGATTAGATGATCTCTACTGACCTCTTCTCATAGACTTTGTATAAACGAAGTCCTGGACTTTACCTGAAAGCTGCAAAAATTAATGGTTTATATATATTTATAATAAACTGATTTAAACTTTTTCTATAAGAAGAAAAATTAACACCACTCATTTGAGAACAAAGATGAAGTCTTACTTTCCAATCTGCTTTCTCATTAGTCCCTTCCAAAGCAAGGTCTTTAAAGCTGTGATTGCCATTTTTCTCATAATGAATCCTCTCAGGACATTGTGTAGCTTCTGGTAAGTACAAAGGGAGAAGGAGACATTTTTAACTTTAAGAGCTTTATTGTCAGTATAAGCCTCCCTAGTTGAATGTTGTTCTCTTCTTGTTCCATTAAGTCAGACTACAAATCAGCACAGATATTCAGTTTCCAATATTTTAAAATGTAAGGTTACTTATGAAAAGTATTTTACATAAGGTTGTATATCTAATGTGTATATACCTCAAGTTCAAGTTTATGGCTTTGATTTATGTTCCAAAGAAAAGCAAATAACACAAAAGGTAATACTATCCTTAGTTATAACCATGATGAGATGAGTACTGGCAGTGGTGTTAAGTGCCATTTTGTGCTTTCCCCTGTGTTCTCTATATTGTACTAACCAACCCATGAAATTATTGAGCTGCTCTTAAAAAAAAAAAGTGAACGAAAAAGAAAGAAAAGGAGAAAGTTTGACATTTTGTACCTATTTTTTTGTTGATCAAATTACATACATGAAAACATGTAATCTGAGTGGAGTATCTGCAAACTTTCGGCTTAGTGTTAGGAATGGACAGAATTTCACATTGAGCAATTCTTGTTCCCTTTGTTGGATCTATGCCATCTAAATTACTGAGAAAATTGTTAATCCATTAATCAATCATTATGATTAATCAATCATTATGATTAAAATTATCAAGTGATTTTTTTCCCGCATTAATTGGAAGCTATTGTGTAAAATATGCCTACCCAAAGAAGTATCATCCTATAAATATTATAAAATAATTTACCTAGAGTCTTCTTAGGTATTGAATTAAACAAACAGTTAGAGTGAGTTTGAGATAAAAAGTACTTATTTTCTAAGCAACAAAGGTTATTTCTTAATTTGAAAATTTCTTATTTCTGGAGTTGGGATAGTTTGAGATTTTTTTTTTGTTTCTATGCTTTTTTTCTTTTTCATTTCTTACTAACCAGTGTGAATGCATTGACAACTATAAAATACAATTTTTTTAATGCTATTAAGAGTTGATCAGTGCACGATAAATTATTTTTACAAAGAAGTAACTTGGCCCCAAATATCTTATGTTTGGCTAGTGTATTTTGTTTTTCACTGAAAATGGAAAGATAGGAAGGTTGAAGGTATTTTTATTGTACTTGTAAACAGACTTATCCTAAATGTGTTCACACATATTTTTGGGTACTCTCTTTGTATATGTTTCATGCCCTGAAAATCTGAAGGCTGATCCAAACTGGCATGTTTTAGAATGTTCAATAAAAAAAGTAACTACCTTGAATATGAGCCTTTTGGATTTCACGCAGATTTTGATGAGGAGTAATAGTATATACTACAAGCATTGACAAAACTTTGAAAGTTTCTTTCTGTAAAATATAATATACTCAGTAGCTAAATCCAAGTCAGGCATGGGAGATCAGTGTTTAACAGTGGATGTTTTGTGTTTGTATTTATATTATAATGTTCATAATGCAAGTGTAACATTTTATAATATTTTAATATTTGTCAACTTGCTTTTACAAAAGTAAATTCTAAATTACTAAAAAAAAAACCAATAAAACTGTACTTTTGCCAAAATGAATATAAAAAAAGTAATTTCTATGGAATGAGCATATACTAAACTCTGATATATATTAATTTATTTGATGACTTATCCAAACATTACCAGTGTTCAGGGAAAACATTGATTAAATTCATTGCCTTAGAGCCTGTGCTTTTTTTAGTCATAAAATTAAAACTTTACACATATCTTTCAATTGTGTCAATGTAAAAATAGTTTTAAGTTAAGAAGATAAAATACAGTAGATATAATGATGTGTTGGCTATATTTGTGTTTTTGAATATTTAGACATTTGGTTTGAATTTAGATACATGTCTTCATTCGTACTGCTGCTTAGGCCCTGCCAAAGTTAGTGTGATGACCTGAGAGAAGTGTAATATTCTATTTATATTATATTTTGAAGAAAGGAGAGTTCATTGTATACTAAAAAGATGGTCGTGTAGAAGAAATGTGACTTAAACGGAATTTTATGAGATTTGCAGAGCAATTGTGATGACAGAAGATAAGTCAAGAGAAAGAAATAACAAAATCATGAAAGCAGAAGCAACCAGACATACCCACAGGAACTAAACGAGCCTCCTGGTTCAGGAGCTCCTCACTGATGTCCAAGGGTACAGGAAGTTGGAGCCTTTCAAGGAGACTCTTAAAAAGCAGGCAGTGGAGTTTAAGACTGAGGCAGTTGTAACCTACACAGAAATTAGAATTAAAATCACAATTTGGAACCTTGAAAGAATTTGTGTCCATACAGAGCCCATTGTCAATTTCATTTTCTCTTCTTTCAAAAACAAAACAAAACAAAACAATTTTATCTAGTGTCTTTTAAATTCCTTTGACATCAAGGATTTTTAGCTTACTTAGATTGGATCCCTTTAATTCCTCTCATAATTTTTTGCATTTGGTAAAGATTACTAAGTAAATGGTTAAATAATAAACTAATTATTCATACCATTAGCTTATTGAAAGAAGATTTTTAATTATTCTAATATTGATGCTACTGTGAGACTTTATTTCTAACTGAATCGTGAATCTCTCACAGATGAGGAGTAATTCTTTCAGTTTGCCGAGCAGACTTTTTTCACTTGCCAATTGAAGGATATTTGGGTTGTTTTAATTCTGAGTGATTATGAGTAGAACTTTCCTGGGTTGAATAGCGTCTTCTAAAAATTCATGTTCACTCAGAGCCTATAAATGTGACCTTATATGGAAATAGGGTCTTTCTAGATGTGATCACGTTAAATGAGGTCATTCTACATATAGTAGATTCTAAATCCTGTGACTGGTGTCCTTGTCAGGAAAGGGACATTTGGATATACAGAGACACAAAGTACACGCAGAAGGGAAAAAGTCCATTTGGAAATGAAGGCAAAATTTGGAGTGATGCAGCTAGCCAAAGGAAACCAAGGATTTCTGGCAATCACCAGCAACTAGGAGGAGGCAAGGAAGGTTTGGATTCTTTCTGAGAGCCTACAGAGGAGGACTTCTTGCCTCCAGAATGAGAAGACAGTAAATTCCCCCTGTTTTAAGCTATCTAGTTTATTGTATTTTGTTACGCAGACGTATGAATCTAATACAGAACTGCTATGGTAGGTCATATGATTATTTGCTTAGCTTTTGTAAGAAATTGTCAAATTGTTTCTTACTTAGCCTTCCCACCAGAACTCAATGAAAGCTCTGTTTGTTCTGGGTCCCATCCGGCCCCTAGTACACTACCTTTTAATTTTAGCAGTCCCTAGAGATGTGCAATAGCAATTAACTGTGGTTTCAAATTTTGCATTTCCTCAGTGACTGATGTTATTTTGATGTGGTTGTTATCTAGATCTCTGAATTAGGCCTTTAAATGCCATTTATCTCCCCCTTCATTTCCTAAAATGTGTTTCCCTTGTCTCTTTTTCTCTTCTCTTTCGCTTAGTTGAATTTATATCAATTTTTTTTTTCATATCATGATAATGGAGTTTCAGGAAGAATCATAGGTTAATGCATGCATTCAACCCACCATCTTTCCCAGAATTCCAGGCTTGGTTTTTATTCAAAATTACTTACAAATATGAAGGTGGAAATTAAAGAGACAGGTTTGATAAAATATAAATTATACAAATTAAGAAAATTGCATTGCCTTTGAAATTAACTTCCTATTTTTATAGCAGTGTAGACATTGTTATATTGATTGCACACCCATTGACAGTAAGATATAAGCTTAAAGTACATATGTAAGAATGCATAAAGTTTCATTTCCCGACTCTTGATAAATTTAAACATTCTAAGTCAGCATTCCTAATGTACTTAACCTCTATGATGATTTCAAAACACCTCCAATTTTTTTTATTCCTCCTTTCAAGAGATGAGGCTGAACTTCCCTTCCCTTGGGTGTGGCCTGGGCTCAGTGACTTGCTACTAATGAAAATAATGAAAGAGAAGTGATGGGATAGGAGTGTCTTTTAGCCTTTCTTTTTAGCTTAGCTAAAAGACACTGTGATTCAGCTCTCAGGATTTTATTTCACTCTCTATTATACTTGACTCATATAGTATTTTGGCACATCCAAGGGATGTGCACATCCCTTATCCTGTCCAGCATACTCTGGAGGCTGGCAGTTTTCTTGTTTTGTTTTTTTCTGTTGTTGTTGTTTTAAAAATTTTTTAAATCTTATCTTCAGTTCTCTACCAATGAATTAAATGACCATGATAAGAGTCCTCTGGTGTGACATTTGACATGTAAAAGAAAAACTAGATAATTCATATAATTTTTTTCTCTCTCTCAGGAAAGCCTTGTGAGAACCGAAACCAACATATTTTCCTGTGTTCATGTTAAAGAACTCTGGGACTAGGCATCTTTTCCTTTCTCTATATTAAACAATGTGAGGATAGGGAAAGATAAGATCGATACTTGCTACATTAGAATAAGTTCAGTACTTGCTCTTAGAAGATGAGATTACAAAGTATGTGAACACCTGACATGTCCAGATGAACTACGTGATCATCCATCCATCAAATACCAGGATCCCTGGGCTCACAATCCAAATTTTATGATTTTATCAACTCTACTTATTCCCAACTAAAACCCTAATAATATCTTCTCCTGATTATCTCCTTCTAGGAAGGATACTACTAATTATCCCCTAAGGGATTGTTCTTTATTGCAGTTGGCTTTGCTTCAACAATAGATTTCCTGCTTGTCTTTTGAGTATCAACACTTGTCAAGATTATTGTCCTTCTAGGAATAGGAATTTAAAAAAATATATATATATATAATGTGACAAAGCTACATGATGATTCGATTCTAGTTTGTATCTTCACACACTTCACAAACCTTCAAATGAAGTTGTATATCCTATATCTTTAATAAGTTGAGAAACATGATGGAGAAAAGAATATAAAAATACAACTGAAAGTAATCTAAAAAAATATTACATTGGAATCATCTTAGTTTATCCTTAAATAAAATTACTTATGTATCTAAAGGGTTCAGGCATTTTTAAAATGTTTATTTATTTTGAGAGGGAGTGCAGGCTCTTGGCATGTGAGGGGGGGAGGGGCAGAGAGAAAGGAGGAGAGAGAACCCCAAGCAGGCTCCTCGCTGTCAGAGCAGAGCCTGATTCAGGACTCAATTCAGGTCTCAATCTCATGAACCGTGGGACCATGACCTAAGCCAATATTAAGAGTCGACACTTAACCAACTGAGCTATCCAGGCTCCCCTAAAGGGTTCAGTCATTTTATTTTCCTACTGGAAATGGACCTTACACAAATGGACAGAGTGAGTAACACTTGAAATAATAGTAAGAGGTAATCTGCCATTTCTACATGGAATGGGCATTCTTTAGCTCTTCATTTATATATCACTAAAAATTAACTTCAGACTCTTTACTGAGAGCATATTCTGACAATTTTGTTGGTGCTAAGTACAACAGGATGACACTAAGCAATGTGAATAACAGAAAAAGAGGAAATTACAAGCAAACTGTGTATAGAGTACTACTCAATCTTTACTTACTCAGGAATACACCCACTTTGTGTTTCATTAATTTTGAAAGATTCTATTTCTGTGCTCTCATCTGCTTCAGAAACTAAATGTTTGGCCATATTTGAATAGTTTTTGGGTCACTCAGTTATCATTTCTACACATGTGGGAGAACTTAGCATCACAGAATCTACTCTCACAGTTAAACAAGATTTCAAAGGCCCTCTAGTCAATTAATGTAAACTTAGATTCTGCTTTATTTTAATTTTTATTCTCTATCCTATTTATTTTGTTTGAAAGTCAAGATTAGTAGTTCATCCATATAACAATCTCTCAGATATTTTAAAGACAATCATCATACTTTACCCTCTTTCCCTAGTTTGTCTACCATTCCTCAAAAATAAAATACTTAGTTCCTTGGCTATTTCTTTCACTTTCTCTAATCTCCTAATTATTATAAGTATTGCATACTTTAGACTAAAATTTTTAAAACTTTTATTTTTAAGCAATTATAGAGTAACAAGACATTGAAAAGTAAGTAGAGAGAGGTCACAAGTACCTTTTACCCAGTTTACCTCAGTGTATACCTCTTATATATTATAATACAGTAGTAAAGCCAGAATAGTACATTGATACAATTTGTGTATGACATTCTACCTCATCTTATCCCTTGTGTGGATTTGTATAAGCACCACCACCATCAACATAAAGATCTATGGAATGTATAAAGAAATTGTGGTTTATATATACAATGGAGTACTACGTGGCAATGAGAAAGAATGAAATATGGCCCTTTGTAGCAACGTGGATGGAACTGGAGAGTGTGATGCTAAGTGAAATAAGCCATACAGAGAAAGACAGATACCATATGTTTTCACTCTTATGTGGATCCTGAGAAACTTAACAGAAACCCATGGGGGAGGGGAAGGAAAAAAAAAAGAGGTTAGAGTGGGAGAGAGCCAAAGCATAAGAGACTGTTAAAAACTGAGAACAAACTGAGGGTTGATGGGGGGGGGGGGGGTGGGAGGGAAGGGAGGGTGGGTGATGGGTATTGAGGAGGGCACCTTTTTAGATGAGCACTGGGTGTAGTATGGAAACCAATTTGACAATAAATTTGACAATAAAAAACATAAAGATCTATGTCGTTACCACAGGTTCCCCTCATAGGACTTCTTTAAAGGCACAGCCACCCACTCACTCCCCACCACCATCCCTAACCCTTGACAAGTACTAACCTGTTCTTCATATATATAGTTTTGTCACTCATATAATGTTATGTAAGTGCAATCATATAATATGTGAGCACTTGAGATTGGATTCCTTTACTCAGCACAGTGTGCTGAGGTTCATTCAAGTGGTTGTGTTCAAGTTAGTTGTTTTATTGCTGAAAATGGGGCATAGTTTGTTAACTATTTATCTATTCAGGAACATTTTGGTTGTTTTCAGTTTTGGGTTATTATGAATAAAGCTGAGGTGTACATTCATGTATAGGCTTTGTGTGAACATATTTCTTTTTTGTTTCCCTAGATAAATGTCCAGGTTTGCAATTGTCGAGACATATGGCAACCATACATTTAGTTTTCTAAAAATTTGACAATTTCCCATCATGGCTGTACCACTTGACACTCCCTCCAGCAATAGATCCCATTTCTTTGCATCTTTGCTGGCATTTGATGTTGCCACTGTTTTTATTTGGCTGTTTTAATATTTGTATAGTGATATATCATTGTGTTCTTAATTTGCATTTTCCTGATGGCTACTTATGTTGAACAATATACTTATTTGTTAGCTATATACAAATCTATTTTTTACATTTATAACGTATATCATACTTATATTGCTTCTGTATATACTAGTGTGTGTGTTGTGTGTGTGTAACAAATTTTTATCAGTTGATATCTTAGCACGTCACTAGGGTAATTTCACTATTCCATGAATTTAATTCCCTCCAACCATTAAAATATAGCTGATTTCTACTTGTATAAAAAGCATATCCTTTTTCTGATAATTTATTAAGGAATCTGAAAATGATGCATAAATATGTACCAAAATCACAGATATCAGATAAGTATCCCAGCCCTCTAACTAATCCAGTCTTTTAAAAGCATATCCAAGCCAGAAGACGCAAAGAAGATTTATTAAGTGAACTGGAATTACACAGTCTGCAAGTGTGTGAAGCAGAGACAATTCAGGTTAAAATATTTTTAAGCAATCCATTGACATTGTGAATTACACACAGATCTTGTGGCTACATCTCTGATGCCAATCCACGATGTCCAGCTTCCGTGGAAGTAGCAACATCAAATTTTCAGTTTTACAAGATGCAAAGCATTTTTCCCTTTGCCATCGTATTTTGAAAGAAATTTGTATAATTATATATTTATCCAGAAACACACATTTCCATTTACATAACTGGCAATCAACTCAAATATTAAAGTGAAGTCTGAAGTCTGATAAGACAGCAAAAGTTATGATTAGTTTCTATGTTCTTGCTCTAATGTATGCATGACCTTGTAAACCCTTGAACCTCTTCAAAATATAGCTTAGACATTTAAGTCAAAGTTTAAATTTGCTTATAATCTAAAGCTTTGCAGGTAACATTTCCAAAAGAAAAGCTCCTATCGTGTGATTCCTGAGTTTGTTTCCACTTTCATATTCTTCCCTTAATAGCATTGCAATCCTAACATACTGTGTAGTTTCATAGTCTTATAACTGCTCTTATGAGGCATATAGAGGGCTATAGTGATGGTGGAGAGTAATGGTTAAGAGCCATACTTCCCCAGTTTAAAACCTGTCTCTGTCATTTAGTAGCAGAGTGAATTAGAGAAAGCTATGTTGGCTTTTACATTTTATAATTTCCTCATCTATAAAATAACAAAGGGATATTGTATAACTCCTTGAGTTTAGGGACGTATACATTGAAATAACACAAATGAAGTGTTCAAAACAGTGTCTAGCACATAGTAAAATACTTAATAAATTTCAGCTGTTCTTATTTTCATTGATCAATAAGCAATGAGCAGTTTGAATTTTTAAACATAATATCATTTACATTAGGACCCAGAGGGAAAAAAGTAATACTTAGGTTAAATCTAACAAAATATGTAGAAGATCTATAACAGAGAAAACTACAAAATTCTGATGAAAGAAAGCTAAAGAGATATTGTATGTTCCTTGATAGGATGACTTGATTGTCAAAACACCAGTTCTTCCAAACTAGACCTGTATATTCACTACAATTCAAATAAAACTCCCAGCAGTTATTTTGTGGTTATTGACAAATTGATTCTAAAATTTTTATGAGAGGCAAAAGATTCAGAATCACCAACACAATATTGGTGAAGAAGAGCAAACTTAGAGAACAAATGTTACTTGACTTCAAGATTTGGTGTAAAGCTACAGTGATCAACTGATGTAGTATTAACAAAATAATAAATTAAAAAATAATAAAAATGATAAAAGAGTAAATATATCAATGTAGCGGAATACAGAGCCTAGAAATACACCACCCAAATAGTCAACTCATCCTTGACAAAAGAGCAAAGGCAATACAATGGAGAAAAAATAGTCTTTTCAACCAATGGTGATGGAACAGTAGACACCGACATAAAAAAGAAGAAAAAGGGGCGCCTGGGTGGCGCAGTCGGTTAAGCGTCCGACTTCAGCCAGGTCACGATCTCGCGGTCCTTGAGTTCGAGCCCCGCATCGGGCTCTGGGCTGATGGCTCAGAGCCTGGAGCCTGTTTCCGATTCTGTGTCTCCCTCTCTCTCTGCCCCTCGCCCATTCATGCTCTGTCTCTCTCTGTCCCAAAAATAAATAAACGTTGAAAAAAAAAAAAAGAAGAAGAAAAAAACATAAGTAAAAAAATAATTAAAACAATTCTAGACATAGACTTTACACCCTTCACAAAAATTAACTCAAAAATATCACAAGCCTAAATGTAAAATGCAAAACAATGAGGTTTCTGGAAGATAATATACGAGAAAATGTAGATGAACATGGGAATGCTGACGACTTTTTAGATACAGTACCAAAGGCATTATCCATGAAAGAAATAATTGGTAAGCTGTATTTCATTAAAATAGAAAATTACTGATGTGTAAAAGACATCATCAAGAGAATGAGAAGTCATAGACTAGAATGAAATAGTTGTAAAAGACCCATCTTATAAAAATTGTTGTCAAAAACTCACAGACCTCTTAAAATTCAAGAATGAGTATATAGACAACCTGATTAAAATGAAACACCCAATTAAAAATGTCCAAAGACCTCAAAGGATGCCTTATCAAAGAAGATACATGAATCACAAATAAGCATATTAAAATATGTTACATGTTATATGTCATTAGGGAATTACAAATCACAACAATGAGATACCACTACACCTGAATGGTCAAAGTTCAAAACACTGAAATCTCCAAATGCTAAGAAGAATGTGGAACAAAAGGAGCTCTCATTTATTGTTGATAGGAATGCAGACTTGTTACAGCCACCTTGGAAGATAGTTTGGCAACTTGTTACACAATTAAACATACTCTAACCATATAATCTAGAGTCGTGTGCCATGGTATTAACCCAAAGGATTTCAAAACTTAATATAGACACCAAAAACTCCACATTCATATTTATAGCAGCTTTATTTATACTTGCCAAACTTGGAAGCCACCAAAATGCCCTTCAGTAGGTGAGTGGATAAGTAAACCACAGTACATCCAGACAATGGAATATTACTCAGCACAAAAAAAGAAATAAGGCACCAAACTATGAACACACATGAAGGAGCCTTAAATGCACATTAATAAATGAAGGGGGCAATCTGGAAAACTCACATACTGTATGATTCCAATTGTATAATATCCTGGAAAAGGCATGAAGTATGGAGACATTGAAACACTTCATGGTTGTCAAGGATTAAGGGGTAGGGAGAAATAAATAGGTGGAGCACTAAGGATTTTTAGGGCAATGAAACTATTATCTATGAACTATAATAGTGGGCACAGTTGTCAACACCTATGGAATGTACAGCACCAAGAATGAGCCCTAATGTAAACCATGGACTTCGTGTGATAATGATGTGTGAATGCAGGTTCATCCATTACATTATTTGCAATAATAATGGTGGGGTGTTGACAGTGGGGGAGGTTGTGTGAGGATAGAAGAAGGTATATAGGAACTGTTTCCACTTTTCATTCAATTTTTCTGTGAACTTAAAACTTCTCTTGAAAATAAAGTATATTTAATAAAAAAATAAACTATAAACAAACTATATATATACATAGTATATACGTGTACATGTATATATATATATATATATACATATACATACATGTATATATATACATATATATATAGTTTATTTCTTCAGTAAATACCAAGAGATATATTTCACATTACAAGATATTTACACAGTTCCCGATAAGGACCTAATACAGAATCACAATGCTAATTCTTGTGTTTCTTTCTTCTAATCATGATTTCACATTTGTATGATACCCATCTTTGCTCAGTCTTTTCCAGTGAGAAGCTCTGTGAACTTTTTTGATACTTTTTCATTTTATTATCATAAATTATTTTGTTCTGTATCATAAATGATATTGCTCTGTATTGCTAGCTATACTTCAGCAAAGGTTAGGCGAACAGGGACCATGTGCTGTCATTCCACAGTTTCATTTCATGGATCTCTGTTCTAATCCCTTCAAATCAAGTCCAACTTTATTGTTTCATTATATTTCGTTTTTTTATTTTGTTTTGTTTTTTTCCTGAGAGAACTTTTAAATGTTTAATTGAGGAAAAACCCTGATTTCAGTAGAAATTAAACTGATACAATGAATGCAATGTTTAATTGTTTTGGGGAGAAAGATCCCTTACAGATGTAAACTTACACTTATTTTTTAAAGCATAGCATTATTTTTAGAAATCATCATTTTATATCTTTAATTCTTTTTCTATCTTGTAAAATTATTTTTTATTTACACACAGTAAAATACATTTCTTTTGCTGTAAAAGTTTTTGTGTTTTTAAAAATGTAACAAGTTGTGTGACTACCACAGTTAAAATTCAGACAAGTTGATCACCTCCGAAAATTTCTATCATGATATCCTCTCGCAATCATATTCTCCCCACGAGGTAAACTCCTGGGGAACACTGATGTCTTCTCCATTCATACAGTCTTCTTAAAAAATGGAATCCTATAATTTCACTCTGACTTTGTTTGCTCACATTAGTCTTTTTAAAATTCTCCATTAATACAGTCTTCTTGAAAATAGAATCCTGTAATTTCACAGTAGCTTCTTTTGCTCACATGACTGCATTTAGGATTCATACGTGATGATGCTTCTATGAATGCTTTGTTCTTATGGGTGATAGCATTTCAGTGTATATATGTACCATAGTTTGCTTGTCTTTTCTTTTTTAAAATTTATTTATTTAAATTCAAGTTAGTTAACATACAGCGTAGTATTGGTTTCAGGAGTAGAACCCATTGATTCATCTCTTACATATGACACCCAGTGCTCATCTCAACAAGTGCCCTCCTTAATGCCCATCACCCATTTTGCCCATCCTCCCCACCTCCCTTCCAGCAACCCTCAGTTTGTTCTTCGTATTTAAGAGACACAGTTTGCCTGGTTTGCCTCCCTCTCTGTTTTAATCTCATTTTTCCTTCCCTTCCCTATATTTGTCTGTTTTTTTCTTAAGTTCCACATATGATATTTGATATTTGATATGATATTTGTCTTTTTCTGACAAATTTATCTCAGTACATTACATTCTAGTTCCATCCCTGTTGTTACAAATGGCAAGATTTCATTCTTTTTGATCACCAAGTAGCATTCCATTATATGTATATACATACATATACACATACACATACACATACATATACATACCACATCTTCTCTGTCCATTTGTCAGTCCATGAACATTTGGGCTCTTTCCATAATTTGGCTATTGTTGATAGTGCTGCTGTAAACATTGGGGTGAATGTGCCCCTTCAAATCAGCATTTTTGTATGCTTTGGATAAATACCTAGTAGTGCAATTTCTGGGTCATAGGGTAGGTATATTTTTAATTTTTTGAGGAACTTCCATACTGTTCAGAGTGGCTGCACCAGTTTGCATTCCTGCAACAGTGCAAAAGTGTTCCCCTTTCTCTGAATCCTTGCCAACATTTGGTGTTTCCTGAGTGGTTAATTTCAGCCATTCTGACAGGTGTGAGGTCGCATCTCATTGTGGTTTTGATTTGTATTTCTCTAATGATGAGTGAAGATCATTTGTGTTGTTTTCTTTTGTATGTTTATAAATTAGGTTTCTATGAGCATTTGTGTACAGATTTTTGTATAAACTTTTAAGCTTTCTGTATCATTTTAGTTAAAATGAGTTTCTTGTCAACTACACATAGTTTTGTCTTGCTTTTTTTTCAATCTAATCATAAAATATTTATTTCAATTAGTGTGTTTAGACAAATTACACTGAATGTAGTTGGTTTGTATTTAAGTGTACTATTTATTATTTTCTTACTTGACTCCTGATTTTTGTTCCTCTGTTTTCAACTTTAATCTCCTACTTTCACTTAGAATATTTGAACATATTTAAGTATTCTATTCTAATTTAATTATGGGATATTTTTTTTAGCTGTATCCCAATATATTAGCTCTTTCCTGGTTATTCTGACTTCTCCCATTCTACTTAAAGTAACTCAAGTAAAATATTGAAGCCTTGTAACTATACAGATTTCTTGACTCCCCTTTATATTTTTTCCTTTCATTTTTTAAATCTTAATTCCAATGTAGTTAACATAATTAATGTAGTTAATATAAAGTGTTATATTAGTTTGAGGTGTACAATCTCCCCTTTAAATGTTAGTTATCTTATAAATTACATATTTAGATAGGTATATAGATAGATATAAAATTTCAATCATTGTATTCATGTTTTTAAAATAACTTTGGTGGAGAAAATTAGTCTGTTCCACTTAACTAGATATTTAGTTTTTACTTCTCTGTTCAGAACTTCTATTTTTCCTTTTATTTCAAGCATGTTTACTTTTTTCTCATGGAGGATGGTAACAGTGACTGTTTTAAAGTCTTTGATAATTCTAACATCTGGGTCATCTCTGGGTTGGCAAATATGATCTTGTCTTTTCCCTCTTGAATTGATCAGATTTCCTGGTTTTGAGGGTTGTATACTGTATATTTTGAATATTATGCTTTGAAATTTTCAGTCCATTAACATTTTCTGGAAAATGTTAATTTTTTGTTTGTTTATTTTAAGAAGCGATCAATCTATTCAACTTTGTGCTATAAAGTCTGTCTCATCTACTGTGGGTGACAGATTATAATGTCAGTTCCATTCTCAAATCCTTTGCTATGATCTTTGTGCCACTTTTGTGTTCATTCTTGGGCTTGGATAGTGGCTTATGTTGTAATTCAATTATCAGAGCCTTCAGTAAGCACTTTTGGGTATATACTGCTCATGCAAAGCTTAGACGGATTATGCTATTTCCTACACAGAGTTAGAAGATTGATTTCATCAGCTATTTCCTCTCTCTTCCCTCTGTCCCTGGTCCGTTTCCTGGCTCCTCTGGCTAGAGTAATGGAGTTCTCTCAGAGTTTCAGCTACATATAGAACCGTGCAATGCTGGCTCTCAGGCTACAGTGGTTACAAGAAAAAGGGGAAAAAAGATGGCAATTCTTTTCACACTCTTCATCTAAGTTGCCATTGTTGTTTTTCTTCTATCCATAGAGATTGGTTTTCTCTGAGACTTTTAGGTGCTCTGCTCACCATGACAGCAGTGATTGTGCGTTTTGTGCAACTGGGGCAGAGGCATGAGAGGAAAAAAAAATAGAAAAAAGAAAACACCAAAAAAAGAAAAAAAAAATGAAGACTCCACATTCTTGGTCTCACAGATGTTCGTTTCCCAGTCCTCTGTCCAGAAAGTTAGACTATTCTTGGACATTTTAATGTCCATGCTTGCTAAACAGTTCCCTAATTCTAACCACTTGAGTCAAAGTGGGGGGAAAGGAGGAAGAAAAAGAAAATCTCACTACTATTGCATTAGTGGTTCAAGTTTTGACTTCCCTCACTCAAAACAGATGATTGGTGGATCACCTATTGCTGTTTAGTTTTCAGAGTCTTCTGGTGATTTATTTTTTAAATTTGCCCACAAATTTCAATTGCAATTAGAAAGAAAACTTTAAGGAATTACTCTCTGAGTGGTTCTTAAATTCTCTTTAACTTTCTCTTTATGTATTTTTCCCTATTCAAGTCAAATGGCACTTTTACAAAACACACACACACAAGCAAATACACACACACACACACACAATTTTATTCACTTCTGTTTTAAAATATTGGTGTTAGTGTTAGAAAACTGTAGTACTGTCTCTAAGAGAAATGCAAGGACTTTGTAAAATTTGATAGCACTTTATTTTATTTCAAAGCATTTTCTATCTTCCTATACAATTTAATACTTGAATTATTGAATCAAAGTTTCAAGAATCTTGACCAGCCCACGTGAGCAGAAGAAAAAGACATTAATGTTAAGGTGGGGTAATGCTGGTAAAAATATAGTGGGAAGAGGATTTTGCAATTATACTGCCTTCCTGTACTTTATTTTGTTCAACTTACTGGTGTTTTTCTCTGAGATGCTCATTTCTTTGAATTTGTCATTCTTTTTAGTTTAGGCTTATTATAGCATGTGTTGTTAATAGAATATAGATATGGATGTATCTCTCATTTCCTCTGGCAGATTTATGTTGTATCTAGAGTCTTTTGCCAAAAGATTTTGGTCATTTTATGTCATCATGTAATGACACCCACCATTGAGATGTGAAAATTAAAATTGTTTCCTAGTATGGGTACAAATTTCTATGGTGACTGGGAGTGGTGGCTGAATGCATTTCCTACTTAGAAGGTCTTTTAAAATTTGACGAAATAAAATTCAGAAAGGTGTTTGTTGTTTGCTGGATAAGTGAGGGGACTATATATTTCAAATTTAGTCATACCCTACAGTCTTTATTTTTCTCAAAGAAAATCCAAGGGAACACAAATAATTTTCCCTGAACATTTAACACAGAACTCAGAGGAGTGTAGTTGCATTCTGGGGTAACTTCCTTTGCATAGCCTAGGCATCTTTACTTCGCCACCTTCCCTGGAGGACTAAATCCAAATCACAGATTTTACCAACATACTTTTAGGCATAACCAAACCAGAGAACCCTCACAAGTAGTTAATTTAACAATTTACAACAAAGAGTTTATCTCAATGCCTAGAAAGAAGGTTCCGAAGACTGCAGTTGTGAGATGTGACTCACCAAGCAGTTATGAAAAGAGCATGGAAAAATGGGACTATGCCCAAATGTGCCTTTGTATGGGTGACATTGAATCCTTTACTGACTATGGCCAGAGACCTGAACAGTGTCCTTGTATTTGACCAATCTGGATGAATTTCTCTGGTCGGGTATAAGTGGGGTGTGAAGAAAGAGTTATATCTATTTCTTGGCAAGAAAAAAAATACACACACACATATGCACTCCAGGGAAGAAACACAAGAATGTTAAAGGAAAGAAATGTCCAATTATGAAGTAGTTAAAATATGATAATATTTGAGCAATTGATTAAATATGAAAATAGAGTATATATTAGAATTTGATGTTTTAGACACTTTCTTTAAAAGCTACAAGTTTAATAATTCAGAATCCAATATCTTCTCCACAAAACCAATTGTCTTAACAATGACTAAAATTTTTATCCTTATATATTTTTAATGATATTTATAAATATTTTATATACTTAATATAGAAAGAAAAAGAAAACTATATTAAGTCACATTAAATTTCTTATTTTACATCTCAGAAAGAATGTATATTAGTTTTAAGGTGATAAATCAAGAAATAGACATATAAGTGTAATATTTATTATAATATGGTTATCAGAAGTGAATAATTGAAAATGACAGAAAAATGGAAATATATTTCCCTCTTTTTGCCAACCTCAGATTGTGTGACCAAGCTTGAAGAAAGGAAAATGTGCCATTTCACTACATTTTCTTGTACTTATTTAAAATGTCTTGGGGCACCTAGGTGGCTCAGCCAGTTAAACATCCAACTCTTTTTTTTTTTTTTTAATTTTTTTTTCCAACGTTTTTTATTTATTTTTGGGACAGAGAGAGACAGAGCATGAACGGGGGAGGGGCAGAGAGAGAGGGAGACACAGAATCGGAAACAGGCTCCAGGCTCTGAGCCATCAGCCCAGAGCCCGATGCGGGGCTCAAACTCACGGACCGCGAGATCGTGCCCTGGCTGAAGTCGGACGCTTAACCGACTGCGCCACCCAGGTGCCCCTAACTCTTGATTTCAGTTCAGGTCATGATCTCACAGTTCGTGAGATCTGTGTTGGGTTCTGTGCTGACAGTAGAGACTGCTTGGGATTCTCTCTCCCTTTCTCTCTGCCCCTCCCCTCTTCAAAATAAATTTAAATTTTTTTAAATCTTTATTTATTTTTGAGAGAAAGACAGAGTATGAGTAGGAGAGGAGCAGAGAGAGAGAGGGAGACACAGAATCTGAAGGTGCTCCAGGCTCTGAGCTGTCAGCACAGAGCCCGACGCGGGGTTTGAACCCACAAACCGTGAGATCATGACCTGAGCCGAAGTCGGACGCTCAACCAACTGAGACACCCAGGTGACCCAAATTTTAAAAAAAAATTAAGTTTATTTATTTATTTTGAGAGAGAGACTGAGAGAGGGCAAGTGGGGGGTGAGGGAGGACATAGAGGGAGAGAGAGCATCCCAAGCAGGCTCTGCAGTGTCAGCAGATGAGGAGCTCGAATTCAGGAAACCACGAGATCATGACCTGAGTGGAAACCAAGAGTCGGAGACTTAACCGACTGAGCCACCCAGGCGTCCCTAAATAAATTTTTTAACATGTCTTATCATGTTCATGTATTAGTACTCTTATAATGAACAAAATAAATATACATACATGTCTCAAAAGAAAATAGTAATAAATACAGAAAGCTGGATAATAGAAGGATAAAAATGTTTTCCTTATTTTTCCTGGGGACTGAGAAGGATTAGCAAAACATCTTGTAACAAAAAGCAGTCATTTTTAAATCATGATTTGAATAATTAAATTACTTTTTTAAGTTGTACATAAGTTTTGAGGAAATGATTCATATGAAACTTCCATGAGAGAACTTAAGAATGTGGCTATTTAAGATTATTCAGTTAAATGTTTATTAAATACTTATTAAAAGCAATCCTTTTACAAGTTAATAGAAACACAGTGATGGAAGTGTGTAAAGCCACAGTCTTTACACATGACAAGTGTTTAAACAGCAGGAAAATAACGTTTGACTTTTTTAAGATGTGAAATTTTATACTAGAAAAACGCAACAATGCACTGTGCTACCACAGGACGAACTGATAATCAGAGCAGGTATATAGGATGGCTTGAAAAGGTGGACGTTGAAGGATAAGTACAATCTCAAAATAGAAAACTAGTCTGAAGGGTGGGTAACAAAGTTCAAGTAATAGAGTTGGGTGTGGACTGTTGGATGAGATACATTGATGGCCAGAGATGGAAGTAGTCAAGTGAGGAGAGGTTGGTCAGTTCATGAAAGAATATTTTAATCCAAAGAAGAGGTTTGGTTTTATCTTATTAACACTAAGTATTTATTAAATATTTTAATCATAGAATTAATATACTCTAAATAGCATTGTTTTTATTTTTATTTAAATTCATGTTAGTTAACATATAGTGTAGTATTGGTTTCAAGAGTAGAATTTAATGATTCATCCCTTACATATAACACCCAGTGTTCATCCCAACAAGTGCCCCCTTAATGCCCATCACCCATTTAGCCCATTCCCCTACCCACCTTCTCTCCAGCAATCTTCAGTTCGTTCTCTGTTTTTAAGAGTTTCTTACAGTTTGCCTCCCTCTCTGTTTTTCTCTTATTTTATTTTACCTTCCCTTCCCTTATGTTCATCTGTATTGTTTTTTAAATTCCACATATGAGTGAAATAATATGGTATTTGTTTTTCTGTTATTTATTTTGCTTAGCATAATACATTCCTCTTCCATTCATGTTGTTGCAAATGGCAAAATTTCATTCTTTCTGATAGCTGAGTAATATTCCATAGCATATATATATATATATATATATATACACACCACATCTTCTTTATCTGTAAATTCATCAGTCAATGGACACCAAATAGCATTTTTTTAAGTTTTATTTATTTCTTTTGAGAGAAAGAATGAAACAGAGAAAGGGCAGAAGGAGAGGAGAGAGACAATCCCAAGCAGGCTCCTCACTGGCAGCACAGAGCCTGACATGGAGCTCGAACTCACGAACTGTGAGATCGTGACCTGAGCTGAAGCCAAGAGTCTGACACTTAATAGACTTAGTCACCCAGGCACCCACCAACTAGCATATTAGAAAAATTATTTGTATAGCCATGTTTAGGATAATTAAGGAAGAGCCCAGAGACAGAGGAGCAGGTTTTTAAGCTATTGCATTACTTTAGGGCTTCCAATTTTTTGTTTACTGGGGAGGTGAAAAAGAGTAGATGGAATCTTGCAAAATTAAGTTAAAGTCAGCAATTTTGCTTGCTCTAGTTGCTTACTTTATTTTTTGTTTATATCTTTCCACCTTTTGTGGGGAGTAAAATAACCTCATTCAATGAAGAATAGTGGTATTTCTTTTCACAAGTAAAAACTAATGGGTATTATCATTGTGTTTATTGCTTATTTTGGTCAATATCACTGATACTCTAATCCCTACCAACATCTACAAAATTATTATTTTTAACAGTAATTTAATTTAAAATATCAGATTTAGGGTTCTGTGAATTTTTTCAAAAACTATATCCAAATATTGCAAAAGGTATCTCTAATTTTCTAAATAAATCATGTTAATAAAAACTGTGTCTTTATATCAACCTAAACATCAAATTGTCTCAGTTTCATAGATCTTTCAATGATACAAAAAGTTGGGTCAATAAAACTAATAGAATATGTGTTTATTGTACATTATGAATAAATAAATAACAGTGTTACCTTTAACATCCAGTGTGTGTTACAACACTGTTTGCCGTTTGTGGCAATTAATATGCCCGCCTCTGCTTTTCTTCCACTAGTTGAGATCCTTCAAAATCAGGCACAGAAGATGGAGAATTCCCATGTATGCGGTCATTCGACTAATACCTCATCTTGACTGAAATATCATCATCTTATTTTTGATAATCCAAAAAGATCCCAGTTTCATACATATTTGGTACTCCAAAATTTATATGTACTTGAGAAACTTGAAATTAAAAAATGAGCCATATGTAGGATATTTTGATTCTTCATTTACTATATTAATTTTCCACTTCAAATGTCTCTAAAATTAGAAAAGACACTGAACGTGAACCCCCCAAAGCCTCATTTAAAAACAATTTGAATTGCCACAATTATCATAAATCACTCTATTAGGGTAATTTTCTATCACTTATGACACCATCACATTTGAGTTCATTGGGGCTTTCCTAAATAAAACATAACTTTTCATTGTTAAATAATGCCATGTGCCTCTTCTGCATTTTGACTCAAATGGATGTCAACTTATAGTTCAAAACTGAATGAATAAAACACTCCATAATTATTTCCTAAAAAGTTCATAGTTTAGCTATCAAGATAATCTTCTTCAGCATATTATTTTAAAAATTCTGTCATGTTATGAATAATCATATGTACCATGTTATGGTGAGAATTTTAGGGCACCTCTGAGCTAAAGTTTATTGCTAGGATAGTTAACTCAGATGGTTACTAAAACAAATGCAGAATTCACATTTCTGGAAATCAGATAGCTTTGCTCCATTTTTCAAGTTACCCAGTAAATACATCTTTAAAAGTATCTGCCACTGTTTTAAGTCCCATCAAGAGAGACTCTGTAGATTTTATCTTCATCTTCATTAAACTCAAACTCTTAAACTCAACAAGGAAGATTCTCCTTCACTGAAGGTCCAAAATCTAGTTAAAATGATAGTTCATTCTGAACATAAAATCACTTTTCCATGCTTTACTGTAATGGAAAATTAATTCCTTTTAGTTGTTAGAAAAGGACCAAATAGCCTTACTAGTTTCAGAGACCTAGTAGCTTATATAGGTTCAGAGGTATCTCAGTCCCCATATGCACATCTTCCTCAAGGAGTAAGTTTTTATATCTTAAACACTCCTGGAGGCTTCACTTTTACCTATTTCATACCCCAGACTACATATTATCAATAGATAAGAATTGAAGGCAATTCTAGGCAAATGAAAGTGAGACAGGACAAAATAAAACTATGAGTGCCTGGGTGGAAAATGGAAACTCTCGTTGGAACAAGGAGATCCAAGCAAGACAAAGTATTGGCATTAGTTCAGAAAGAGACAAATTGCCAAGAATTTATAATGCAGTCCCCTATTCCTCTCATTAGCAGGAACAACCTAGAGGTTGCCCTGTCACTGTAAATTACATGTTTCAAATGAACATGACCTATTTCTCCTCCTTGTTGAATGATTTTGTGACTTGTTACATTCCCCTTAGCACAGGCTTTTACTAACATTTTAGGTTTCTTGGAGGCATCTAAACCTTGAAGGAAAAGAATTAAGAATGAAATTTAGAAACAATAACATAATCCTCTTATACTCCCTGTATTTTGAGTTTGAATCTGAAAGAGTTTGAATCTGAAGAGTCCTTATTCCCAAGCCAGTGCCTGAATAATCATGAGTGGCTTATTCCTTACAGGAAGATGAATAGACTATTCCAGTATCATCTGAAGGCATCCAAAATGACCCTGAATCCCAAAACAATCTGAGCATGGTGGTTAAGAGTATGGGATGATACTTTTAATTAAGTTCAAATTCCAGTGCGACCACTCAGTAATTTTGCTATATAGGCTACATAATATTTGCTTGGAGCCTTAATTTTCCATCTATAAAATGGCCATGTTAATAATAATAGTAATAATAATAATAATAATAATAATAATAATATGTTACATATAGCAAATAATAGAAAATGTGTGAAAGTACTTAGTATAAAAAGAACCATAATAGTAGTGGTAGTTAGTAGTAGTGGTATGATTGGTAAAATTTAAAAAAAAGGAAGTTCAAGATTTTTGCTCTGAAAGGAGGTTATTCAAAGCTATGCTTTGTTTAACCTAGTGTTACTCATTTAATGCCTCTTGCACTAATTTCACCTAAAATTTACATCATTCTAATTACTTCTGCTCTTTCCATGGACAACCTCTGAACACAATCATTTTAACTGTATCTTCTTTGCCCAGTAGTTCCATCTTGGTACTGATGCCTTTCTGTTCTAATTTTACTTCTAGGAGGTTTGCCTCTTTTCCACACAACTGATGAGACTATCCTAAATCCTGCATTTTGCAGAATCACTAAATAGCTCGCCCTGTCTTTCTATATAAAGTTGCAAAATTCATTTTTAGTAGTTTCTCCATCCTACTGTCTGTATCCAGTCTTTTGACATCTTTCCTTTCTAACTCAGAAGTCAGTCTCCTTTATCTCTTACGAGTGCTTGAATTCCTTCTCAGGTCACCCCTGGATTACTAGACCAGTTTTTTAAATAATGTTATTGCTACCTTCCATCTCTGTAGTTCACACTCTTCAGTTCCAAAATATTTGCTTCTAAAATGGGAATTTAATTACAACTTCTGTTTGAATTTTCTTCTGAGTATACACTTGCTTCAGAATATGTTTTTCATTGCCTTTGGTTTTACTGGTATTGTTATTGTTGCAAATTCATTTCAAGCCCATTTAAGCAGCTGAAGCACTAAAGGCCAAAGAAAAAGACTTCCTCTCAATTTGCATTACTATCAGACTCCCTAGATGTAATCACTCTTCAGAGTTTTCCTTGAATCTCTCTAAACATATTCTAAGGATTAGATTGTCAGGTGAACTCACTAGAATCTGAGATCTTATCCACTGTAAAGCTTTCCAAGTAATTTCAAGAATGCTAGTAATTCTGAGGCAGACGTGAAGCCTGAGGAAACTAGGACCGCCAAAGTTGCTCCCAGATTGAGTTTATGTCTACCCAGATATAATATATGTAGACACATCATACACCCAAAAGGCAACTATTTCAGTTATGAAGCATCACTAGTTTATTCTCTGACATTTATATAACTTGTTACACTTTTCAACATTAATACATAATACATGCTATTTTCCAATTTGCATGTATTAAAATTACTATCCATATGTTTTTATACCTAATTATTATTAATGGATTTCCAGTATTTTAAAAGAATATACTCTATATTTCCTTTCCTATACTGATGCATTTTTAGTTGTATTTTGATAGTACAATAATAGTTGAATTTGTAGGATTTTGATATACTTTTTCACATTTGTAAAAACGTATCTGAAGAAATATTCTTACAAGGGTTATACATTTTAATTTTGACAGATATAGTAAAATTCAAATCCAAAACATATTTCAAATTAAACTGTCAAATTAAACTGTGTGAGTACATATTTCACTTTCACAGTTGACATTATTTTTAATATTTTTAATCTTTGTCAGTTTTATGAGTAAAAAGTATTACTATTTTAATTGAAGTATAATTAACATAAAATGTTATGTTAGTTTCAAGTGTTCAATATGATTCAATAATTCTATACATTTCTCAGTACTTATCAAGACAAGTGTACTCTTGGTCCCCTTGTATCTATTTCTCTTATCCCCCAACCCACCTCCTCTCTGGCAACCACTAGTTTATTATCAATATTTAAGAGTCTGTTTTTGTCTCTTTCCTTGTTCATTTGTTTTATTTCTGAAATTCTACTTATGAGTGAAATTATGTTATTCGCCTTTCTCTGACTGACTTATTTTACTCAGCATCATGGCCTCTAGGTCTATCCATGTTGCTGCAGATGGCAAGTTTTCATTTTTGATGACAGAATAATATTCTATTGTATGTATATATGTGTGTGTGTGTGTGTGTGTGTGTGTGTGTGTATGTGCGTGTGTGTGTATATATATATACCAGTTCTTTATCCATTTGTCTATGGATGGACACTTAGGTTTCTTCTATCTCTTGGCTTTTGTAAATATTGCTGCAATAAACATAGGGGTGCATGTATCTTTTTAAATTAATGTTTCCATTTTCTTTCAGTAAATAGTAGTGGAATTATTGTATCATGTGATAATTCTACCTTTACTTTTTTAGGAACCTCTATACTGTTTTCCACTGTGGCTGCATCAATTTGCATTCCCACTAAAACTGCACAAGGTTTCCTTTTTCTCCACCCCCTGGCCTACACTTACTACTTTTTGTTTTGATTTTAGCCATTCATACATGTGTAAAATGATATCTTATTTTGATTTTAATTTACAAGTCACTGATGATGAGTGATGTAGAGCATCTTTTCATGTGTCTATTGGCTATCTGTATGTTTTCTTTGGAAAAATTACTACTGAGGTCATTGCTCATTTTTTAATCCAATTATTTGTGTAAACGTATTATTTCATAATTTCTGTATATATTTTATTCATCCAGCAAATAGTTTTGGAGTGGCTATAAATTACTAGGCATCATATTTGTGGTTGTGATATATTGATAATCAAAATATTAAATCCTGGGGTGCCTGGGTGGCTCAGTCGGTTAAACATCCGACTTTGGCTCAGGTCATGATCTCACAGTTCATGGGTTTGAACACTGCATCAGGCTCTGTACTGACAGCTTAGAACCTGGGCCTCCTTTGGATTCTGTTCTCTCTCTCTCTCTCTCTCAAAAAATAAATAAATGTTAAAATTTTTTTTTAATATTAAATCCTGGGGCACCTGGGTGGCTCAGTTGGTTAAGTGTCTGACTCTTGATCTCTGCTCAAGTCATGATCTTACAGATCGTGAGATCAAGCCCTGTGTCAGGCTCTGCACTAACAACATGGAACCTGCTTGGACTTCTCTCCCTCACCTCTCTCTACCCCTCCCTCCCTCACAGGCACTCTCTTTCTCTCTCAAAATAAATAAATAAACTTTAAAAAAGATTAAATCCTAGTGGAGCATCACGGAAGAGAAATAGTATGGGAACTAATGGTAAGTTCTGTATAAATGTTCCGAAGGGAAAAATAAAGCAGTTCAGATGGATAGATTGTGGCATGCTCCTTTCAAATGGATTGAGGAGAAAATCTCTGAGCAGATAATATATAAGCAAAAACCTAAAATTTTTAATATTGAGGTAAATTTGAATGGCCAGTAAGAATTAGCATTGCTTTATTTTTAAGATTTAGTACCTTTCAGCATGTTTCTTCATATTTGATTTTCTGTGAAATGCTTGTTGATAGCATTGGATTATTCTTCTGTTGAGTGATATGTTTTATTATAAATTTTATTAATCTATCTTCTGTCATAAGTCAGGATATCATTTTATATAGTCCAAAGGGTATATGAGGATCTTTGAGCCTGCAGATATTGTCTCATTTCTGTCAAATTCTATGATGTGTATTAAACCAAAATTACATGAAACTTATAACTTTGTACCTCTGTTATTTTTTTTCTCCATATAGAACACACATATACATCCTTTAAAATAAGGCCTATTTATCTCCTCAGCTATGAAGCCTTTTTTGAGTTTCCAAGAAAGAGTTGGCTCCTTTCCCCTCTCATCTCCCAATATCTTATCCTTATCCTTATTTATCACATTCTATTGTAATCTTATACTCATTTCTTTTTTTTTTAAAATTTTTTTTTTCAATGTTTATTTATTTTTGGGACAGAGAGAGACAGAGCATGAACGGGGGAGGGGCAGAGAGAGAGGGAGACACAGAATCAGAAACAGGCTCCAGGCTCCGAGCCATCAGCCCAGAGCCCGACGCGGGGCTCGAACTCACGGACCGCGAGATCGTGACCTGGCTGAAGTCAGACGCTTAACCGACTGCGCCACCCAGGCGCCCCATCTTATGCTCATTTCTAAATAGTCTCTTGTGACTTCTTATGCATTTTCTTACCAAGATTTATCAGAGCATCTGATGCTTAGTAGGTTTTCAATAAATTTGATCTAAGACAATAGATAAGTAACAATAAATGCAGCATTCTTTTCTTTTTTTTTATTTTTCAATATATGAAGTTCATTGTCAAATTGGTTTCCATACAACACCCAGTGCTCATCCCAAAAGGTGCCCTCCTCAATACCCATCACCCACCCTCCCGTCCCTCCCACCTCCCATCAACCCTCAGTTTGTTCTCAGTTTTTAAGAGTCTCTTATGCGCAGCATTCGTTTCTAGAAGACAGAGCGACCATAACTAAAATACTCATTTGAAGGATGCAAATTCATCACTTTGTGTCTTCCATATACAAGAAACACACTGTAGTCAAATGTAGAGAGCTGCTTTTAGTCTTTGATTTGTACTGGCCTCTTAGCTACTAAACAAAATCCTTCACATTTATCTGATTGTGTTGATTTGGGACATTTATTATTGTGTCAGTTTTGTTCCTTGTTCCTCTTTTTAATTCCTTCCACCAGACCATTCTCTTTCTCTTGTGGTCTGTTTGCTGACAATTTAATTAGCACCATTTCTACTACCATTGTGCATTGTTTGTAAATGCAGTAAGAGAAAGAGAAGATAGAAGAAGTGCCTGAGGTCTTTGTGTACATAACACCTCAAAATCAGCTCCTACAAGTTTCCTGAGTATTCCACTGTTTGTGTTCTTGAGTTATGTCTAAAGAGTATGTCTTTGGTGTGCTTTCAACCCAATACCATAGGCTTGCAGTATCAGAATAATAAGAGCTACTGCTTTCAAGCCCATTCTGAGGTGGCCATCTTCCATCATTGTGTGCCCTGGACTTAGAATCTGATTTGAATCTCAACCAAAGTCTTTAAGTTTGGACCAGAAAGCATCAGATGGCCTCCAGCCATGCAGGACCAGGAAAGTTGGGTCTTCAAGTGCTCAAGGGGTGGCCAGGATTTCAGTCACAGAAGGAAAGCTTGTAATGCAAATGCTAGTTTGCAGAAAGCTGGTTAGGAAATTACCATACATTGTGTGTGTATCATTTGTAATGACAGGCAATAGCCTATCACAAACACACTTTCAGTCCATAGATATTTTCCACAGATATTCATTTAGTAACCGAATAACTGGATACATGGGAGATAGAGGCACATGGGGGTATCCACAGAGAGTGAGGCAGTAAGAAGATGAGAGGTAGACAAGAGGGTAGTTATAGCCAGCCTTCAGTGAGATGGTGATCACAAAGCTACTCCAAGTGACTGGGATATTCAAAGGTCCAACTAAAAAGAGATTAGTACATATGTAACTGCTGTGACACTTACAATCAACAAATTGCAGTTACAACTCACTAGATGTCGAACTTTGGGATGAGAAAATGTGTGTAACCATCAAAAACACAGAAAAATGAGAGATTATATTGGGGGAAGGAGCAAACAACCTTTATATAGCAGGATATCCTGGTAGAAATGGGCAAATAAGTTTGTATAAAGCAGTCAAATGGAGGGTCAGTAGTAGCATAATACCTAAGACAGGTGCAAGGTCTCCAACAAACATTCTTACTAATACGCTCTTCTGCACAGGAAAGTTATTTGAGATATTTCTTGCTTTCAGAAATGTTGAAACTGGGCCAAAGTCTGTTATTAAATATTTAAACTTCACAACATTTAAAAGAGTGCATTGCAATTCATAAAAATCAGTAAATCTCCCAGTCAGATTGGATGTGACATATTTGTTGAATATTTCAGATTTTTTTTTTGGTGTGTGTGTTACAGGTGACCATTCACTTAGTTCAAGTCAACTCCAAGTCCTCTGCTTTTGGAATGAATATTATATACAGGGAAATTTATGCAGATTTACAAAGTTCTCCATGTAGAAAGAAAAATTAATTAAGATAATGTTAAGTAAGACGCAGATGGTCACTGTGGATATGTCAGTTGTTCATGTAAAAAGTTATTGCTAATAAAGTTCATGGTAATTGGCATGTAACTTACTATTTAACAATGGTTTGGCTTAGTAGTTAAGGCCAGAAATAAGGAAATAAGATATCGCAAATTTTTAAAGGGAAGTGTTTACATTTATGTCTTAAGGGTTAGATCAATTTCTAACTATAATGCATGTCAAATCAGTAATTAATACACCATTCTGCTTTAAACAGTCTTGTCGTCTGAAAATCCATACTGGTAAAAGAAGAAGAAGGGTCAGTCTATAAGAAAGAATTCATTTCAGAATGATTTATTTATTTTAAAGAAGATTCTTCCATGTGTTATTGTACTCAGCCTAAATTCTAGAGTGAGAGAGGCTGATCGTTATCAAGTTCCCTCAATGAGAGAAAATATGGAGTGAGGTATCAGGCCGCACAAAAGGAAAGGACCCAAGCCATAACATACAGGAACATTAAACAAGGTAGAAAGTTTAACAATGTTACATTGTAAGGCAAGATATTTTGGATATTATTATTTTTCTGGAATATAAAAGAATTGGTACAGCCTAAGACTTATAGCCCTGTGTTTTAAAATATTATTTTAAAATCTAAGTTTTTTCTTAAGTATTAAGATTTGTAGGGGTACAATTTTAAAGGTTGAAAGATCTGTTTTTTTTCCTTTTTATCTTTCTCTGTCATTTGATTTATGTTATGGTTTTTACATTAAAAGATAATAAATCATTGAAATGTTTCTGAGATCAGAATGAGGTCAGGTTGTGGATATAGAGAATATGTTCATTGTGACTGGCTCCAGGATCTGGGTTTAAGAGAGAGGTAGATAAGGAGAACACACATTGTTTTTTTATTTCCTTAGATTTTTTCCCCTCAAGTCTAGCAAAGGAACAAATAAAAAGATTTGTAGCAAATTCTCAAAGAGTAAAGATATTACTTTGGGCTATACCTTCCTTTATCCGTGGATCTTCTCAGCAACCTGAATGTGGTAAATAAAGAAGTGGACAAAATGCAAACAGTGAGGGAATCCGAAATTTAAAATATTTATTTAAAAATCTTTTAAATATAATTTATTATTTTAAGCTTTATTTAATTTTTAAGCTTATTTATTTATTTTGAGAGAGAGTGAGGGAGAAAGAAAAACTGTGCGTACAACACAGGGGAAGGGGAGAGAGAGGGGAGAGAGAGAATCTTAAGCAGGCTGTGCACTGTCAGTGTAGAGCCAGATGCAGGGCTCAAACCCACGAAGGGCGAGATCATGACCTGAGCTGAAATCAAGAGTTGGATGCTTAATCAACCAAGCCACCCGGATGCCCCTGTTTTAAGCTTTATTTTAAATAACTTCTGGTATATCACAGATTGATTACTAATGTCACTGGTATGTCATTGCTCCTTAAT
This sequence comes from Prionailurus bengalensis, assembly GCF_016509475.1. Classification (NCBI taxonomy): domain Eukaryota; kingdom Metazoa; phylum Chordata; class Mammalia; order Carnivora; family Felidae; genus Prionailurus; species Prionailurus bengalensis. Next base: position 98,648,654 of record NC_057354.1, read on the forward strand.
ATCAAAGGAATCACAAGTTCATACCACCAAATTGAATTTTTTTGTCATCATGATGATGACTCCAAAATAATATTTGGAAAAGGGAATGGATAAAAAAATGAAAGCACACTTAGATATATACATTCATATTTGCTCCTGAGTGACTTCATCCCTCATTATATTCTTTTCACCTATGAGAGAAACATACATTTTGAGAAATTTTGAAAATATTTCAGACAATAAGTTGTTTGTATAAGTGAGTATATATTTTAATGACTTTCCTCACATACAATCAAAGGGGTGAATTATTCTTGGCTTTAAAACCCAGACTGCAATTTTGAAAAGCTCCTAAACCTGCAGCTTCAAATCCTCTCTGACACCTTCCCTGTGATAAAATATCTGATGCTTCTGGAAAATAATGTTTCACAAAGAACACTTTTACTGGGACTTTACTTGAAGAATCAAAAAGTCTAAAATAAAGCTATAAACAAAGTGTGGGTTTAACAACAACCACTACATACCACAGACATTTAAAGCAGGAGTGGATAGAAAATGAGTCAGGCAAGTCTTGACAATTGGAGCCCATATAAAAATAGTTTTAGAGAACAGTTTTGTTTTATCCTGATTGCCAGAGGCAGAGAATTTAAGACACTGCAACAGAGAGATTAGTCCTGTTTGCTTTTACTGACTACTTTATTTGAAACCTCTCCAATTATATTTTCAAAAATAGCATTGAAAGCATTGAGCAAGGATGTTCAATAAAACATTTGTTACTTTATCCTGTTTGTCTCTCACTTGCTGAATTACTCTGAGAGAAATTAATGGATTTAAGATGCAGAAGAATAAAGATTACTGGCAATTATATTATCAAGGAAACCTGAAAAGTAATATCACGAGATTGATTTTAACTCTTTAAAAATATGCATTTATCAATCAATGACAAAAGTTTTCTAGGTCAAAACTTAGAATAATTGCAAATATTGTTTTGGTGATAGGTTAATAAATACACATTGGGTTTGTATAGTTAATGTTTAATAATTTAATATAGATTAAATAATTGGATATTGGGATGAGGGAGATTTCTCTTGTGTCCAGATGAAGAGGTTTTTAAGATCAATATTAAATTCATTTTCTTTCATGAATTCAAGAGATTTTCCTCATATAGAGTAAGCCCAGAATGCCTATTTGTGGCACTATGGTTAAGTAGGTACTATTTTAATGCTTTGAAAGTATGAAACTTTTATTCTATTAGAATAATTTTCAAAAAATTAAGATATGGCTTTCATCAAATTTAAACTCAGCATGTGTTGTTGATGTTGTTCAACACATTAATTAATGAGGGAACCAGTAAGATAATACAACTGGCTTAAAGAAACATTTGAGAAATAGAGATTTACATAGTCCAGTAAAGAAATGCTAAAACAAATTTGCTAATACATAACAAAACCTTGTACTGTTTCATAGGACAAAAAAATCTGTAACCTTTGTGGTTACCTTTTTTATCAGATAGAAACCTAACAGGTTAACATGTAACTTTTTACTTTCGGGTTCTAACAGAAAAATTGAAATGCAGGATCAAATTCCCGTGCATAATACTGAATAATTAAATACTGAGTGATAAGTTTAAAAAAATGATATTAAAAGAACATGCAGCCATTATGCTTTGTTTCCAAATTTTAATTTTTTTAAATGTTTACTAATTTTGAGGCAGAGAGAGACAGAGCATGAACGGGGGAGGATCAGAGAGAGAGGAGACACAGAATGAGCTGTCAGCACAGAGCCCAACACGGGGCTCGAACTCACGGACCGTGAGATCATAACCTGAGTCGAAGTCGCTTAACCGACTGAGCCACCCAGGCGCCCCTGTTTCCAAATTTTAGATTGCATAAACATCTAATTTAGTCAAATGGTCATATAGAGAAATGAAAAATCTTCTGTCCACTTTTAAAATCATCATTTGGACCACACAAAAGTGGCTGTATATACTAGAAAGTAGAATGGTACTTTAGAGAAAGACTCAACTTTTGTAGGCAACTGAAGTGAATGTCATCAGATGCTCCCAAGCTGGGGAAGGAAAGTTTGATTTTTGGTAGAATCAAGGGATTTAAGGGGATTAGAAGGAAATTTCATGTATATTCCCCAGTAGTTCAGGAAGTTAATGGTTAAAACAGAGACCAAAGACGATGGTTATCAGAAGTTTTGTGTTTATGACATACTCCAAAACTTGTCATACAAATCTCTTAGTGAAATGCTTTTTTTCTTAATGAATACATAATGTGTTGTCCAAAACAATCTATTAGTGAAAATGTTAGTGGTGAACATTGAAATGCATCTTTTGAGAACTTTAAAATATAGAATCAGAAGATTTAGTGATTAAATATATAGAGAAGTAAAGAAGAAATGAATAATTCTGAAGCTGGCTAGATAAGATAGTATTAACTGAAAAGATAGTTTTGTGCATATTTCAGTAATGCAGATTTTTATTTATGAAGCATCCCTGATATGAGTTTCATATCAAAATGTTTCACCGTTTGTTAAACAAATGAAAATAGCCTTTTTAAACAAACCACATGCAACTTTTTGTGTGTTTCTTCCAAAGTTATGTAAAGAAATGTATCAGTTTAATGGAATATGGTGAATTCAACTGAATATAATGCATAGCTTCCTATGTGAATCAGACTCTCAAACAAACCACAATAGTGATAACATTTAAAATGACTATACATTCTGAAAGATATAACACAGTACATTAAACGATAATTAAAGAAACATTTGGTGAAAATTGGCAGAACCTAAAGATCACAAAAATGTCAATAAATGCACAAAATATAATTTGTAAAGTAAAAATTTAAAAATCACAACAAAAAGGCTTCCTCTTGATATTACACATAGTCATGGTCTAAAAATCATAATTTAGTGCATACCAGACATTGATATATTTACCTCTAAGTAATTGGCAGGTGACTAACTTCCTTAAACTTTTTACTCTGACCAAGTAAGGAAAGGCCAAAAGCACATGTAAAAATGCATTTTATAGATTCTAATCATACTAATTCCTTATTACTTTCTCATTAATGTCATCCTGAATAACTTTAAGAAAAATAAAATGACTGAGATATTTTATTGTAGAAAACTATTTTAATTTTATGTAAAGGATTGAGAGATTTGAGGAAAGCTAGTAATCATACACAATTCAGTTCAAGTGCCTGGATTGTTCACAGTCTAAATGGCAGGGCTATTTTTGTAATCGTGGCATCTAAAGGAATATTCATGCCATTAGGAATCCTCTTCCATAAATGCTTTTTCAAAGATAGAGTTTTGATCGGGACATTTAGATTGATTTCTACACAGAGCCTGCTTGCCTGCAGACAAATATCTCTTGTTCAAATTTTTTCTAATATTTTAAAAATGCAACCGCCATTGGTATTTTGCTGCAAATCAGCTTCTTAGTACAAAACAGCTTTAAATCTTCTTTGACATAGAAAGAAATTATACGTGGTTTGTATTTTGTTGGATTTCCCCCAAATATTAAATGCTTGCAATTGTTTATTTAACACATGCCAAAAGATAACAATAGGAAGAAAACATATTAACAGACGCTTATGGGGAATAGACAGGGATTAGAATAATAGTTATTTCTGAGTTAATTTTTGACAGCCCCTGAAATGAAGTCAAATTCCTTTTGAAGACATATTCTATAATTCAAAATAATAATCAGTAAAGTTTCAAATATTATACTTTATGACGAAATGACTTTAAAATGCCAATATATTGAGAAAAAGTGGGTAGTGCATTATATATCTATGCAATTGTTTGTTTGACAGGAGTATCAATAAAATTTGCTGTGTTTCTATTTGGTTGAACAGCATTCAGTAAACCATGTCGGTAAACAAGTATATAAAATAAATAGGTCTCATCTTTGTAGATTGATAGTGCATGTCCAGACTGTAGTGTGGAAAACTAAATTTTAATTTATTCCTTCAAACTATTCAGAAGGGTAAAGTATGTTTGAAATATCTTACTATAGATTTGAGAAGTCCTGGAAAACTTATTTTCTAGTGATGTAGAATAACAGCTGAAGAGAGTATCTTCTGACTTTCATTAGTTATCAGGCTCAGCTTGGCTCCAACTCCTGTTCATCTTTGTTTTTTCTTTCCTGAACCATAATGCTGACAGGTTTTTTTCTTCCATGTCTTCTCCTCAACCATTTGGGGAAGTGTCGTTTTATAATTTTTATTTTTATTAATGTTTCCAACTTTATCGAGGTATAGCTGACAAAAATTATATATGTTTACAGCTTGATGTTTTGATATATGTGTGCACTGTGGAATAATCACCACAATCAAGCTAAGTAACATATCCATCACCTCACATAGTTACCAGTTCTTTTTTTGTTTCTTTTTCTTGTGTGTGGCAAGAACTCTTAAAATCTCTTCTCTTATCAAATTTCAAATACACAGTACAGTACTGCTGACTAGGTCATGTTGCTGTACATTAGAGCTTCAGAATTTATTCAACTTGCATAGCTAAAAGCAGGTACCCTTTACTCACGTATCTTCCCTATCCCTACCACTGACAACCACCATTCTAACCTCTGCATCTGCGATTTGGACTAATATTTTAGATTCCACATTTGAGTGAGATGAGATCATGCAGTATTTGTCTTTCTTTGTGTGGCTTATTTCACTTAGCGTAATGTCCTTGAGATGCATTCATATTGTCACAAGTGACAGGTTTTCCTTTTTTTTTAAGGCTGAATAATATTTCAATATGTGTGTGTGTATCTACCTAAATATACATATACATATATTTATGTATCCATATACATATGGATAAACAAAATATGATATGTGGGTGTGGGTGTGTGTATCTATATATACACATGTATATTTTTATCCATTCACCAATGGATGGACATTTAGGTTGTTTCCATATCCTGGCTGTTATGAATAATAGTCATTTTAATTACATCACAGGTATGTATAATCAATATGATTTATCATTGTGGATATTGACCTTGATCACCTGTCTGGAGTGGTATTTGTTGGATTTATCCACAAGGCACCACGTTCTATACTGCACTTTTGGAAGTAAGTCACTGTGCACAACCTGTACTTAAGCAGTGAGGATTCATGCCCCACCCCCTTCTTGAAGACAGACTAGCTACATAAATTATTTGAAATTCTTCTGCATAATCATTCGTCTCTCCTCCCTATTAATTATCTTATTTAATAATTTACTTATATAAGTATGGACACATGGGTATTTATTTTATACTTTGTGTTATAATCCAGTACTATTTTGTTTTGACATTCGAATTTGTCCAACTGTGGACACTGAAGGCTCTTATCGTGGCTCCTTTGTCTCTGCCATACCACAATGTATGTGGGTTTGTTTGTTTGTTTGTGTGTTTGTTTTACCAGTTTCATACTTTCTGGCACTACAAGATGTTAAAACTTCACTGTCTTAGAGTCAGCCATTTTTTAAGGGAGTCTTAATTCTATTACTGGAGAAGAGTATTGGAAACCAAGACATGGGTTCTAAGTGTGCCCATAGCTACAGGTGTGTTGATGCTGCCAGGCCTCCTTAGCTGACACACCAAGGGAATGTATGTGCATGTACTAACTTCCGTGTACACTGTTATCTATAAATATTTCTATATGTAACCACAAATTAAACATAAATTCATACTGATGTATTTAACACTAATCTATAAACACATGGATATTTCCAACCTCCTTCCCTTGCTTATCTGGGAAATAACCATCACCTGAATTCAAGTGCTTAATGTGCAATTTCTTTCACCTTTAGTCTTATGAATGTCACTGCCTTCCAAAGTTAATTAGATCATCAACTTTTCCCACTACCCACTTCAGTGAGGTTGTTTCAGATGTTTGTAATACAGTTACATTCTTTTGTCAGAGTCTGCACTCCACCTTGAGATTCTCATTCTGCTAAATGGTGTCATTTTCATTAGTAGAATACTTAGGGTTCACCCTTTATGCTGCAGATTCTATGGGTTTTGATAAATGCATAGTGTCATGTATACAACATTACAATATCATGCAGAATAGTTTCACTGCCCTTAAAAGTCTCCTGTGTTTTTAGCTTTTCTGTTCTCCTTCTTTCCTCCAAATCCCTAATGATAACTGATAAATTTACTATCTCTATAGTTCTGCCTTTTCCAGAATGTCACATAATTGAAGTGATATAGTATGTAGCCTTTTCAGCCTGACTACTTTCACATAGTAATATGTACTTTTGTTCAAATTAAGACTTTTATGGTGTCAAGTTTCTGTTCAAGTCTAAGGCTCAAGGCAGAAGAAGATTGTTATCCCAGCTCAGAGGTAGGCAGAGAGAGCAAATTCTCCCTGTCTTTTTTGCTCTACTCATGTCTTCAGAGGATTAGATGAGACTCACACACCCTGGAGATGGTGATCTGCTTTACCTAGTCTACCCATCACTTGTTGGTCTAATCGAGAAACACCCTCATGAGCATACCCAGAATAGTGTTACACCAAATATTCAGGTAGCCCATGGCCCAGTCAAGTTGGCACGTAAAATTAAGCTTCCTGGATCTCTGATTTGGTACTTAACCATTAATTTTGAAAATTTTTCAACTGTTATTTTAAATACTGGGGTGCCTAGGTGGCTCAGTCGGTTAAGCATCCAACTTTGGCTAAGGTCATGATCTTGTTTCATGAGTTGGAGCCCCACATTGGGCTCAGCACTGACAGTATAGAGACTGCTTGGGATTCTCTCTCTCCTCTCTCTTTGCCTCTCCCCTGATCTTGATCTGTCTCTCAAAATAAATAAATACAGTAAAAAAAAAAATAAAGATTTATTTTGTTCCATTCCTGCTTACTTCTTTTGCAATTCCAATTACATATATGGAACATCTTTTCAAATTGTCCCTCTGTTTTTCAATGTTCTGTTCTGGTTTTTCATATCCCCCCCCCCATCTTTATTTCCTTTTGGGAAATTACTGTTGACATATTTAAGCTCACTGATTCTTTCCTTGGCCAATTTACTAATGAGCCCATCAAAGGCATTCTTCATTTCTGTTACAACAGTATTTTTGACTTTTATTATTTCTTTTTGATTGTTAATTTCTATCTTATTGCTTACCTTATCCATATGTTTTTCTATGCTGTGTTCTTCCCCATTAGAGCCCTTAACATAGTAATAGTGTTTATGTTAAATTTCCTGATGGTTCTATTTAAGTGTCTGTATCATTTTATTGCAGCAGTTTCTGTTTCATTTAAGCAGATCTTTACTGTGATTCTCTGTGTTCACCTGTCTCCTCTGATTTGGGGTAGGTGGTTTGCAGTGTGAACTCACTTCTTTGAAAGGTTCCAGAAAAATCATTAATTTTAAGTTCTGTGTTTTTCTTGTTGTAAAGATGAGATTATCAATTTCTGAGCTCTTTACTAAACCCAGAGATCTCTTCAGATGTTTGTTGGTTTTTGCCCTGGGTTAAAACAACTATCTCCGGATGTTTTCTCAGGGTCCTTACCTAAAGACTTGGTTGAAAATAATAACACAACCAGGATGCTTAGGTGGCTCAGTCAGTTAAGCATCCAACTTGATTTTGGCTCAGGTCATGATCTCACGGTTTGTGAGTTTGAGCCCTCCATCAGGATCTGCGCAGAGTGAAGAGCCAGCTTGGGATTCTTTGGCTGCACCTCCCTCTGTTCCTTTCCCTCCTCTCCCCACTCACAATGTCTTTCTGTCTCAAAATAAGTAAATAAATTTAACACCACTTTCTCTGTTTCTGTTATGGATACCCTTTTTAAGAAAAGAAAAACAAATGTCCGCGAGAGATGTTTGCAACAGAAGTTCCAAATTTTAATGGTCCTACCTCTACAAAAAGAGGCAAATAATGTCCTACAGTTCTCCTAAGCCACACTATCCATCTAGCATTATTTTATACCACTAACCTTCCTGTAATATCCTGTAGACTACGCAATCAAATGACTCACAATTCCTTAGATTTGCTGTGAATTTTTATTGTTGCACTTCTTTGATCATGGTTGTTTAACACAACATGACTCACCATCCTTTTTGTTGTCAAATCCTCCACTATGTTTAGTCTAAATGCCATGTCCTCTCATCTTCCCATTGTTATCAGTATCTTATTTCCCCACACTCCAAAAGGACCTGTGTTTCCTTATGCCTTCTAATGAAATGCTTGTGTATCCACTCATCATAATTAGAATCTATGGGGCTTGGTATCTATACCTGCTCTTTTGTTTAGAAGAATGTTTGGTAAAGCAGACAATCAATAAATGCTTATTAAGTGAAGAAATGAACAATATTATATATGAATAAACAATATAATAAAATGAATAAATGAATAGTGGGTAAACACTGCAGAAATTTAGATAATTCAGACTTATTTGGAGTGTGGAGATGTGGACTGGGTAAGATCCTTCTTCTGACCCCTAGGGTATTACCCTTAGAATGTAATACCCACACTTTGCAGTGCTAATGCTATTTAATGCTCCTTTCTTCCCTAAACACCTAAATAGAGAACTATTTTGGTTTTAAGCCTGGTATTTATCTTAGGTACTTTAATATATCTCTAAAATTGTTTTTTTAAATATTATTTTGATGGAACAGAAACTGTTATTAGTCCATGCCAGAGTAACACCCTATATTTAAGTATCTTATAAGGAAAGGTCTATTATTCCTCCCTACTATGGGCCTATTCTAGTGCTGCCTAGAAATTTTGCTCACACATTATCATCCTCACTCCAGAGATCCTGACTAACAGAGAACACACTAACTAGAACGACTTGGTGACTAGGGCAGAGATAAAGAAGATATGGAGAGGCACATACCAACTCTTAAAAGATTATTGTCTAAAGGCACAAATATCTCTACTGGTCATTTTTGAACTCAACCACGTAGTCACATATCTACCTATGAAAACTGGGTAGAAGGGAATCAGATATTCTCCAAAAGTAATACCATCTAACAAGGATAAATAAAAATTCAGGAAAAAATAACAAACAAACACTGTGTATGCCTTTTATAATAAAAGTAAACCAAATGAGTGATTTCCTCAAGAAGGTGTTACTACATCAAAGGCAAATAAATATAAATGTCTGTGTTAAAAATGTGCCACACCTGGCCCTCAGATGGAACTTTGTCAGTTCTTTTTAATAACAAATGAATGCCAATGCTGGCGTGTTTTTATTTTGCAAAACAGATGATGTTTTGGAAATTTGCATTCGTATTACACAAATGGTAGTTTCTGAAAAACAGACCCTGATTGAAATTAGGATAAGGGATGGAATGTAGACAAAGAAAGTTTCACAGTCTTTCATAGTTTACCCTAAGTGGTACCAAATCAATGTAGATGGTGGCATTTTATTTGCTTTTGCATCTAATTAGTCATAACTGCAAACCTGACTTATAATATAGAACTGTTTATATTTGCCTATAACAACAAAATAAACACACTTTGGTCAATAGAACTCTTAATTGTTAGACTTTAGTGTGTTCAGATTACTGATGAAAGAGCTTCTTAAATTAGTTATATGAGAAAAATAGCTGTTGAAGAAAGGAAAAACCTATTTGAGGACTTGTAGGGAAGAGTCTGTTTTTCTTATCAAGGCAATCTAAATTGTTACCTCATTGCCTTATCTCCAGGATTTTCTTGCTTTTATTTCCTTCTCATACTTCCTTCCATGACACACAGGAAAACCTACTACATATCACACTTGTTTTACAAATATTCAACTGTTTTGTACTCTGCCAAACTGCAGATTTCAGTTCTGGCTTCATTGTTTCATGCCAACTGCATGCTCTCTACTACATATTCATAGCCTTCCAATTCAGTTCTCATTAGATCTCAGCACACTGCCTGTAAGCCGAATGGCATAGTTGGTGACCACAGCAGAATGTTGTTGTTGTTATTATTATTATTACTATTATTATTACCCATGTTACCAATACCATGTTCCTTGTTCCCATCAAGCTTCTTGGAATTTCTCTCATCAGACTTCATTGGATTAAGAAAAATCCAGTTAAAAAAAAAAGTAGACTTTTTAAAACTCAGGTATGGTGAGGTCAAGAGATCAAAAAAGGATTGCCATTAAAAAGATAGGGGAGCTTATTACTCACAATTCCCAAGGGGAGAGGAGACAGGGACCCCAAGACAGAGAGGGCCATACAAGAGGACACCCAGATAGATCAGAGGTATAGAGGGCCAGGTTTACTTTGGAAGAGTCATTATTGTGGTTTTTACAGGCAGGCTAAGCAGGTTTAGGATTGGTTAGTATGAATAATTTCAATGAGGTCCTAGGTGTGGGGGTTGTCCCTGGTTGTCTGATGCCTGGCCCATGGTGATCTGGGCAAGAAATACTGTTCTGGACTGTAAGAGTCGAGTGAAGAAGCAGGTGGGTAGGGGGGATGGGGTTGGGATATGTTTGTTTTCCTGTGGAAGGCTAACTTCTAAGTGAGTCATTTACTATATCTAAAAATCAGCTAATCTTGGGAGAGGCAGCAAGTCCCCAGATTTCAAACATCAGATACAGAAACTGAAAAACGTGGTTAATATGCTTCTACAAATATGAAGTGAACACATATTAAAGATTATATTCAAGGGCACGTGGGAGGCTCAGTCAGTTGAGCGTCCAACTTTGGCTCAGGTCATGATCCTGTGTTTTGTGAGTTTGAACCCCACACCAGGCTTCCTGCTGTCAGCGCAGAGCCTACTTTGGATCCTCTGTCTGTCTCCCTCTTTCTATCCCTCCACCACTTGCACTTTCTCAAAACTAAATAAACATAAAAAAAATATTACGTTCAATGTGGTATTGAAAGAGGAAACCAATAGATCGTAAGGCTGGTTCGAAGAACACTTTAAGAACAGAGTTTAGGTAACTGATCAAAGAAGGCATAAAAATAAGAATATGAGAATGAGAATAAAAGTTAGGTAAAAAATTAGCCAATGTTCTAAAAATAAAATCTTCAGGATTATTTATTCTGGAAAGGAGAAATCCACAAATTAATATAGAACTTTATATTGGCAAATCAAATACAAAATAGTAAAGTCAAACTAGATAACTAAAATATTCTTAGATCATACAAAAAATGTCAAAGCTCGACTTTGAAGGAGACCAAAGGTTTGTAATTTTGTATACATTTTGTTAGTACTCAATTTTTTTATTGGCATGCTTACTTTAATAGTTTTTGGTGGCCAAGTTTAGAAATTTATGTCTTTTTTTGGGGCGCCTGGGTGGCGCAGTCGGTTAAGCGTCCGACTTCAGCCAGGTCACGATCTCGCGGTCCGGGAGTTCGAGCCCCGCGTCGGGCTCTGGGCTGATGGCTCGGAGCCTGGAGCCTGTTTCCGATTCTGTGTCTCCCTCTCTCTCTGCCCCTCCCCCGTTCGTGCTCTGTCTCTCTCTGTCCCAAAAATAAATAAACGTTGAAAAAAAAAAATAATAAATTTATGTCTTTTTTGATTCATTTACTTTCTTTTAGAGTTTAAATCTATTTATCATTAAATTCTGTCATTTATTTTTTTTAATTTTTTAAGGTTCATTTATTTTTAAGATACAGAAAGATAGAATATGAGCGGGCGAGGGGCAGAGAGAGAGGGAGACACAGAATCTGAAGCAGGTTCCAGACTCTGAGCTGTCAGCACAGAGCCTGATGAGGGGCTTGAACTCACAAACTGTGAGATCATGACTTGAACCAAAGTCAGACGCTTCACTGACTGAGCCACCCAGGTGCCCCATCACTTATTGTTTCAAAAATGGCTCTCACCCTTTCGTCACTGTCTGTGTCATTATTCTAGACACGGCTGTTTTCATTTCAGGGTTTATATTCATTATAAAGCTACTTTACTTGTCTCTTCCTCCCATTTCCTCCTATTTGTGGGCTACCATTTGTATTATTTCAAAATCAAGGGTTTTCCTTGAGGTGGTGCATTGATGGAGTATCAGCTGGAAGAAAATTATTTAAGATGGCCTTCTGTTGTCAACCATTTCAAATTCCATCTATCCCATACATCTTTAAACTCACTGTCACTTATGCATCCTAACTTAACCCAAGCATTTTTTTTTTTTATTGTCATCCTCATTTACTTTTAAAAGAATGGTGCTTGCTGACAACTGGAAAATTTTTATCTGTGAACTAAAACAAAAGAAACAAACAAAAATGTAAAACCTTCTTCCTCAGTGTAACAATTTTGGCATACTTGGGAACATGTTTAGAGTCATGAAGTATAGACTTACCACACTTATTGACACTCCTTTTGACACTTGAGAGTTGGGTTTAGGCCCCTCCCTCCTTGAATCTAGGAAGGCGTGATTATTTTGAACAAATAGAATATGTGAGGACTGAGGCTAAATCAGAAATCTTAACACAAGGCTCTTTTCTCCTGGAATGCTTAGTGCCTGTATCCTTTCTCTTAAGTTATTCTCTCATGAAACCCACTTGATGTAGAGAATCCATGTGCATGTACTCAAGCAGAGATTTCTATGAGTCCAATCTATGTGTCATCCCAGCTCAAATACCATGCATAAAAGAGTAAAGAAACTTCCGGATGATTCATACCATTAGCCATTTTAGCTTTCCAATATGAGGACTCAGATATTGTGGAGCTATAGTCCTGAGTATGAGCATAGGGGCACCTGGGTGGTTACGCGGCCAATTCTTGATTTCAGCTCAGGTCTTGATCTCAAGGTTCCAGCAGTGTGGAGCCAACTTGGAATTCTCTCTCTCCCTCTGTCTCTGCCCCTGTCCCACTCACACTCTATAACTTTTTCTCAAAAATAAATAAATAGGGGCGCCTGGGTGTCTCAGTTGGTAAGCGTCTGACTTTGGCTCAGGTCACGATCTCCCAATTCATGAGTTCAAGACCCACATCCAGCTTTGTGCTGACAGCTCAGAGCCTGGAGCCTGCTTCAGATTCTGTCTCTCTCTCTCTTTCTCTCAAAAATAAATAAACATTAAAAAGTTAATAAAAATAAATAGTAAGTAAACAAACATTACAAAAAATAAAAACCACGAGCATAAAAAATGGTATGTTTTCCCACCATGAATTATAGGATGATTTTTTATGTCATAGTAGATCAGTGGAACAGTGGGCATACTATTTGTGTGGCTGAGGCGGTACTTTATGAATAAGAAAATTGGAGTTCTAAGGACACTAGAAAACCAGAAAGAAAAAAGGAGCCAATGATGCTGGTTAATCAAAGAAAAGGAGCAAATAAAATGTAACTTCCATTGGTGAAGGGCTCAGCTACAGAGTTTTGGAAGAAAAGCTGTATTGAAGATGGTTGTGTATAGCTATGTGTTCTGGAGTACATAATGTAAAACCAACTTTTAGATTTCTTGCAAAATATTCCAATACCCTTTCACTATTTGTTTTTTGTTTTTTTTTTTTTTTTGGAGAGGGTGAGTTCTGTGAGTAGGAAAGTGTTGGCCGATTAACAATTAATCGTGGCTGTATTTGCTGCTTTCTACAAAGAGTTAAGATCCTTAAAAAACTTTTCCATAACAGAGTTGTAGTCATTGGACCTAAACTCTTTGTTAGTATTTGATAAACATGTGTTAACACTGAAATACCAAGACATCTTTTTCCAAGAACTGGGAAACACCAATTAATCTTTATCTTGTACCACACTTCATATTTCTGTTTTTCTTTCTCTTATCTCATAGGCACCTTAAGTACCTGTAACTTATAAAGCCTCTGCCAACTGTGGCATCTGGGTCTCAGCTGGTTAAGGTCTCACTCTTGATCTTGGCTCAGGACATGATCTCATGGTTCATGGGTTCAAACCTCACATCAGGCTCTGTGCTGATAGTGCAGAGCCTGCTTACGATTCTGTCTCCCTCTCTCTGCCCCTTCCTCACATGCTCTCTCTCTCTCTCTCTCTCTCAAAAATAAATAAACTTAAAAAAATAGATCATCTGCTAAATACCAAAAAATAGGGCTAGTCTCATTTCAGACTGAGCTTTCTGCTACTAAATAAAGTGTTTTTTTTTAACCTAGTGTCTTGAGGTCTGTACTCTAGAATCAATGATATCTGACTTTTAATCCATTTATCTCTCTACGAGTCATGATAACCTATATCTTTCAACCTCTTCAAAATTCTTCATTCTCTGAATGTCCTTTCATATGAAAAATATGGGAATTTTTTGACCAAGCTTGCCTATCATCACAGTGGGTAGAGCGAGGATGTAATTCAGTACTTATCTGAATATATAAACTTTACAGAAATTGATCATGATATTGATTACAGATAAAACTCTGAGAAATCTATGAAGGAAATGGCAATTTAGTGTTGATGTTTGTTATCTCTGGCTTTCATGGGTATTAAAGCCTCTATCCCTTTTTCTGCAAAATCCCTCTGTGGACTTTGCTCTTTTAAGAAAACAGAGATTCCCCTTCCTATGGCTTGCTGAATTGCATTTGTTTACAGTCATATGCTCACTTTCTACTTTGTCAACTGCAAACATGATAAAAATTTTAAATTTAAATGAGGAGGAGGGATTTGATGATATATCCTTCACTTAAGTCTTGGGAATTCCCATAGGATAAACTTCATCGAGGAAATGAAGAGAGAAAAAACGAAAGGCAAAATGGATATTTAACAAGCCCATTTGAGCTTTATTTCCCAAGTAATGATGTGGTAGCTGAAGATAGCAAGAAGCCCTCTTAGGAAGTTTAGTAAATACATATGAGAAAACTTCTATTTCCCCATGAGGAAATGAGACATTTTGCTTGTAAAATCAAAATTATGATACCCTATAATGAACTATAACACAGGTGTAATTCCTTATGACAACAAATTTATAACTGTAGGCAAACAGCTGGGTGCATTCTGACTTGGTTCATTGTTTCCTTCTAAGAAATGTTTTAAAGAATAAAGGGGAAACCATTGCTTTCTTTTTTCCTTTAACATCTTGCTGTGCCCTTTTTTTAAACCTTCTTTGGTTTTGTTTTCATGATCTGCTCTTCCTATATTCTTTATTTTAAAATCTATAGTAAGTACTTAAAATATATATATTAATGGAAATTTTGCTAAAAGAAAATTAATTGAACTAGAGAAACTACAAACTAGATTATATCAGTTAGTAAGGAAAAAAAGAAAGACAAAAACTTACTAACTTGTTTAAAGATAAATTATCTTATTTCTCAAATTCAGGAGGAAATATGAGACTGTATTTTATAAAATTATTTTTAAGGCAAATAAAAACAGTATTAATTTGATAATCCAACATATTTTCATGACTTAATGGAGATTCTGATTTTTATAAATGACTTTGTTGGTGCTATAGGCTGAATTTTACCCTTTCTTCCCAAATTCCTATGTGAATTTGAAGCCCTTACCCTCCATGTGACTATACCCTCCATGTGACTATAATGGAGTCTTTTAGGAGATAATTAAAGTTAAATGAGGTTATTTAGAGAAGGGTCCTAATCCCATAGAATTGGCAGCCTTATAATTATAAGAAGAGGAAAAGAGAGAGAGAGAGAGAGTTCTCTCTTTCTCTTCATGCACATGCACCTAGGAAAGGCCGTATAAGGACTCGGTGACAAGGCAGCTGTCTACAAGGCAGAAAACGAGCTCTCCCCAGAACCTGGCCATTCTAGCACCCTGATCTTGGACTTCTAAGTCTCTAGAACTGTGAGAAGATAAATTTCTATTTTTAAAATCACTCAGTCCATGGTATTATTTTTATGGCAGCCCAAGCTAATACAGTGGGATTAATTAAAGTTTATGGGATTATTGAAATACTTGACCTATTTAAACTCCCTGTCAGTTTGATGAATGGATACTGCCTCATTTCTTAGCATCTCAGGCCCAATACATACTCTTTTTCCAAGACAAAACTGCCTAAAAGGAAGTTTGCACAAAAGCCCTTTTGCCACATCACAAAAAAGATGCCATACCATTCTTTCATGAAAAATCTCACTGTAGTTGTTTACTTCATGATTTAAAAACATACAGGGCTACCAAATAAAGGAAAACCGTTTAAGGTTTAATAAGTGTGGAGAGCCCTAATGGCTCCGTCGGTTAAGCATCTGACTTCAGCTCAGGTCATGATCTCTTGGCTCCTGAGTTCAAATCCCTCCTCAGGCTCTGTGCTGATAGGTCAGAGCCTGGAACCTGCTTTGAATTCTGTGTCTCCATCTGCCTCTGCCCATTCCCTGCTCATTCATTTTCTCTCTCTCTCTCTCTCTCTCTCTCTCTCTCTCTCTCTCTCTCAAAAATAAACATTAAAAAAATTTTATTATAAATAAATAAATGTGTGCCATAATTAGGACTTACATCCTGGGTTTCTCTGCCTGATACATACTCAATTGTGGCTGAAGCAGTTTGTGGATTTTTGTAATCTGGTTAGTGGTAGAATGAGGTAATGATAGTGAGTATACTGCATGTAGGGTCCAGCTAGGGAGACCCTTCTCATAGGTAGTCTTCTTGCTGAAAAGCAGAATTTCTTAGATTTGAATGTGAATACAGATCACCTAGACATCTTGTTAAAATAGAAATTTTGATTTATTAGATCTGACCTGAAATTCTACATTTATATCAAGCTCCCAGGGAAGCAGATGTATCTCGTCTATGGAGCACAAGGAATTAGGGTGCTATGTTTATAAAAAGCAGCTAAACATAAGGCACATTTGCCCTTGGCAAACAAGACAAAGAGTTGCTTTTGTTTAAAGTCATATGCTCCAAATCACCCAAAGTTGAGGTCTAGATAGACCATCTTCCTCAGATAACTACATCTTTCTGTTCTTTTTTTGGGGTGATATAGAATTTTGAAAGTGATTAGAACTGCATAGATATCTTGAGTTCCCTGGTAGCTAGATGAGTTAATCTCCATCCTAATTTTAGAAAGACTCAGTCATGACTTAAGAGCCATACGTGCAAGCCCAAGTTCTACCCTTACCTAGAAGATCTCTGCTACTATTCAGGTGGATTGACTACATATTTTTGAGAAGAGCCACTCTGAGTAAATTTCTGGGTCAGGTCAGCAACTTTGGGTGGGAGCCTGGGAGGTGTTCCATGGGATGTGAGTAGGTAATGGATGTAGCTCAATTTATAACATTGCACTTTTGAGACAAATGATATATGTGTCTCCATTTCAGTTTTTGTTCTAGCCCACACAGATTTTACGGCCAGGCTTATTGGGAGATTTTAGCTATATACTTCCCCAAAATACCAGAAAACCAAATCTAAGTTTAGTTGATTTATAGCAATGTGGAAGAACAAAATTCAGTAGAGGACCTTTATAAAACTTCGAGGGTGATAGTTCCTGAGAGCCGGGAATTGGTCATGATTTGGTTGGGTTTATGACAGTATAATGATAGCTTTGGATTGGTGGGCATAGTGAGGCAAGAGTCTTGAAGTAAGTCTTGATAAGAAAGCTGTTAGTTCGAATAAGTAAATTATGATAGTTGGCCTATAGGAGTAGATCTCGAAGAGGGAGTGTTTAGTCATTTGCAGCCACTTTCACGAAGCCAACTCTCTTCCATGGTTGTAAGTCCTCCAGGGCATGTCTGCTCATGGGCTTTTTTGGGGTTTCATGCACACCTGGAAGGCTCAGAAATTTTCCTTGACTCCAGAGCCCCATGAGAAGAGGTAAGGTCATGGCAAGGTACAGTTATGGGATACAGTCCCCAAATGATTTCAAAAACTAAGGTGTGGGCTTGGGGAACATTGCTAAGCAACCTAGTTGAGCATATAGCAGCTCTCTGCTGGTGGCTAACCTGGACATCCAGTCTGTGTCTTGCCAGTCACAAGGCTCTGCATCATCAGGATGCAAATGCTGAGGATGCTCAGAATACAAAAGCAGTCTACCTTCTCAGAACATGGCCACATAAAGTGATCAACTACTGTGTAGGAAGCCACAGTTTACTAAGCACCTACATTTCCATTATCTAATTCAGTCTTATTAACTAACATTAGGACATTCTTATTTTATATATGAGCAAAATCTGAGGTCTTGGGAGGTAGTTAAGTTGCCCAAGTTTCACAGAGGGAGAAAGCAGTGACTCAAAGAAAAGGCCTAAGCTAATGTAGAGCCCATCCCACTTATGCCACCCCAATGACACTGACTTCCTACCACAAAGTAAGGCCCTTGTGACTTAGGGTTCTTGGGCAGATTGGCAGCTCTCCCCATAATGTTTGGACCAGTGGTTCAAAATGTGTAGCTCTAGCTTTCCAGGGCACCTATCTAGTCCACAGTCTGCTGCCTTTTCTTTTTGCCCTTGCTGAAGATGCCTCTAGAGGCAGCCCTGGCTGATGTGGGAAGGAGAAAGAGCCAAAGTCTGGAGAGGCAGAACATAAAGAAATGGAAAGAAATAAAAGCACAGGAATGAAATAAGGAAAATCAAAATGATTCCTCTTCATGGCTGGTTAGACACATGGGGCCTGAGTCTGAATCTGAGATGGGGTAAATGAGTTACTACAAGGAATTTCATACACAAAGCTCGGGGCCAAGATATCCTAGCCAGACTAGCCTAAAGGTATATCATGTACAGAGTTTGATCTGTCAGTTGTTACAAAAGTGGAAGGGGACATGACTGACATCTAATTGGCAGAGTTCACAAGTGCTGACAAATACCCATCAATGAACAGTCTCGACAACAAAGAATAATGTAGCCCAAAGGTCAATAGTACTTAGGTTGAGAAACCGTGTTCTATAGTCTTGGCCTAATTGTTTGTACTTACTCTCAATATTGTTCATCATGGAGACAGGACTTCAGTATTATTTATCACAGAGACAGGAGAATACATTGGCTTAAGTTCTTAGGTCCAGACTAAACTAGAGGAATAGACTATCAGATTTTCTCATTTTTATTTGTTTGGGCAAAACAGTAGTTGCACAGCAGTGTTTAAGACTCTAGATACTATTAATATGAGTACTGCAAGTCAGACAAATAATAAGAGAAAAATTAAATCAAAGTGTGTAGTTCACACTTAAGATAAAATCTAGAGTGCCCAAATTAAAGCGAGAGACCCAATCTAAAGCATGCACAGAACTAGACCTGAGTGTTAGCCAAATCATCCTGATGTCATGATTTGTTTCTTCTTTACTTCTGTAACATAAAAGGTCCCAAAGAGTTTTGTTGCAACATTTTTCTTCTAAGCCAACAAAAATTCCTCTTTGAGGGTCCAGACTTGTAAAACAAGTCTGCTTTGATTTGAACTAAGACTTGTCCATGCTGTCATGGAACTTTCAGGCAAGAAGTGTCTAAGGCCTTAGTTGTGTGGCCTCAGTGTTCCTGTTCAGCTGGGAACTAGAACAAGTGTGGCTTTTCCAACTTTGGTTGTCTCTTATAAAACACAAAATGGAGAGAGATGGGGGTAGAAGAGAACTGTCAAAAATTCTCCTTCAGTTGTTAAGGATTCTGAATAAATTGAGACAGTTTTCTTCCTGTTAAAATTAACTTTTCCAATGATCCAGTGATCTCTTTATAGGAAAATTATAGGCCAAACTATACCTTATAAATAAAAGGGACTGTAATGAAGGCATAAATTTAGTGAAAGAACAGATCCCTATATAATTTACCTATAGTAGCTAATATATGCTTTTGTACTTCAAACATAATACTAGATGTTAGGGGCCACCGAATGACCTATCTTTCCTTTTTCAGCTTTGTTGAGATATACTTGACATATAACACTGTGTAAGTTTAAACTGTGCAGTATGATAATTCAATACACATGTAGCAAAATGTTTGCCACAATAAAGTTAAAGACATCCTTTGCCTCCCATCATTACCATTTTGTTGTTACGGTAAGAACATTAAAGCTCTACTCTCATAGCCATTTTAAAGTATACAATACAGTATTGTTAACTATAGTCATCATGCAGTACCTTAGATTCCTAGAACTTATTCATCTTACAACGGAAAGTTTGTATCCTTGAATGAGCATCTCTTCATATCCCTCACTCCTCAGACTCTGGCAATCACTATTCTATTCTCTATTTCTATGAATTTGTTATTTTTAGATTCCACATATAAGTGAGATAATAAAATATTTGTCTCCATTTGTGTAACTTACTTCATTTAGCAAAATACCCCAAAGGCACATTCATGTCATAAATGGCAGGATTTCTTTTTTTTTTTTTTTAATGGCTGAATAATATACCTCTTACCTGTGTGTGTGTGTGTGTGTGTGTGTGTGTTCTTTACCCGTAGTACATTTTCTTTCTCCATTTGTTCACCAACAGACACTTAAGTCGTTTCTGTCAATAATGCTATAATGAAAATGGGAGTGCAGGTGCCTCCCTGAGATAGTATTTTAATTTCTAGTTTTCAATTTTTTGAGGAACTCCAATGCTACTTTCCATAGAGGCTATACCAACTTATGTTCCCACCAACAGTGCACCAGTGCTCTTTCTCCACATTCTCACCAACATTTGATATATCTTATCTTTTTTGATGATAGCTATTCTGACAGGTATGAGATGATATCTTATGGTAGTTTTGATTTGAACTTCCTGATGATAGGTGATATTGAGCATCTTTACATGTACTTGTTAGACATTTTTATATCTTATTTGGAAAAATGTTTGTCCAAATCCTCTCCTCATTTTTAAATCAGATTTTTTTTTGCTGTTGAGCTGTGTGAATTCCTTATATGTTTTGGATATTAGCCCCTTCTCAGATATATATTTTGAAAGTAATTTCTGCCATTCCATAAGTTGTCTGGTTGCCTTTTTATTTTATTGTGGTTTCCTTCGCTGGTAGAATTTGTCTGTGAAGCCATTAGGCTCAGGGCTTTTGTTGGGAGGTTTTTATTATTGCTTTGATCTCTTTGTTATTTGTCTGTTCAGATTTTCTATTTCTGTGATTCAGATTTGTAAGGTTGTATGTTTCCAAGAATGTTTTTTTTTTCATTTATCCTAGGTTGTACAACTTGTTTTTGTATAATTGTTCATAGTAGTATTTGTGATTTTTTAAAATTTCTGTGCTATCAGTTATAATGTCTCCTCTCTCATTTTTATTTATTTAAGTTCTTTCTTTTTTTTCTGGGTAAGTCTAGCTAAAGCTTTGTCAACTTTGTTCTCCTCTTATACCTTTGTTGGTATTCTTGACATAGCTTTATTGGTCTCTCTTTGCTTATTTTTCTTCAATTGGTTTTTCCTTCAAATCTTTCAACTGCTTAATATCTATCAGTCTCTGTTGAGATTTATTGATTCTGTAGTCATCTTAAGTATGCTATTAAGCTGAATATTTAATTTGATTCAGTTATCTTTTAACTAAAAATTTCCCATTTTTATAGTTTCTATTTATCTAGTGGAGTTGTCTGTTTGTTGACTTACTGTCATTATATGTTTGCCAGCCAAACCTGGGAGGCTTTTACCCTCTGTTGAAAGATATCTGTATAAATTTTTGAGGCACTTTGAAATCTCAAGTCAGATTTCAAGTTAGTCTTAAAGTCTTCTTATCTTTCACTTTCCACTGGGATTTCTCAACACTCCCTATCTGACCAGACATATGTGTTTATTTTCCCCCCAAATCCTTTCCCTTTACAGCTTCTGTGGGATCTTTATCAAGAGGCTTTTTCTCTGGTGTTTTAATGAATTGGATAGAAGTATCTAATTGTTTTATATTGCTGTAAATCCATTAATTCAGAGGATTTTATTCTGATTTGTTCTGACTGTCATTTAAAATGGTCATCAAGAATTGTGTATTTGTTGTAGTAGTTTGAATTGTGTCCCCGTTCAATATCCCAAAAGGTATGTTCAATGCCTAAGTCCCAGCACTTTTGTATTGGGAATGGGATCTTTATAGATATACTCACATTAAGTAAACGTCATACTGGATTAGCATGGATCCAAAAGCCAATGACTGGGATCTTTATAAGAAGAGAGCATGTAGAGAGACATACATTCCAATCAAAAAGAAAGACATGTAAAGATGGAGGAAGGTATTGGAGTACTGTAGCTGCAAAACCAGTAATGCTAAGGATTAAAGGTAGCCTCCAAACTCTAGAAAAAACAAGGAAACATCCTCCCCCAGAGCCTTTGGAGAGAATGCAGCTTTGCCAGCACCTTGATTTAGGGCTTCTTGCTTCCAGAACTGTGAGAAAATAAATTTCTTCTTTAAGCCATCCAATTTGTTGTACTTTACTCTGGCAGTTTTAGGAAACTAAAACATCTATCAAAGAGTCTATTTCCCATTCCATTTTTTGCTTGTGCATTAAATCCACCTTTTCTGGTTCAAGGCTATACCAAAAAAAGTGAGGAAAGAAATATGGTCAAATCAGATTTGCAGTCTACTCTAGAAAATTGTCTAAAGGTGATAACTAGACTATATCAGAAGTCTCAAATAGACTTTTCTTTGATTGTAGAACTGAATTAAAATTTTCACTATTTTATTTTTGTATTTTCATTTATTTACTTATTTATTTTTTATTCTATTTAAATCCAAGTTAGTTAACATATAGTGTGATAATGGTTTCAGGAGTAGAATTTAGTGATTGACCACTTATATATAACACCCAGTGCTCATCCCAACAAGTGCCCACCTAATGCCCATCACCTATTTAGCCCGTCCCCCACCCAACAGTCTTCCAGCAACCCCTCTGTTTGTTCTCTGCATTTAAGAGTCTCTTATAGTTTGCCTCCCTCTCTGTTTTTATCTTATTTTCCTTCCCTTGCCCTTGTTCGTCTGTTTTGTTTCTTAAATTCTACATATGAATGAAATTATATATTTGTCTTTCTCTAACTTATTTCACTTAGCATAATACCCTCTAGTTCCATCCACATAGTTGCAAATGGCAAGATTTCATTCTTTTTGATCGCTGAGTAATATTCCATTATAGATCTATATCTATATTAATATCTATATCATCTATCTATCTATCCACTCATTATCCATTCTTTATCCATTCATCAGTCAACGTACATTTGGACTCTTTCCATAATTTCACTATTATTTATAGCGCTGCTATAAACATTGGGGTACATGTGCCCCTTTGGCTGAGCATTTATATTTCCTTTGGATAAACACCTAGTAGTTAAATTGCTTGAGTAGGGTAGCTCTATTTCTAATTTTTTGAAGAAACTCCATACTGTTTTCCAATGTGGCTGCACCAGTTTGCGTTCCCACCAGAAATGTAAAAGTGCTCCCCCCTTTCTCTGCTTTCTTGCCAATATCTGTTGTTTCCTGAGTTGTTAATGTTAGCCATTCTGACAGGGGTGAGGTGGTATCTCATTGTGGTTTTGTTTTGTATTTCCCTGATGACAAGTGATGTTGAACGTCTTTTCATGTGTCTGTTTTCATCTGGATATCATCTTTGAAAAAGTGTCTGCTCATGTCTTCTGCCCATTTATTCACTGGATTATTTGTTTTTTGGGGTGTTGAGTTTGATAAGTATTTTATAGATTTTGGATACTAAGCCTTTATCTGACATTTGCAAATATCCACTATTTCCACAAAACAAATTTGTAGAGAACAAGTCTTCAAAATATTCTGTCTGATATTCACTGCCTTCCTATTCTCTAGAAATGATTTTTGAGGAAGCTTCCTAAGGGTCTTAAGAGATGTTTTCTGATTCTTTCCATGTTCCCTTTTCCATCCAGTATTTTATATTGTGCCATTAAAAAAACAAAATGAAGCAAACAATAAAAGGGCACATGAGTCCATAGAGTGAGTACATGTAATCAGCAACAGTCTGTCCTGAAAGGTCATGGACATGCACTGGAAGAAAATGTGAGTATTTTGCAATGGTCAGTGTACTGTGGTCCTGACCACCTCTTGTGTCATATCAATAACCAAATAGTTGTCCTTTTCCAATGAAAGTTCCAACAAATACAAATTTCCAAATACAGAAAGTCTAGATTTAGTTCAGCTGGCATATTCTTAGATTCTGCAAGGCTTTGTGTATAGAACACACCCAAATAAAAGCCATGGTATTTTCTCTTAAATAATTTTAAGCCAAATAAAGAAAAACCATTATTATAATGTCAACATAAGTTATTTTTCAAGATGACAAACTTTAAGAATGAAATAATGCACTCTTAATTACTATTAAAGGGTGATAGGGCAAAACCAGGACAATGAGTAAGTCAGCAGATACATCCTTTATGAGTAAAGGCTCATCCATGGTGGCTTGGTGATCTTGCATGTCTTCATGTAGGCCATGTAAGCAAGACTTGACTGCAGTCTGTTTGAAATTACTGGCAAAACATCCTATAGACCTTTCTAGAATATGGCAAGGGAAGCAATCTTGTAATGAGGTATCTCAAGGCCTTTTTTCATGTACCTCCATATCTTGTGGGAGGCTGCCATGAAGTAGTTTCTTATCCCATCTCCCTGGACCTATGGAAGCATGGGTCTGTCCATCTCTCCCCCATATAGGTATAGCTGCAGACTATAAATCTGTTTGTCTATAGTTTAGAGTTGGCTCCTCCATGACAGAGCAGGTGTACCCCACCCTACCCCCACCATATAGTCTATAGTCGGCCGTCTGGTCCTTTGGGGTCACGGTCTTTCTGTAAGACTGATATGCAGGGTGTTAACATCACACTAAAATTTTTCTTGTTTCTTTGTGTACAAGTAATAAACTACCTGCATTCATTTGGGGTCATTTTCTTCTTACTGCCTGAATCTGTGGAAGTGTATCACGCCAAACTAATAGCTGCCAGCAACTTTCTGCTTAGGAACTGTTTGGACACTTGACAGCATGCATGCCCTAACTATTAGGCACTTAACAAAATGAAAGAATAGTACAAGAAAATGGTTAACTAGATACAAAATAAATGATAGAACTGTAGATACTACTGTTGAGTTAGAAGGGAGAAAAGAGTTGCCTAGAAACAAACAAACAAACAAAACCCTAAAAAACAAGGCCGTTAGGAAAAATGGAAAATTGAACAATAGTGGGAACAGGAACGGTTTTAATACTGTGTAAATTTTGAATGACAGACGTTTCCTGGCATTATCTAGATTACATACAGCATGTCTTTCAGTGGACAGGGTGAGCACTGAATTCGGAGAGTAGGAAATACAGGCTGGATAGTCGAAGAGGCAGGCTTGGATGGAATGTAGGAAGAGTTGATTGACAAACAACTTATTGAAAATATGTTATAGCCAGAAAGGAGCCTGAAATGTCAACCTAAGGAGTGTAGGTAAACATAGTTTCTAGTGGTGTGCATTTCCCAGGGGTTCTACTCAAATATATTGGGGAAGACATAGTGAAGGAATCTGTATTGCCATAAATAATGTAAGTACAAGGGCAAGAAATAAACCTGTCATTTTTCCTCTGACTTGTGTGTGTAGCGTTTTTTTTAATTCTAGTTGAAAGTTTATTTATTTTGAGAAAGAAGGAGAAAGAGAGAGTGAGTGTGGGAGGGGCAGAAAGAGAGAGGGGCAGGGAGAGAGAGAGAGAATCAATCCCAAGCAGGCACACTGTCAGTGCAAAGCCTGACGTGGTGCTCGAACTCACAAACCGTGTGATCATGAACTAAGCCATGATCAAGAGTTGGATGTTTAACTGCCCCACCCAAGCACCCCTCTGATTTTAGTTTAAAAGTGTTTAATATGAATATTTGCATGCAAGGTTTTTTTTGTTTGTTTTACATTGAATTATACTGAAGTCTTTTACTAAAAAGCACTTTGTGCCAAAATTAAATATAGTCATTATATGTGACAATTAACAATCTAATTTTATGAGATCTCTTGGGTAAAAATTTTGATTTTGATGAAAACAGATTGTTAATTAAAAATGTGTAAACCTTTTTTTTCTTTTAATCCTGGTGACAATTTCTTTGATTTTTCATAATTGCATAGACAATTAAAACAAAGTTGACTTTATCATCTTTAGGCTGATTTCTTTTAGTGCTGGGGATATAAAAAGGAAAAATTATAACAAAAGGTGTAATGTTCAAAGCCTCACATCAGGAACAAATAAAAATTGTAATAATTATGAGAATTTGAAAGCATCATCCAAATATAAAGGATCATTTTACAGGACTTCTTTGTTTTTCTTTCGTTGAAGTTATTTAAACCAGTAATACATAATCACTGCATAAGAAAAAATACAGTAATGATGAACTTAAAAATTTAAATCACCTTAAATCACACAAATTGTAAATTCATGGTCAGCTCAATATTAATGTGACTCTAACATCATTTAGCAACTATTTTTTAGTTTAAATTATATGAACGTATCATATTTAAGTAAGGCAAATTCCTAGTGTTGGCTGTTTAAGTAATTTCAAAATTTCAAGTATTACAAACTACTGTGCTAAGTCAAGTTGCACTTATCCAATTTTACATAATTACAGACCCTTCCAACATTTGCTTCTTGTGTTTGGCATACCTGTGTTTTTTTTCTAAGTGCCTATCTTTATTAGTTAGGGTTCTCCAGAGAACCCACAGGAGATGTACGTATGTGTGTGCATATATGGGCTTACATGATTATATAATCTAGCAAATCCAAAAGTTGCAGGGTGGGCAACAGATTAGAGACCAGGAAGAGACCATCCTGCAGTGCAAGTTCAAAAGCTGTCGGCTGATAGAATTTTCTTTCATTTGGGGGATATCAGTCTTTTGTTCTATTCAGGCATTCAGTTGTTTGGATGAGGCTCACTCACAATATGGAGGGCGATACACTTTACTCAAATCTCATTGATTTGAATGTCAGTCTCATCCCCAAACCCTCATGGAAACATCCAGAATAGTGTTCAATCACATTTGGGCACTGTGGCCCAACCAAGTTGACACAAAAAATTAATCATGACAATTCCACCCTTATCAATTTGGCACCAAACGTATCTCTGAAATCATGTAACGTAAAATCACAGAATTTCCACCCACCACTACTATAAAAAATCATGTTTCTGGGGTAGCAAGTTAATTTTAAAAATCCACTGTACATGTAGATACTCTGCTCTCATTGATCTCTGACACCTGTGTGATTTTTGTATTTAAACCCACATTTTCTAAAATCACTTTATTGATAGCAATGGTTCTTTTCAGAAAGTCTGCCTCTGAGTTTCTTGAAAAATAACTATGCTTACAGCTAGGTTTCCTGATAATCTCTTTATTGTTTTCAGTCTCAAGCAGCAAATCAAACTTCAGGGTAGGATATGCTTTTCATAAGGTATGATTAGGACACTCACTATTGCTGGTGCCAACCCAGATGTCCTACAGGATATATGCTACTTAAGCCCTGTGAAGAACATTGACTTATCTTCATTGTCAACAATAGTACATTTGCAGAAGTCATTGAAGAGCTTGTCAATTTTATTGACAGGGTCAATTCCATCCATTAAGGAGCTACAAAATGTTTAATGACACCATAGAAACCTACAACTGGTCTGCCCACCTTGTTAAAAATTAATTTTATTATTAAAGATAATACTGTTATCTTTATGTGCCTGAATCTACGTTGCAAAACAGGACCAAGAGCCAGGGTTATAACTAGCTCAATTTTGCAACTGACTGGTATGAGACATGAGAATAAAAATTGAATTGGCTCTGGGAAGAAACTAAGAGGCCTGTTAAAGACATATGTAAAACATAACTCTTATTACGTTTAAATTTGATTAAAAGCAAATGTATATCTATGAGTAATTCTCTTTCTAAATTTGAAATTTGTGTTAATTTGGATCGAATATATTGTTCTCATTTTTCTCTTCCTGGAAGTCAACATGTATTTCACAGTCTGACTAACATACTACATTATGATCAACTGGATTCATGCAAATGCTGCTTAAGACATGACAGCCAAAGGCCAGATTTGTTTCTGGTGTACCAACTAGTTTTGTTTTGAGAATCCTAGGTGAGAGTAGGTGCTAACATTACATGTAAATCTCTCACTCTATTTTAGAGGATCTAAAACTTTGTTGAGCAGTTTGATTTCTAGTTTGTAGGTCAAGAATAGGTAATAGTTTGGTGGGAAATAGATATAATGGCCATCAAAAATTAATCTTTGTGTCAAGTGTGTCCTTTTTACTGAATGTGTGATTTGCTTTTATAAACTAAATGGAATCAATATTTTGGTAATGAATGACATCACACTTCATTTATTATAAACCTTTGCTCGTCATTTGGGAAGATCACATAACATATTGCATAAACGCCTTACCCAACCTTCAGGCATTCTCAGAAATGGCTAGAGAAAGAAAAGTTTAAAGCCAGACAAAATGTGACAAATCTTTCATATATGGATAGTAATGTTCATTTTTAAAAATCCTATAAAATGTCAATATTTCCTGTTCACTGAACCTCGTATCCATCCCCTTCTAAGCACCCTGATTGGTTACACTGGATTGCTATGGAAACAGATAAATTTTATGCTTATGACTCACCTCTAAGAGCTCTCCAAGACATTATGTATTCTATATATTAGACACCACTGTATTGACTTGCAAAGCCCTCCAAATTTCCAAACCTCTCTTATGATTCATAGTGAAGGCCCTCATAATTAATCTTCAAGCATATCAGCACATCAGTCTCACAACCCTCTGGATAGTTGTAGTCTAAAGGCCTCTTAGTTTCTTCCCAGAGCCAATTCAATTTTTATTCTCATGTCTCATACCAGTCAGTTGCAAAATTGAGCTAGTTATAACCCTGGCTCTTGGTCCTGTTTTGCAACGTAGATTCAGGCACATGAAGATAATAAATACCCCAATTTTATGATGAGTTATCCAAATAGTCAATTTCCCTTCCCTAGAATACAGATGCTGCTTATCTTCCCCAACCTAATTAAGGGACTCTCTAATCTAGTTTCAACCCTGCTTCTCTTCCTCATGTACCCCTCTTTCTCTAACTACATTTTGGTACTAAATACCATTTGGTGTGACTGAGCTACTGTATATTCAGTATTTGGTTTCCCTATCTCTATTGTATAAGAATCCCTGAACCTCTAACATGACTAAAGTCTTGTGTTAGTACTCTTCACATGTCCTCTTGTCTTATAAACTGATGATGGGAATTGAAAGCTAATTTTGTACTCATGTTCCCATGCCTGGGGTAGAATTTTCAACTCCTAATACGGACCCTAGATCGTAATATATAAACTTAACTTGAAACTTCATGGCACCTACATTTTTAGTCCTGCTGCCTTTGAACTGATACAATCCTTATTGCTTACCCAAAGTGCATGTTTCTTATCCAGTTTTAATAAATCTAAATTGTTTTAAATGGGCTCAGTAAGTATATTTAGAACAATTAACCAAGTTGGAATCATAAAACCGATCTCTATTACCCACTATTAAAAAGTTTTGAAAGTGCTACTTTATTAAATCAGAAAACCCAAGATGTATTATAAAATTCAAATCACTGGATTTAATGTGCATAAATTACTCACATCCCTATCAAAGGTCTTTGAATTCTCACATCACTTGATTCTACCATGCTTATGAAAGTAGTATATACAATTGTCTGTTGTTATTCAATGTTGGATATGTCATATTAGAAGTTACTAACTAGTTTTATGTGTACATTATGATTCTCACACTTACTTATGACCCCTTGTGTGTTGTAGAATGTATTCAGAAGATACATGTGTAATGTACACTGTTCTTTTAATTGTTAAACAATGTAAAGAAACTGAAAAAAACAAGGATTTCAAGAAATATTTCCAATTCTAAAACAGGACCTTAGCATATTTAAATGGTTTCAATCTATGAGCAAAGACACACGCAAGCAATTCAAGCATTAAGCTTAATTCACCAAATGAACTCAATCACTAACAATAAATCTATAACTTCATAAATACTTTAAATGCAGAGTATATGACAAATTTAATTTTAGTTCAGTCTTTACACAAATGGTAAAAGTTATGATCTGGTATTTTCTATGTATGTTACATACGTCTATATAAGTAAGCAACTCTCTTGAGTTTCTCTCTAACCATTTTACATTTGGGGGGACTATGCATGTCATTAAAATATTAGATAAAACTATTGCTTTGATATATAATATTTATATTTTGTTTAGTTTACAAATATATTTTGACTATGTGTTGTTCCAGAAACTATGCTGAGCTCTTGTGTTAAATGAATTTTAAAAACTTACAATATAATCAAATAAACATATATAAAGCCAAATAATATATAATAAAATTGAACAAGTATAACAATAAGCACATTTGCAATTCAGTATGGACTCAGTGGAAAATGTGACTGCTTTTTACTGGATAAATCAAGTAAGTTCAGACAGATGCTATGAGTTTTGAGTAATAAATAGAAATCTTCCATAATAGAATTATCTTATAATGTACTTTAAAAAAGAGGAAAGAGCATGTACAGAAGCATGGAGTCATGAAAGGGTATGAAATTTCAAGAACATTCCTCATGGTGAAAAATGTCACATCCCTAACCTCTTAACTGGTAGGAAGTAAGACTGGGGTGACAGAATGGAATCAAATTGTGAGGAAATTGTACATTGAAGCAATGAGTTCCCCCATCACAGTCTTCTTCATAAAAGACCGATTACAGGTTTAAATAGGGATTGTGGTACTCAGGTTAGTTTTATTTGTGGTATGCATGTGAGTGTGTGTGTGTGTGTGTGTGTGATTTCCATATGTACAACAAATTTTTACTGCATGTCAGAGAGAAATGTTTATAACAGAGTGAATGTGGAATATATCATTGTCTTTTCTCACAGCCATATTGTGGGAAAGTGGGTAGCAATAGGGCAGTCTCTTATTTGTCTGATTCCTTTAGTATTGTCCAATTGCTCATATCGTATCTTTCAGGTAACTTAGTTAAAAATAGCCCATGGAATTCCTTTGATTAAATGAGTGGTTAATGAATTATCCAATGCTCCTATTTATGTCAATATGAGGATTTCTGTGGAATTCTCAGAACAAAGGTCCTTTGTCTTTCTGAGAGGTTTACCAGAAAATAGCCCTCATCAATGTATACATAGTTTGTAACAATTGTTTTGTTCTTACAAGTTATGTTTCAATGAATGTACCTGAACTTGATATATTATCATGAGTATAAAACTATGAGTAAACTTATTTTACAATGTGAAATGATCTAGCAGTTGGTGTTAATTAAATTACTCCAATCTGCAGTCCAGTGAATAACATGATACATTTTATTTAGATTAATTATTTATCCTTGATCTTATAAGTTAATACTGACTATAAGGTCAAAGAAAAGAAAAAGATAATGATGGCTGAAATAAACACATTCCTTATGAAAATAGCATTTTGAAACAATTGATTGGCAAAAAAATTACTCAATACATTCTATTTTTTTCAATATTCCTATAAAATATTCCTTCAAATCTACATAGACTATCACTGCTTTTTTTTTTTCTTCAATTGGTAGCTGACTATCAACCATACTTGTTAATGTTATGGATGGTTTATTAGAGGCAAAGTCATGATGTGTAATCAGGCATTCAGTCTCCCATAAAGACACTGTTGTCCTTAGTCAAATTGGAAATACTGGGAACGTAGAATGCAATAATTCCAGAAAGTAGTTTAATATTTCCCTTTTGCAATTTAAAAGAAATATTATTTTATTATAATTTTGATATTCAAATGTTATTTAATCATGGACTGAACCTGGTACATTTATGCACAAAAGGCATCTGAGTGCATAGATGTCTTTGAAAATGAGATATCAATTTTCCTTTTTGTATGTATTCATGATCCACATGTGAACTTGGCAGTCCTAGATGAAAATGAGCAGATGGTCCATTCCCAAGTGTTGAACAGCATTTAACATAAAATAAATGCAACTCAAAAACTGTTTTGATCAGGATGTTTGGAGGGGGATAAACATGAGATTGGGATAGTCAGGAAATATTGATACTTCATAGGATTTTTAAAAATACTGGGACTAAAGAGAATTTGTGGCCTATAAATGTCATAACTCAAAAAAAAAACCCACTTTAATAGAGGTTCTTTAAAAATTGGTAGATTCCAGAAAAAGATTGGTAGAGTCTATGTCCAGTTTCCAGTATTATGCAAAAAAAAATCAACAGCTAATAGCAGAAGACAATATTGAAAAGAAGTCATTCGTGAGGACTCTGAAAGGTTAAATTGCCTAAAAAATATTGCTTACCATTTTCTATAATTAATGTTAATATATGCTTTTCAACGTGCTTTATAGATTGTAATAATGTTGTTAGAATGGAATACAGCAAAATCAAATATTTCCTCACTTAGCCCAATTTGTAATCAAGGAGAGAGTAGCAGTGTTGGGCTTGTCTAGTTTGTTATTCTTCATTGAAGAACTGAGAGAAAGGATAATAATATGTCGAATAAATGTCAGCAAATTGATAGACACTGACAGTCCATGGAGAACTTAAAAGCTACTATTGCATTAGTGTTAACTTTCTACCTGGCCTAATCTGCTGATAACCAGTGTCATCTAAATAATTGGCAGGAGCCAGTGCAAAGGGAAAACATGGGGATCCTTATTCAAAAAGCAGAAAAAAATGATGAAAAGTTCTAAAATAATATGCATTTTCCTCTGTTCATGGTCTCTTTCTTGACTTCTCATTTTTTTTAATTTGCAATTTCATGTCATTCTAAGAAATAAACTAAATAAACTAAATAAACTAAAATAAAAATTTTAATTGTAAGTGAATTTTAATATTCATCTTTGTATTGTGCAGTGTCAGATTTAAATGCAAATATGAGAGCACTTGACTCACATGAGGATTCACCAAAATTATACAATTTATATTTCATAGCTTACACATGCGTATGTATTTCATTTTTTCCAGAATATTGAAAACTCTGCACAAAACTAATTCAGTTGCTTTCATTTCACTTCTTGATACACACACATTCTACCAACCCTCTCCACTTTCAGCTGGCCGATAAGTAAGGATGAACTGAAAGGAAAAGGAAATAAGGGTTGCCCTAATTTCCTCTTTCCTTTTACGTCATCATTTCCTATGTAAGTGGTTGGGTAATACAAGAAAGTAACACGAGTTCAGAAGAAGATATGACAAGACTTCTTGATCATTTATGTATCTTAGAATGCCTTGCCTTCTTTATGTGTTTGCACAAATTTCCAATCTGAATGGAAAGCATGAAATGTTACATGTTTTTCTTGTGTTTGCTCTGAGTCTCACTGAACTTCCATGCATCGTGGGTCCGACAGAATTCTCTGCTCATGGAGCATCACAAATGCCATTGTACATTGCTTGTTTTGTTTTGTTTTATTTTGTTTTGTTTTTGTCAGTATCTTGTTTATGAAATTTATTCTTAATAGATATCTATGGGACTAGATCATGTATTTTGAGTGTTATAATTATGGAATTCTGTTACATTAGTATACTACTATGCATATCCACTACTATATTGATATTCAGTTGATTCCATTCTTTATTATGCTGGTGCTATTAGTGCTTCAATAAAGGGCTTTAAACATTTTATCTGTTAGACTTTTGTCATAGTTTTCTTAGGGTAAATACACCTAAAAATGAAACTTCAGGGTCAGAGTACAGGTGTTCATTAAATCTAAAATATATTGATAAATTGCCGTCCAAATTGTAGCAGTTTATACTTGTGTCAGGAGGGCATGAGGGCTTCCATTTTCATATTCTTGCCAAAATTTCTGTGTATCAGATCTTTAACTTTCATGGTCAGCTTGATGATGATCAATGAAAACATAGTTTAATGTGCAATTCTTTACTTTTTAATGAGGATGGACATTTCTTCGTCTCTGTATTGGCCATCTATTTCTCTGAAGGCCCTTCATGTCAGTTATTTAATTTCCTTTTCAGTTCTTTGCATTTTATTGATGACATAGGAATTCCATATGTGTCCTGGTTACTAATCCTTTGTCAGTTATGTGCATTACACATCTCTCATTCAAGACTATGTCCTATCTTTTATCGTTTACACCGTTATCCCACAAAGAGTTTGGTTGTTGTTAATATAGTCAGGTCTTCACTCTTTTTTAAAATGCCATTAGCTTTTTAGTCATTAATTTTTTTTTTACATTTAAGTCATTCTTAGATTAACTAAAATGTTAACTCATTTCTTATTTCAGCATTGCTTCCTAGACCCCATTTTTCCTGTATTCAATAAACTCCCTACTGAAATCTAGACACTAATACTTTTTTTCAACTTGAAATTCAAGTACTAGGATTCTTAATATTTATTTCTAATTAAAATTGTTCTAATTAATTCCCAAGTTGAATATATTCCTTATTAGCATCTATTTTGTTGATAATACACCTGCTGTTCATATAGTTTTAAGTCTATCTAGGTAATCTTTTTCTTTCTTGCTAATTACATTCCCTTTGTCTCTGATGCCACATAATTTTTCTGTGATGTCCCTGAATATGATTTTTTTTTCTTATCTTGCAGTGGAGTCTTTAGTTTCCCAAGACAAAAGACACATTTTCTTGTTCTATTTGTGATAATAACAATTTTACCTTTGAATGTTAACGATTTCTCCTTCTCCCTTTTATTTATTTTCTTCTTTTCTGAAACTCCTATTAGATGTGTCATGTGCCTTCTCCATCTAAACTCCATATATTTTATATTCTCTTTCACAATTTATATCTTTTTTTTTATTTTTTTTTTAAATTTTTTTTTTCAACATTTATTTATTTTTGGGACAGAGAGAGACAGAGCATGAACGGGCAAGGGGCAGAGAGAGAGGGAGACACAGAATCGGAAACAGGCTCCAGGCTCCGAGCCATCAGCCCAGAGCCCGACGCGGGGCTCAAACTCACGGACCGCGAGATCGTGACCTGGCTGAAGTCGGACGCTTAACCGACTGCGCCACCCAGGCGCCCCACAATTTATATCTTTATATAGCTCTGAGTAGAATTCCATGTAATTGCCTGAAATCCATGATCTCTCTTCAGCTGTTCATTCTATTCTTTCCTCCTATATTCAGTTGTTACTGTTAATGACTTTTTTCTTCATCATACAAATTCAATTAGCTCTTTGAGTAATGTGCCAGTTATTATTTTCCTAATGATTTACAGTTAGAAAAATGGTTCATGGGAAAAAAAAAAAAACTACAACAGTAACACACTTGAAGTACATGAATTTGGTGGCCTGCCCTACCATGAACAGAACTGTTCCAAGTCTCTTCTTAGAGTCTGTGGCCTCTTTCCACTTCGAGAGCCTCCATGGACAACCACTTGGAGCTCCACCAGACCCATTCTTTATAAGAAGTACCCCAAAGTTCTGAGAGAGGCACGAGGGGAAAGGGGAGAAAGAGGTGTATATGAATCACTATAGAAATCAGGATCTCTGGAACTTAGCATTTGTTTGCCACTGTGTTGATATCTACTCTGGATATGGTGATCTTGAAGGCCTCTCCTCTCTTTATTAATTCTGTAACGGAAAATTATTATTTCACATCTCAAATTCTGTCAGAATTCACCTTTCCTTAATCCACACTCTCTCAAGGTGGTCAGCAGATCTGCTTCATGACTTGTAAGAAGTCTGTAAGAAGTGCAGTTGCACCGGGGTCTTCCGACCCCCCATTAGGTTTAATACTATGCTGTCACCATCTTGAAATTGTCAGTAATTTTATCCTAGAAGTTATATTTTTTAAGTGAAGTCCACTGGTACAGTGGAGCATGTGCATAGGGCAGTATGTATGCCCATCATTCTTTGTGATCTGATTGTATTGGAGGATTGTTTGGTTTGTTTTAAAAAAAAAACAAAAACATTTGAAAAGTTAATGGAACAAAATAATTTTAAAATCATCCAAAAATTAACTGGCATAAGACAAAGTAGAAACGAAAGAAGTCTTACGCACTTGCAAAAACGTTGCTGAGGAGCAACAGTCCCACACTAGCACCACTACATGTACTGAGGAAAGATATCGAGTGGCAAAAATGTTAAATTTTTCACTTAAAAATTGATATATTGAAGTTAACCATTGCAAGATCAAGGGATACCTGTTGAAATAAAACCTCTCCACGCCGTATAATGAGTAGGGCTGTCTGGACTTGTTATCTGCCCAGGCATATTGGTGAGTGGGAGTATAAGCCAAACTTCATGGGTTGGAAAATGCCCTGTTTTTGTGGAATGCTTTTAGTGCCAGAAATTTAATTGAATACAGAAGAAGAGAAAACTGACTGAAAATTTCCTTCAATTTAAATGTCCATACATTGTAGGAATTTTTGGTGTTAGAAGATCACATATACATTTCAAAATGGTAGGGAAATGAAAATACAAAGAAATAATATTGATTCCCCTTAAGTATCCTTCAAGTATAACAGCAACTATTCTACATCATCCTCTCTTGAAAACTAAACATTTTCCAATGATAAAATTCAGGAAACTAATCAAATAATTGACATCAATTATAAAAGAAAAAAAATCCAAGAATGGAGAATGTTGATAAATTATTGTTAATGAGAATAAATATCATATGATTCTAGCAACTAGATCCAACCTTTTAAGGAATTATGGTTAGGGAAGAAGATATAAATGTTCTAAACCTTGG
This sequence comes from Prionailurus bengalensis, assembly GCF_016509475.1. Classification (NCBI taxonomy): domain Eukaryota; kingdom Metazoa; phylum Chordata; class Mammalia; order Carnivora; family Felidae; genus Prionailurus; species Prionailurus bengalensis. Next base: position 98,685,020 of record NC_057354.1, read on the forward strand.
CCCAGCAAAAATCATAGCATAAAACTTTGAAATTGTAAGAATTCTAAAAACTCTGCTCATTTAAGAAAAACAGTCCATTTTGTTTAGCAATTTGGACAATAAAGATGTAAAATATGACTTCAAAAGCTTAATGATTTTCTGAATGTCTTTTCTTAATTTAAGTGTTTTAGGTAGTGCTTCTTTCATAAATAGTAATCTGAATTTTACTAATTCTTCCATTTCTGAGTGTCCCAGTTGTTTTGTTTTGTTTTGTTTTGTTTTGTTTTGTTTTGTTTTGTTTTGTTTTCCACACAGTGTTTGGAGCTCAGACTCTGAGGTTTTGGAAGTGTGCGACTTTCTCAGAGTGGAACTGTGGTGTGCACTCCTGGGGAGAGGAGGGAGCTGGCCCTGGAGTGCATAGTGTTCTAGAGATCTCTGGGGTTCACTGGGAGAGAACATTCCCCTTACTGGAATACTTTTGGAAGAGGGTTTATAGCCTTCCCAAAGACAAAGCCAGCCAAAGGCCTTTCATCAACTAGGTGGTGAGGCTGTACTCTGGAGGAGGGGAGTGGATCTGTGCCCCACTGGGTCCTTTAAGACTTTGGGTTTTGAATCCCAGCTGTGCAGCAAAGAGAAAATGCAGGAGAGCTATGGCACTAGGTGAGCTGACTGCCCTCACTATTCTGTGAGGGCTGGATGAACAGGGAGGAGAGATTGGGGTGGCACCATTTCCCCCCAATACCAACACAGTGGGAATTCACAGAGCAACACAGTGGCCCCCAGTGGAGGAGGGACCTGCTTATACCAGATCCTACCCTCGCTGCTCCCCCAGTGCCCCAGCAACTGCTTATTTATTGGAGCAAGACTGACTCTGAGCCAAAGCAGCAGACCTCTTCTCCAGAAGACCCCGTGCACAGACAGCTATCCCCATGCACCGAGTGTACTGTAAATTGAGTGCTTCAAGATGACACCTACAGGGTTTTTTTTTCTTTGTTTCTTCTTTTTTTCTTTGGGAATCAGGCTCATAGTTTCTTGTTTTGTTTTGTTTTTTTGTTTCTGTTTTCATTTCCTTTGCTCTTTTTTCTGGATCGGTGTTTTAACCTCTTCTTTTTCCTTCTTTTTGTCTTTTCTTCTTCTTTCTTTTTTTTTTTTTCCTTTTTATTTGGAATCAGACTTAGAGTTTTTTGATTCTCTGTTAGGTTGTTTTTGTTCCCTTTCCTTTTCTCTTTTTTTCAGGATCAGGCTTTACCCCCACCCCTTTTCCCAGAATTACTTCAACAATCAAATCAAAGTACACCTAGTTAAAGGTCCAAACACTCCACCACTGCAAGCAAGGAGGCACTCTGCAGAGGACTGACCAGTGGAAAAGAGTGGCCTAAATGCTACTGCAGAGTGCACCCAGAATACACCAGAAGCACTTCCTGGAATGCCAGGTCCCGTACAGTGTATGACCCCTTTTTAATATAGCAGGACTCTCAGGGGTAGAAAACATAACAAGTTTTTTAAAACACTCAAAAGACAGAAACTTAGCCAAAATGACAAAACAGAGGAATTCTCCCCAGAAGAAAGGTCAAGAAGGCATCACAGCCAGGGACCTGCTCAAAACAGATACAAGCAATGTATCTGAACAAGAATTTAGAACAGTCATAAGACTACTACCTGGGATTGGGGGGAAAAAAAGCATAGAAGACACCAGAGAAACCGTTGTGGCAGAGATCAAAGACCTGAGAAATGGTCAGGATGAAATAAAAATCGCTATAACTGAGATGCAAAACAAACTGGATACAGTGACAGCGAGGATTGAAGAAGCAGAAAAGAGAAAAGGTGATATAGAAGATAAAATTATGGAAGGTAATGAAGGTGAAAAAAGAGGAAAAGGAAATTATTAGATCATGAGGGGAGACTTAGAGAACTAAGAGATTCCATGAGACAAAACAATATCCATATCATAGAAGTCCCAGAAGAAGAGGAGCAGGGAAAAGGGGCAGAAGGTTGATTTGAACAAATTATAGCTGAGAACTTCCCTAATCTGGAGAAAGAAACAGGGATTCAAGTCCAAGAGGCACAGAGAACTCCCCTCAAAATCAACAAAAATAGCTCAACACCATTTCTCTTTAAAAATCCAAGCAATAATAAATTTAGTGCCTTTGTTATAAACTGACTTGCTTTACAAACTCTATTTATCAATATAGCTATCTGTCCATTTTTATTTTTATGAAACCATTTCGAGGTTTCTGGAGTGAAGTTTAACAAAGTTTTTATTTACACAGTGGTGTGCTATGGTGGATTATATTAGATCAAATGAACTAATTGCTAAATTTTCAGGAATTTTGTGAGCTAGTTGTTAAATTGTTGAGAACTAGAAAGCAGCCATGCTGGGAGTCTCTCTACCACAGAAATTGAAAAACACTACAGAGTAAATCTGTATTCCACCTACCCCCCACAAAAACAAAACAAAACAAACAAACAAACAAAAAAAAAGTTTGCTAAGACACCACTGAACCAGGATAGTAGGGAATCTGTTAATTATTTCTTTGAACTTATTTCTTCTCATTGTCTGTTCCTTAATGAGAATATATAATGTTGATAAAAACAGGAAAGGTATAGGATTCATGGGTGGCTCAATTTGAGTGTCGGGCTCTTGATTTTAGCTAAGGTCATGATCTCACAGTTTGTGAGTTTGAGCCCCGTATTGGTCTCCACATTGACAGCATGGAACCTCTTTGGGATTCCATTTCTCTTCCTCTGTCTCTTCCCCTCCACTGCTCATGCTCTCTTTCTCTCTCAAAATAAATATAAACTTCAAAAAAATCCAGGAAAGGTATTTTTTAAAGAGGAAATTTTCTAATATTTGATGAAATGTTTTCCCTTGTAAGGCTCACCCATTGTGATTGGTTAACTTTTTTTTTTTAATTTTTTTTCAACGTTTTTATTTATTTTTGGGACAGAGAGAGACAGAGCATGAACGGGGGAGGGGCAGAGAGAGAGGGAGACACAGAATCAGAAACAGGCTCCAGGCTCCAGGCTCCAGGCTCCAGGCTCCAGGCTCCGAGCCATCAGCCCAGAGCCTGACGCGGGGCTCCAACTCCCGGACTGCGAGATCGTGACCTGGCTGAAGTCGGACGCTTAACGGACTGCGCCACCCAGGCGCCCCGTGATTGGTTAACTTTAACATCACTCAAAGCAAGATTCATTCCTCATGTATATGATAGCATTTCATTGTTTGGATGAAAAATTTCATCTGCTTACCTAAGCCATTTTATAAACTATCATTCCCAGATTTTGCAGGAAAACAAAGGGTAATTCTAATATTCAGAAAATACAAATAAAGAGTCTTTGAATAAATTACTCATTTCTTAGCTACACTTGGAAAAAAAGACTTTTAAAAGACTGGAGGAAATGTGTGTGTTTGTGGTGGAGAAGAGTTTATTTTAACTTGGAATATCTAATCTTCTTTAACAAAATAGTAATACTAATGCATATATTATACATTCTTTTGTCTTTTCTGAACCAGTCTTCCTTCCATGTTTTAATGTGTCTTCATCAACCACAACCAAATTCTCTAGCACTGTTGCTCTTTACCTTTACTGAAATGTTCTTTATTTTTCAATTCTAATTCCTCTCTGGCATTCTTTAATAGATATATTGGTTTCTAATATTCATGAAATGTGAACTTATAAGTTCTGTGCATTGAGCTGTCTAAATTCATTTGTCCTACTTTTGTTATCAGTTCTTTATAAATTGTTTTATTCACCAAATAGAACTACTTGTTTTGTTCTAATCAATATGTATTTTCTTAGAATGTCTTTCAAGTTATTGGATGCAGTCTTCTTAAATTTAATACCACAGTAATTTAGTAATGTCTTCGATATTTGTGACAAAAGAAACAAAATTTAGGATTGACTGATTGATTTATACCCTGACTGAGTTCACAAAGTATCTTGGATGGTTTACAAGAAGAACTTCACATGTCACTACTTTATGGATCTTATCTGACAAAATTGCAAGTAACATTGATGAGAGCTTGTAGGGAAAACAGTAAGAATATATCACAGTAATACTGCACACAAAAAAACATGTCAGAGCACCGAACCAAATTAATTTTGTGATTGTAGTCTGTGAACTGTCCTATCCCCTCCCATAACACCCAGACTGCCTCCTCAAGACAATGCCACAGAGCTGAGACTGAGCCCTTGTCCCCTCTAATCAACAGGAAACTACTGTGGGAAGGATCGAGTCTCTTCAGAATGGTGACTCGTTAAACCTCTGGGTATTGGAAACCTTGATAAATATACAGAAGTGTGTGGATTCCACCTTCCAAATGTGTTGGTGGCCTTTGTGTTCTTTACTGAGAAGGAATCATCTTTCCTTACATACCTGCCATATGGTTTAATACTTGCTCTCACTGTAACTTTCCTATGAGCTAGAATTGAAGCCCCAGGCTTCACTCTGCTACCATGTCCCACCTCCACATATTCTATCACCTGCAGGGACAGCCCAATCCCCACCCCCAGCTGATAGTACTTGAAGTCCTGTTTTTCCTTTTTGCCCTCAAAGACAATTTTTCTGTAAGATTGACTTGAATGACTCTGAAAGCCTAGAGATAATTTACACAATTACCTTAATAAAGACTACAAAATAAGTGAAACTGGAGGTCAATCCTATTAATAATATTGTACAGTTTCTTTCCTCAAAAATGCTTACCACTCTCTGTATTTACACGGGGAATGTATAATTCCAAGTCGTCATCAGATCTTGTTAGATCTATTAGTGCTGCCATTTTATAACAACACAAACATTGAACTTCTGTATGGAAGTGTTGAATCACTATTTTGTACACTTGAAACTAATTTAAAAACACACACGCAAGTGTTGAACTTCAAACCGGTTGTTGTAATCTATAGAAAAATCTATAAGATGAAATAGGTGGAAACTATCATTGGATTTAACAAATACCTCATGATCAAGGACAGTTTATGTTATTTATCCTAAGAGTGACTTTTATTCACCTGCTGTTTGTCTTAGATTGCCAGAAATGGTCAAAGATTGGAAGGAGATTTTAATAGTGGATATTACCCTACGTATCAGAACAACCTAATGTTTTACTTCACAAGATCCATTTAGTTTTATAAGCACTTTCCTGTTACAACCTGATGCAGAATCTTCACCCTGACTGCAAAGTATTTCCTGGGATCTGCAGAGGGTATCTTACAAGCACCCTTGAGTTGGTCCATCAGAGATTGCTATCATGCAGTAAACATTATAACCTCCCTTAATCTTCTGTCTTTCTTGCTCTTGGCCTGGGAACTTCTTGGATGTACTTGACTATTGCCATTACTGTGAAGACCTATGTGAAATGACAGGGCTTCTCTCTCAAAGATTTGAACACTTAAGTGTCCAGAAACATCCTTGAAAGCATGGACAGATTACTTGTTTATATCCTACCGTGTCACGCTTTGTTACTTGGGAAACTAAGCGGTGCCTCTTGTGTACCTGGTGCTGACAGAGTAATTCACAAATAGACCCTTCAGATTTTGTCTGCAGGTCCTCTCACAGTGGGACTCATATAGCACTTATTATAACAAGGAAAGAGAATATTCTGCACTTTCTGTTCCCCCATCCCTACATATTCTCCTCTCTCTCCAATAATCTTCTCACATCTGTTCTCCATGCAAGCAAACACATAGGATACGAATGCCTGACATTGCCTGCATAGCTGCCCAGTAGAAACATCCCAGACAGACATGCATCAATTGGAGTCTCAGTTAAGACCACTTCCTACATTTGTATTGCATTCCAGTGGGTCAGAGCTATTAAGGTACTTGTTTATCATTCTGTTGCAGTCCTTTCTTTTTTGTAGTCTGGATTTGCATCAGACTTTCCAACCTTCTTGTCAGATTCTTTTTGGAGGGAAGGTGACCTGGAAAATCTCCTAACCGTCAGTTTGTCCTATGCTTCACTGGCAGCCCATATCCTCCTACCCAAGCCTGCAGCTCCATTTACCACCTACCCATCTACCCTTCTTACCCTTAACTGACATCAAGCCAATTTCATTGCTGGACACTCCCATGACTTTCCTCTCTGCCTGCCTGTAAGCATATACAGCTATAACATTCTCAGAATGGAGCGTAAGGTCACAGGCAAAACTGTTCAGAAAACGGGAGACAAATCTTAAAATGGAACAAGGCCACTGTTTTTGGAACTGAAATTCTCAGGGGGAGTTTTCAAGTGCTTGGAGGCTGGTCTTGGAACAAGAACAGCTTGAGATTGTGTTCCAGTCCTACAGATTGCTGTCTCTGTCTCAGCAGGAAACAATTGTAGTATGTTCTGCAGCTTTTAGAAAATAAACATTTAACAACTTGGAAACACCAAATCCAGTCCTATTACTGACAGAAAGCAAGGATGCAAATCAAAGATATGGTGAGGCTATTTTTCTGCTCTCACAGAAAAAACAAATATGAATAGGAAGTATTTTCTGAATACGACTTTCTGTTTATTTGGAGAGTAAAATACTAATCTCTGGCAAAGAATATTCCACATTTGGATTCAAAAGGTTTATAAGTGGGAATCAATCATATGTGAGAAATTGATTTTTTTCGTGCAGTTGCTGGGTGAGAGGCATACTTCATGAAAGTAAATGAAGTTCTGTCTTGAGATAATGAGAATACAGTTGCCAAGAGAAGCTGTGAAATATTCCCTATAGATCCTTTTTCCCACTTGATCCTATATTATGTAATTATTTTTGGAAAGCTTTCAAAGTGGTGATGATTTCAATGCTGTGGAATGAATAAAGGGAAGTGCAACAGTTCTCAATTAAGATTGGAAGGGAAATAAGAATGTAAAGAATATGAAGGCCCTGCCAGCTCAGTGTTGTATTTTAAGAAACAAATACTGAAACTTCTTCTATCAAATGCTGGGAGTTATCTATGGCTCCCATATGTAGCTGCCTTTTTTTAAATCTTCAAAGAGAAATTTATTTAATACATGTACAATAGACAAAGATAAAAATAGCCTAGTCTTCACATCACTGTCCACATCCCTTTTCCCTAATGTATTCCCAAAACATTTTCATGGTGTGATTGTCTTCCCTCTGGATGGATGTGTCTAGTAGTAGATATGTGATAATATTTTGCTTTTAAGACTGAAGCATGGATATTTGTGGTCATGCACCTATCGGTTCTGGGTTTCTTGTTTTTTGTTTGTTTTTGAAGATTTAACTTTTCCTAGAGCAGCTTAGGATACATAGCAAAATTGGGAGGAAGGTACAGAGATTTCCCACCTACACCCTGCCGCCACTATAATTGCTCTTTAGTTTTTAGGGATTTTTTTTTTCTTTTCATTTTTGGTGTGCTTGGTCCAGAACTCTCTGTGGTCATACTATAAGGTCGTCTCTTCTTGGACTTCAGTCCCCTCATGTCTTCCTTGATACCATAGGATCTGCTTTCACATTTACCTTTCTGGCCACATCTCTGTGTCTTTTACTAACTTCTATACTTTACCTCATTTCTTAGATATGGAGATTTCCAAAGGTTCAGTCCTCAATTCTGTGCTATCTTTTATTCATGGTCATTACATAGTCTCAAAACATCATAAATTCTCTGTGTGTTTGGGTCCCAAAACTTCATCTTCAATCACTCAACTTATTTGAATTTCTCTTGGATGTCATTTCTTCTTTAGAGTTTATTATTAGTTGTTTGTTTCTAAAGAAGCTGTCCTGGCCCTTTCTTTTGCAGAAGAACGCTATGAATGCAGCAATTTATGGCATACTCACAGTGTATTACAATTGTTTGTTTGCAAGCCTTTGATGTGAAGAAGGTGCATATGTGCGCAGTGGTATGTCACCTTGGACCTGCTAACTGGGCACTCATAAGTGTACACAAAGGAAATAAAACATACCTCTAGGTGGCCATCATATTTGAAGGCCAGGCAATCTTAGCATTATGCTTAGACAATCCGATTTTGGAGCAATGTGAGTGGGTTGCCCCCTGCTCCATGGTGTGATTCAGTCTTACAAAATTGACAAAAGATAGAAATGCAATGACAAAAAATTAGTTTATAATTGCTAAGTATAACCTTTAAGAGATGAAATATTTGTCTTTAAATGGAGTAATTAAGGCATTCTTTTTTTTTCAATGTTTATTTTTGAGAGAGAGAAAGAGAGAGTGCGTAAGCACAAGCGGGGGAGGAGCAGAGAGAGAGAGAGACACAGAATCCAAAGCAGGCTCCAGGATTTGAGCTGTCAGCACAGAGCAAGATGCAGGGCTCGAACTCAGGAGCAGTGATCATGACCTGGGCTGAAGTTGAAGTTGGAAGCTGAACCAACTGAACAATCCTGGTGACCCTAGGGAATTCTTTTTGATGCAGTTAAGTGCAGTTGGAAGGTCAAGTTACAATCAACAATCTGATTAATAATATAGAATTTCTACCTTAAAACACATATGAATGCCCCTAACCATTAAGTTTTCTGACAATGTTTGGGCATTTTATTTAACCTGTTCTTACATTCCCACCTGAATAGCACATTTTCACTGTATTTATTGATGCCTTAAATAAGATTAATGCCAAATATTATCCTGGGATACATGCTGCCTTTAAAAAGAGCTTTGAATATGGATGATCTGCTCTTTCTAATGTCTATTTTACAGGTTAATACTTGGAGGAACATCTTATTATCTTATTTTGAAATGCAGCTGGAAGAGGTAGTGGGAAGGGGGAGAATTGGATTCCACATGCTTTCCCCTTGGCTATTTTGTCTTACATGTACCAGGTAGTTCTTGATCATCTGTATAATACCTTGGTAAAATCATAGTAGAAAATCAACAAATAAGGGTGGAAAAAAATAATAAAGAAAATGAAGAATTGAATGAATTGCTTCTTTTTCTGTTAAACATGAAACCCTGGGGAATTGCAGTTGTAAAAATTACTGGAAAATACTCTAATAGCATAGATTATGGTTGCATTTCCCCCACTTTATAGAGATAATCATGTTCACATTATGTATTTGAAAATTGGGAATTGTTTTCTTACTATTTTTATGCTCACATGGGGAGAAATGAAACAGAAGACCTATAACCTGGAGATGACAAGCTTTCTTGGAAAGGTATTTTTCTCAGGCAGGGAGAGTGAGGGGAGTGAGCCATAAAGTACAAGGAGAAATATTTTAAACGTTTTGTTTTGAATCCAGAATCTAAATTAATATAACTTAAGCAGTGGGAAGTCTTCTAATTTTGTTCACATTTTGTATTCTATTCTTGTGCTTATTTTATAGGGACCAATAATGGTAGTGTGTAGTTAGAGATATGATTTTATATTATTCTATCCTGATCTCAGTATTCTGGTCTATCTTAACCCATATGTGTTGTTAGGTTTTCAGAGAGTGGAAGAATCCTAGTGGAACTCACATATTCTACCAATATCTTCTCAACTTACTATCTGTGAGACTAGTTTGCTTATGTCTTTCTTCTATAGCATATGCCATTCAGGCATTAAAACAACTTAGTGTCTTATTCTGAGCATCCCCTTGACCCAGCAACTATTTAACACTATTTCCTAAATTTAAGCATCTCTCAGATATTATTAAACCTGTGTTCAAGCCACCAAACACATATTGCCACAACTGGCGTTCATTCACAGGTCCATCATAGAAGGTAAATACACATCACTTTAGCCTGTCATGTTCTAACTTCTTCCCTTTGGCCTCAACAATGTCCTAGAAGACAGTACAACTTTGACATGTCCACGAGAAATTTGGCCCTTTTGATTATTTTGTGCAGTTAACTCTTGAGTCCCTCTGACCTCTCACCCTAATAAAAAACAAAAACAAAAACAAAAAATTGTTCTCTTGAGGCCAGTCCTTTAATGTTCTATCCCAGTTGTTATGAACATTTGGTCCTTGGATCAGCATTATCACTACTACCTCTTAACGCATTAAAGTATTCTAATGAATAGAAATAGTGTGGTAGGGCCTCAGCATTTATGTTTCACCAAGACCCTCAAGTGATTCTGATGCATGCAAAATTTTGAGAATCACTGCTGTATACAATGTTATATCAGGTTCGACAACCCGTAAGCAATGCATAGATACCAGCAGATGATATGGTTTTGTTATACATTATATCATATATCAGACTTCCAAATATTAGTAAATTCCAAGACCAAAATCTGCAGAGATAAGAAAACCCATCATTTGAGTTAATTCAAGTAATTGCTAAACAATAAAAAACTGTAGTAAGTTCATACTTCACATACATATTTTGCTAGGATCAAATGTCATACTATAAAACAGATCCAATAGAAATTGACCCCTTTTTATTTAAAATGTTGAGAATCTGCCTAAAATAAGCTTTTAGAAAGTAAAACCTGAAACAACATGTATTTAAAGAGCAATGGCAGTGATATGCGATTTGAAATTGAGAGTTTCTATATTCACAGCCTGCTTCAGGGGTGCCTGGGTGGCTCAGTCAGTGAAGCATCCAACTCTTGACTTCTGGGTTGTGCATTTGAGCCCCATAATGGGCTCCGCACTGGGTATTAAGCCTGCTTAAAACAAAACAAAACAAAACAAAAACAAAAACAAAACAAACAAACAAAAACCTTCTTCAGTTGCTTTAGATAAGGAGACCCTTGGACAAGTTAAGAAATTTATAATATTATTGTAGGAGTGACATGTGATCACCTGTGGAATTTTCTAATACAGGTCCTGAAACAGAATAAATACTCAATTATACTTCCAGAACCTAAAATTTTAAGTGTTTTCTTTCCTTTGCTGGCATGAACCTAGATTGATTTTTGAGACCTCATTACCCCAGCTTTCTATCTTAGTCTGTATGGAATCCACAGCCATTTTACTGTAGTAAAACAACCATTTCTTGCATATTTACACTTATATTCTCAAGAGACATATGCAAATGCACAGGATGCCCTTGAGGATTTTGCATTTGGATCTGTGATTAAGATAAAATGAAACACAATTTGCATGACAGTATCCTTATGGCAAACATCTGAAGAAACTCAAGAATTGTCATTATTTTCCTGGACACTGCCACTGCATTTCTTTCTCTAAAGAGCCTTAAAAACTGCCTGCTGCAGATAAAAGTATGTAAACAAATTCTCATTTGCTTATGCAACTATATTCTGGAACTTTCTAGAAGTAGGAGATAATGGAAAATCTGAAGCCCAAAAAGAATGTGTGCTTTGCCTTCCGTTCTGTGTGTTTTGTAACTATTATGAGATGGGATGTTAAAATACACGCAATTATTTTGAGATTGAGTGAATGGACATCTCTTCATAAAGAGAAAATTGATTTTAACATTACATTTTTGCTTATTTTATGAGTAATATTCTGAATATTTTGTCTTAGTTTTGTGTGTGTTCGTGTATGTTAGAGGTGATATTGAGACCTTGTCATGGGAAATCTAAGAAAAAGAGACAGAGGGATCATCACAGAGATGTGAAACGCTGTCAAAAGGGGCCGATACTTTTGTTTGATCTTATGTTGGTAGAAGATAAAGAAGAAATCTAAAATAATAAAATTATACTTGGATAGGATGTGAACAGCTACACAGAGTTCACTGGTTTCAATCAGAAATCTTGAGAATGTCAGAAATAGGTTTAATAGAAGTCAAATATTAAAAAGAAGATAGGCAGTTGGGACAACTAAAAATAAGAGAAAGAACTCAAGCCAGTGGCCTAAGTGTAGTTTGAGGCTCATGTTCAATATCATTTAAGCACTTTTATGGAGGAGGATACTAAAGTTAAGGGAGGTAATATTACTTGGCCAAGTTCTTACAGCTAGATAGAAGAAAAGGAAATTAAGTCTAGGACTTCTTAATGCCCTAAGAATGTTTTCACTTCCTCTACTGTATTGCCTCAGACCTTAGGAAGAAGGCACAGGATGGTAGCGTGCCTGTTCTAAAGAAGGATTGAAATATTAAAGACTAGCTGGCAATAAGGACCCCAGTGGGCTGTCAGTTAGTGATCTAATTGGAATGAAGCAGGTGCCAAGCAGCCATGACTAGGCCCCCTGATCTTGGTTCAAGGAGCACATCCCTTCCCTCTATTTCCCACTAGAATATGTAGGTTTCTCCAAGAGTCTGTAGAGAAAGATACTAAGGATTATAAAAATATGATAAAATGTAGGAAAATATTCTATCAAATTGGTTTTTTTTCTTTCATAGAGAAGAAAGGGAAGAATTAAGTCTTACATGCCATATATATTTTTCTTTACATGATTTATATTACTACTCTATTCTTACATATTATAGCTGAACTCCTTGCAGCTATAGACTATTGTAGTAGAGGAAAATTTGTCTTCCCTTTATTCATCTTAAGTTTATTGTCTGAGATCCTATAAATTAGAGTAATAAAAACAGATTAACAAGAGAAAAACCAACAGAAGTCCACTAACATGTGCATCCTGCATATGCATGGGAACACCAGGTGATGAGTGAAGCAAAGGGGTGGTTAGAATTTGGGCTTATATTCCATCTTAACAAAAGAACAATGTATTTTTAGAGAAGAAAAAAAAATAAAAAGGAAAAGGCCTTTGAGGTTCCAGTTAGGAAAACTCTGGGAAGACAAATATATAGGGAAATGAATGGTGGATAAGAGCTAGTTAGCTGTGTTTATTATGTAGACGTTTCTGGTGCTCTGTACTAATAAAGGTCTAGAATTGTCTCTGGAGATTAATGCCTGTCCCTCCTGTTAGAGAAGGAAGAAGAGACACTGTTACAAATTTATGTTCTGTTGTTAGACAAATAGGGAGTGAGCTGAGAGGTTTTCTTATATTTGCTTCTCCTCAAATGCCTTCAGCTCAAAATAATCCTCATGACAAAGTAGTGTATTTTGGGGTGACATTTTATATGCTACCCTTCACTGTCCTCATCTTTGCCTTACCAGGTCATTATTTTATGTTATTATTTTAGAAATATTAATGCTATTTCTATGAAACTTTTATTGAAATGCATCTCATGAAATCCACTATATATTACTAAGAAAATTCTAAGAACAAATTCCTTGAAGTATCTATCTACATTATCACACTCTTAATAGGATTAATTTTATTCATTAATACTAATACTTTTTTTCCCTGAATTTGTCACTATGAGCCATAGTATTTGAGTTAAAATAAAAGGTCAAGATATCACATTTATGAAGTCTTACATGCCATATATATTTTTCTTTATTTTTCAAAGAGGAATTTAGTAGAGTCATAGGTTCACATGGGTCTGTTGAAACACTGAAACCAGCTGTGTTTATATCTTTTACCTATGTTGTTAGATGGCTATCTAGTCTTCGCCTTAAAAAATTTACACTCTAGTAGTTAAGACAAGAGTTACAAACATGAAACTCTTAAGAGTTAAGAATGAAAGTAATTTCAGAAAGATGTCCAAAATGGTGTCCATAGAAAATGGCATAGAATGAAAACATTTAGGAAGAGGGTGGCTCAGTTGGTTAAGCATCCGACTCGATCTCAACTCACTCATGATCTCATGGTTCATGAGTTCAAGTCCCACATTGGGCTCCTTACTGACAGAGAGGAGCCTGCCTGGGATTCTGTCTCTCCCTCTTTCTGCCCCTCCCCTGCTCTCTCTTGTTTGCTTTCTCTAAAAAATAAACTGTTTTTTAATGTTTATTTATTTTTGAGAGAGAGAGAGAGAGGGAGACAGAGAGAGAGAGAGTGTGAGCGAGGGAGGGTAGAGAGAGAGGGAGACACAGAATCCGAAGCAGGCTTCAGGCTCTGAGCTTCCAGCACAGAGCCCGACGCGGGGCTGGAACTCACAAACTGCGAGACGGTGACCTGAGCCAAAGTCAGACACTTAAGTGCCTGAGCCACCCAGGCGCCCCCAAGATAAACTTTTTTTAAAAGGCAGTGTTCTAATCATGTAACATGAAAAAATCTGACAGACATTAGAATGTCCATTCAACGTTTGAAATATACAGAACATTATAAAGAATAATGTAACAAATATTCATGTATACATAGACAACTTCTCTGAGATACAATTCACGTATCATATACTTCCCAAATTTAAAGTATACAGTTCAGTGGCTTTTAGTATATTGGTACGAGTTGTGTATCCATCACCACAGTCCATTTTAGAGCATTTCTGATACCGTAGCAAGAAACTCAAGTTCTTCATCCGTAACTCCCAAGCCTCCATCATCCCCTAGCCCCAGGGAACCACTAAGCTACTTGTGGTCTCTTGATTTGTGGATACTTCTTATAAGTGAAATCACATCATATGTCGTCATTTGAGATGCGTCATTTAGTATGTTCTCAGGGTTCATTCATGTTCTAACGTATCAATACTTCATTTTCTTTGTTTTGCAAGTAATAGTTTGGCATATGGATATATAATACTTTATTCATTTATCAGTTCGTGGCTATTTTAGGTTGTTTCCAATTTTAGCTATTAATAATATTGCTGTTATGAAGGTTCATGAAGAACTTTTTGTGTGGACATGTTTTCATTGCTCTTGGGTATATACCTAGGAATGGAACTGTTGGATCATATGATAATTCTACATTTAGCCATTTAAGGAACTTCTAGACCGTTTTCCAATGCAGCTACATAATTTTACATTCCTACCAGCAGTGTGTGAGAATTCCATTTTCTCCATATCTCTGTCAGTACTTGTTATTATCTGTCTTTTTGAAAATAGCAATCTTAGTTTGTGTAAAATGAGTGGTATTTATTTTCACTTTCCTAATAGTTAATAATTATTTATACATTTGTTACATGTTTTAGTGTCCTGAAACATCATAGTATTCATTTATAATTTTTAAAATGTTATATAGATTTAATATAATTGTAGCATTGTCTCTAAAATTATTTTGATTCAATATTTTAATTTTGAAATTCAACCTCTTTTTATGTTTGGCTGTCATTTATATTTTTGCTGTCTATATATTATTTCATCTTATGAGTATAACTGTTGGTTTATACATTCTTAGTTTTTAATATTTATTTGTTTATTTTGAGAGAGAGAGGGAGAGAGAGAATCCCAAGCAGGCTTCATGCTCAGTACAGAGCCCAAGGCGGGGCTCAGTCCCACCACCAGGAGATCACGACCCAAGCCGAAATCAAGAGTCTGACACTTAACTTACTGAACCACCCATGTGCCCCTATAAATTCTTATTTTTATTAATGAATGTGAAAGTTGTTAACAGTGCTACACATATTCATGCTTTCTTGTGCTCGTATGTCACAATGTTCACAGCCCCTAGGGAAGTCAACTTGTCCACTGTTCTTTCTCCTTTTAGCACTGAAAGTCTCATATCTGGGAATCCCAGATTGCCCCAAGTGAACCGGGACATAGAGAATATTATGTTTTTGGCTTGGTGTTTTATTCTCTTAAACACATAAGAATATATTATACAAAATGTATTTCTTTATGTTACCATTTTTTGTATTTCCTTGTCTTCATTCTTGCTTTTACTGTCATGACCAATATGCTTTCTTACCTGCACTAGTGTACTCAAATCCAGTTTTGTTATAGTTTCTGATACCACCACATTGTCTTTACCTCCCCTCCCCCAACACACACACCTATTCCAAACTACTCCAAGTTTTGTCGCTGAGGAAACTTGGTAAAATGTGAAATTCAATATGGAAAATTATCACATACCTGCAAATGCTAACCAGGCTGACCATTGTGTAATTTTGAAATAAGATTAAAGTAGGAAACCTCACAAAAGTGTGGTTTTGTTTTTGGTCTTAGGTTCTCATACTAGATCAATATCATGGAAAAATATGGGTGATGCCATTCAATGTACCATCTTAAAAGACCTGTATTCACTGATTATAAACCATTTGGTGTGTGTGTTTGGTGAGGGGGGAGGTGAGTCACTCTACATATGATTGTAACTGTGAGCTATTTTTAAAAAAAATGTTCAGATTTGCAAAATCTTATAATTCAAGCCTGAATATCTTCTGGCTACATTGTGCACAAAAAGGAGAAAAGCCTCATTCCAACTACTATTCAGAAAATGAACTTCCAGTTAACAAACAATAGTCCCACCTGGAGGAAAAATGAGCCCCAGATTCTTGGATTCATGCTCCTATTCCAGCAGCATCATCACCCTGCCATTGACTAAAATTTTTCTTAGTACTTTGAGCATGTGAAGAATCCCATTGACCCTTCCATAAAATAATTGCATATGAGAATGAAATCCAACCTTAGTATCAATTCATTATTAAACACTTTCAATTTCAGTGGGAAAATGTACAAGTCCTTCTTATCCTCAGGGTTGCCAAGGAAGTGAACATTTAGAAAAATGAGCTTTGGGTGACTATTATTTTCCACCCAATTCAAAGAACTGATGAGAGGTCAAGTGTCGTCACACTGTTGTTATTAGTTCTAGTGGAATTCAAACTAGAAATATTATGGTAGATGGAAAGCTGAGGAGAATATATAAAATATATGTTTTTATATATTTTATATGTGTATATATATAAAATATGTATATAATATATATTTATAATTGGTAAACAATAATGCAGAGCAGCATTGTACTTAAATATCAAATGTTGTTAGTTGAGAGATGGATATATGGTAAAAGTTTAGTTTATCCAAAACTATAATCTCTTTTTTTCTGAAGTTGAGAATTCACTGTGCATCCATTGGTTGACATTTTTCAAAAGGGGGTGGCTATTGTTTGACAGTAAGCCAAACAGAGTAGCAGAAGTCTAAGAAATCACTCATTAAATGTATTTGTGGAGCACCTGGGTGGCTCGGTTTGTTAAGTCTCCAACTCTTGATTTCGGCTCAGGTCATGATCTCAGAGTTTGTGGGTTCAAGACTGGTGTCGGGCTCTTCACTGTCAGTGCACAGCCTGCTTGGGATTCTCTCGCTCCCTCTCTCTCTGGGCCCGTGCCTCCCCTGCTCATGCTGTCTCTCAATATATATATATCTATATCTATATATCTATATATCTAGATATCTAGATATATAAAATATTTGCAAAATTTGTGACATGATTTGTGAGAATCTTAATGTATGATTTGCATTTTTCTTGTTGGTTCAGCTCTGCAAAGGAAAGTCTAAGTGGAAACTACAAGGATAGTAAATTACTAAATTGTTATGATTAGAATGTATGAGATTGATTAACTTAAATACCCACTGTCTATCATCTATAATATCCTTCCTACACAACTGTGTCTTCTGTTAATTATGTTGTCTCTTCTATTATATTCTGTTGATTATAGCCTTTCTCAAATGTATAGAGAATTTATAGACATTATTTCATCTGATGAGTTTCCCAACAAGGCAGTAAAATAGGTACAGCAAAAATTAATATTCCTATTTCCTAACAGAAATACACGTATTTATTTTCTTACAGTTAGGTCAGCCATTGCCATGGGGTGCATTCAGGTTACAATATCAATGTGGGGACATTTCTGCTGGGTTATAACAGGGTGTTATGCTCTAGTTCCTGTAGATTGGAAGGTTTAATTTTGAAGTAGAATTTCAAAATAATTGCTGCCCTTTCCAAATAGTATTAGTGATTTTAAACTCTTAAATTATCATTTGAGTTATGTGCATATTTAACCACTGAATAATGTACTAAATGAATATTTGATTAATTTCTATAGATTCATCAAGGATCATAGAATCCTATAGGTAAAAGAAAACTTAGATTCCATTGGTCCATCTCCTATCCTAAAATAAGGTTTTTAAAATTATATTTAAATTACTCTGTATTTATATATTCACTATATAAATTCACAGTTGAGTTAAAGCTTTTATTTGACCTTTCTCATCAAAGTCATGATCAAAAATATCTGATTCAATGGGGGAGAAAGACTGAGATCAAAGTTCTAGGATGAGAAAAACAGAGCAAGACACATAAATTCAAGTCAAGTAAATCAATCATAATGACTTTACAGCCACTACAAGATTAACTGTTAAGAAAGAGGAATAAACTGGAATGCTGCCTTTCCCTTAAGTCTGGGGCTTTTCTTGGATTCAGATTTTTACAGTCAATAATAAGTCATACTTCAACTGGTGCTCTTTTGTTTCCTTTTATTAGTGGTGTGAGTTGATGGTTTGTTTTGCCAAGTGGTGTCATTAGTCCTATGAAATAAGATATTGTGATCTCTATTTTGTAGATAAAGAAACTGAAGCCAAAGAGGCAAAGTAAACTTAATATAGGTGCAAATTATATACTTTAGAAGTACTGAGGCCCAGGCAGTATAACTGCCCAGTCAGTATTATACTCTCTCCCTTTGGAACATAAGGATGAACTCTTCATAAGCACAAACAGAAATGCTCCTTAGGTGCTCAGACTCAACTCTCAACCTTCAATGCAATAAAGATACTGTAAAAAATACAGTAAACAAATAGATCAACCCGTTAACAAAGAATTTATAGTTTATTCAATTATACAGGATACCTTTTATGAATAAATAATCCATCAAAAATTATGCTTTATTCCCTTAGATACTTAATACATTAAAATACAGACTCAGAATTTTTGTGTGGATCAGAAATTCAAGATCCATTTGTTTTAACACCTACACCAAAAGAGTTGTATGTCTCAGAAAAGTAGATTTTTAAAAATCTTATGTTTAATTTAGTAAAATATGTAGGTGTCTGGCATATCACTTTGTGATATACACTACAAGGAGTGAACCTGGAATGTTTTGTCCAGTAAGTGTTTTAAAGAGCACCAATAAAATGCTAATGAAGAGCCATCAGTTACACTGTATTTCATGTAAAAGGTTTGGCACACATAGCAGACTCTTTTATGAGGTTCCTCCTTAAAAACTAATCAAAGGTAGTATATTTCCTTTCAGGTTCAAAATGTTGGGAGAAGGAGATTGGCATAAAAGAAGGTCAGTCCACAGGCAGACTGCATGGCTCCTTCAGAACCTAGCCTTGTTCTGGTGCATTCCTAATCATGCTTTGTCTGAGAGCTCTCAGCCTCACTCCCCAGGGCTGTAGCCATTCTGTTCCCTCAGCTTCAGCAGCACTCACTATGTTCATGTCATAGGGCAGGTGCTGAACCATTCATTACAGAGGGAAGGAAGAGGGAAAAAGCAAGTATCAATCAGCCATGAAGCTTGCCTTCAAAGATCTTATAGTTTGGGAGGTAAGATAAGACAGGTATGTCAATCTTTGGGATATAAAAATTAAAGGAAGAAGAGATTCTATCTACGTGAGAGGAGAGTGGAAAAATCCAGCTTCATTTGGGCAGTATTTTAAAAAATAAATATAATTTGGATTTCAAGATAGCATGCTTGCTAGGCTGGCAGTTTTAATAAATCCCTCCCCACCTTTAACCTCATGGAAAGCCTAAAAATAACAGCTTTAGCTGAGCACTAAACTGTAAGAATTTGTCCAGGCATTTCTTCCTATCCACTCCGTTAAGACTGCTTCCTATTCACTCCTTTAAAATAAGATTCTTCTTATTTTCCTTTTTTTAAAAATCTATTTGCCTGTTAATCAGTCTTTCCATCTATACGTAACTCATTTGGATAAATAGCTAGTCAAATGGTCTATTTTGTCTTAATTTCTTATTTACTTAAATGAATTAAATGTGAGATGAGTAATTCACTGTAATAGGAATTCAAGTAAGAGACAAAAGAAACATAGTCCCTTTCTTCATCTAGTTCCCATTCTCTAGCATCAATGGTGTTATAGGATGTCTTTCATTTTTATGTCCTACTCATGCTATTGTCTCTAAAATTGCTTATCTCCATACTCAAAAGCCTAAGTGAAATTCTGCCACACACATCCCTGATACATAAGGCATTGGACTACAGCTTGTGCTCAGTTGTGAAATATGGCTATGACAGAACAGAACCCTCAGCATGCAGGGAAGCACAGATTAGATGTGGCCCACACAGAGGTGAAGGAACATTAGTTGTTATTTGGAGTATGTGAACTTGAGTAGTGGAAAGAAATTCAGGACACAGATCACTGATTGCCATAATACAATGCCAGGTTAAGTGATTAAGGAAAAGCTTTAAATCCTTCAGGCTATTAGAGAAGAACGAGCAAAAGGTACTTAATGTAAAATAGGAAATATTTCAGTGGAATATTTGCAAGAAGATTGAGACTGTCAAGGGCATAAGATAAATTTTTTCAAGTGAATCATGCTAAAGGAACTTTATAAAATGAATGAAATCTCAGCTTCAGTGATGATTTGAGGCCAAGATACTTGAAAGCCAAGTCTCACTGCAGTCAAGGCCTCTAATTGTCCTGGGATAATAATTGAGCCATTGACCTTTATGTCCTGTGCAATTAGCTAAATTCTTTTCAATCACCTGAGCTGTGGAGTCACCTATGTATGTGAAGGCAGATGTCCTGAGTGACAATTTGGATGAGCAGGAAAGATGGCTAGAGAGGATTAAAGAGAAGAGGTCTAAAGATGTCAGGCAACAAACCATGTGTTCTTATAAAATGACTTGAGTATTGAAAGACAGGCTTTCAATTGTATGGAGGGTTTGGGACTCACTGTTTATTCATATTCATCCAGATTCTTAATTTCCAACTCAAATGCTTTTTTTCTGCCAACACTCTAATCTAGCTCAAATTAGATGAAACTGAAGTCTATACTGCATCATTGGGCACTTTATTTTTCTACATGTACATCTTTATCTTTCTCCTGAGTATACCATTGAGTATATAAGTAGGGACAACTTATTCTGTAATCTGTTCAGCACTTAGAACAAGACAAACCTCCAAATCTACAATGGGTTGAGACTCAGTGATTTATAAGTTTGTTATCAGATCTTGGATTATAGGAGCTAACTCTTAGAAAGTCCTGTTTGTGCCTGGACCCTCAAAGGAGTGGAACTCCCAGGAGGAGCAAAATCAGAGCCAAAAGCCTACAGAGCTTGGAGTCAGTTTATGGCAGCTGCCATAGGACTGACAAACTGTGATGTTGGCCTGGGGCCAAATGGAAAAAGATGTTAGTCAAGGAGGAATGTGTTTTCTCTATCCCTTCCGGAACACCTGCACTGGCCTAATTTAATATGATTTATCAGCAGAATAGGCCACTTAGCAGGCCACAGCTATGGCCAGCATCCAATATCCATGACCCCATTAAACCCTAATCAAGTAGGAAGAAATGGAAGGAAAGAGGGATAGTGTCATTTTTTTTTTCTTTCTGGGCTCCCAGGGTCCAAAAACAGTGCATATTTGGGTAAAAACACAAATAAAGGTCAAATTATGTATAGGAATGAAATGCATACCCTGTGACAGCCTATTTAACTTTATGTCTAATTTCTGGCAACCTCATAGCTCTGGAAGAGGGCCAGCTACATGAAAGGGTAGAAGAGACAAACTTGACTTTTGTGTGGTCGATTGTAGTTTATGGAGGACTGTCATATACATTGTGTTCCTTGAGAGTCTTAACAGTGATAGGAAGCTATTAGATTGTCAGCACGTGCTTTTTCCTCATAAAGCAAGCTAAGGCAAATATAATCAAAGGAGTAATAATATCAGTGACTATTTAGCAAATTCTATAAGTCACTCTATGAAACCATGTAAGTGACCAGACTGTAATTCAAACCAGCATCTTTCCACCTAAATTTAGAGTATCTTGTAAGGACTAAACCTCTTATAATGCCTAAGATTCTACACTGTGTATTCCAAATATGTGCTTCTGAGAAAACTAATTCCATGGTCAAGTAGGATGGAAGGTGACAGCAAAGAAATTGTTCATTTGGTTTATTTACTCTAGAGTTTGTAAACATTTCAAGTCTTCTTCTCAAACGTTAACATATTAAAATAGTTAAAAGAGAAGATAAAGGGAATTGGTACAGGCAAGACACTAGAAGCAATAAAAAGCCATAGCTGTTATGAGGAAGGGAAATTAAGAGATACACTTGTGCATACACACACACATAAATGTATATACTACAAAGAGGAAATAATTAAACAGGTTGTAAGTAAACTGCTTTACATACTGTAGTAATATATACCTATAGTCTCACCACACATTGAAATAACTTGTTCAGAATGACCCCCAAGCACTGATAAACATTGAAATTGAGTTTGCAGTGTTCCACCTAAAAAAAGCAGGTAATTGTATTACATAGTTGAGAATTTCATCTGAAAGAGAGAACAGCAATAGCACAACAGCTAAATAATTAGGGGCGCCTGGGTGGCGCAGTCGGTTGGGCATCCGACTTCAGCCAGGTCACGATCTCGCGGTCCGTGAGTTCGAGCCCCGCGACAGGCTCTGGGCTGATGGCTCGGAGCCTGGAGCCGGTTTCCGATTCTGTGTCTCCCTCTCTCTCTGCCCCTCCCCCGTTCATGCTCTGTCTCTCTCTGTCCCAAAAATAAATAAAAACGTTGAAAAAAAATTAAAAAAAAATAATTACACCTTTGATGGGATGGACTCCAGTTCCTTGGGGAAAGTACTAATATGGCAAGTAAATGATGTGCACCCCATTTTAAATTAATGTTTTAAGGGCCAGCAAAATGAATTACAAACAAACATATATTGAAACAATAGCTTATTAATTTCCTATGAAAATACTGAACCTTAGGAACATGACAAAGATGTCACCTCTGTTGACAGAGTAGTAAGAGCAATCCATAAAGTTCCCATCAAAAACCGCACAATTTAACATCTCCTCGGACTCTCCAGCTGGAAGTAAAAAACACTCCCATGCCATGTCCCAACAATCCAATGTCCTCTCAGTTATGATGTCCTCTTTCAGGAGGAAAGGCTCCCACTTTTGTTGCGTATGATTGATTTTGAATATCCCTTCTGAGTTTGTGGCCCCAAACTGTGTGTCATTTGTTCATCCAAATATGTTTTAAGTGACTAATGTACACTGAGGGATGTGACAAGTAAAGTGTCATAAAAAGATAAATAAGCTTTGAAACTAGACATCCAGGTATGTCTCCTGCATACCGTGCAAATGTACTCATTTAGACTTAACTAAAATCACTCCTGTAATTGACAAGCTGGAAATATGTGCCGTGAGGTGACATTATTTTCTATCAGATCAAAACAATAATAATCAGATCAAAATAATAATAATAACAATAAAACACCTGAATATGGAACCTTCATATTCCTAGAATCAGATCAAAATAATAATAATAACAGTAAAACACCTGAATATGGAACCTTCAGTGATTTTGCAGTAGGTGTATTACGTAACACTGGATGAAAAGACAGGACCAACAGGGCTGAGTAGCCAGAGAAGAAGGATGAGAGCAATGATAAATGGAAATACCCGTAGACAAGGGACCCAAGTTAGCAAAAAGATAGGAGTAGAAGGTCCCAAAGATACACTCTGCTGGCTTCTATTTCTTAAAGGCAACTTGACCTCTGGAATCATGTACATCTGTGACTTAATTGCTTCACACTTTACTAGAAATGGAAGAAATTTTAAAAATGGGGGCACTGTCTTTCTATGTACATATCAACTTTAGAAGCTTCATAGAATATCAGAATGAGCATAAGCTCAGGAGCCAAACCTGAAATTAAATCCTGGCTGCTCTACTTTCTAAACTGGTAAATTTGGGCAAAATAGTTAATTTTTTTTTTCTCATTCAAGAATTAGCTACATCTTACCAGTGATAACAGCTATCATTCATGGAAGTTTATCAAATGCCAGGCACTCTTCTAAGAACTTTAGACATATTGATTCATTCTTTTCTGTGATAACCCTACAGAGTATGTATGGTCATAAACTTGATTTTAAAAATAAGGAAACTGAGTCACAGTGTTTTAAGGAACTCATCTAAGATCATACAACTAGGAAGTACCAGAGACTAAATATAATACCTGTAACCCTGGCTCCTTTAAAGTCCTTATTTTTAACCACTTCAGTAGTTAAAAAATTTATCCCAACAATGATGAGATGCCAAACACATGTATTAGAATTTAGGACAGCTAAAATCAAAAACACTTACCAACACCACATGTTGACAAGGATGTGAAGCGACAAGAGCTCTTATTCATTATGAAGGTAGTTGCAAAATGGCACAGCCACTTTGGAAGACAGTTTGACAGTTTCTTACCAAGTTAATTTCCAAAGACTGGAAGCAATGAAAATAACCTTCAATAAGCGAATGGATAAAGCAACTGTGGTACATCCATTCAATGAAATATTATTCAGTGATAAAAGGCAATGAATTCTCAAACCATGAAAAAACATGGAGGAAGTTAAACTGTGTTTGTTAAGCAGAGGAAGGCAATCTGAAAAGGCTATATACTGTATGATTCCAACTATGTGCTGCACTGAAAAAGGTAAAACTATGGAAAAAGTGGAAAGATCAGGGGTTGTTTGGGTCTTGAATGGATAGGTAGAGAGATGAATTGGCAGAGCACAGAGCATTTTTAGATTCATGAAATTATTTTGTACAATACTGTAATGGTAGACAAATGACATTAAGTTTTTGTTAAAACCCTTAGAATGTACAACACAAAGTGCTAACCGTAATGTAAACTGTGGACTTTAGTTAATAATAATGTATTTTTTTAAGTTTAGAAAGAGAGAAAGGCAGAGAGACAGAATCCCAAGCAGGCTTCACACCATCAGTGCAGAGCCCAGTACAGGGGCTCGAACTCACGAACCATGAGATCATGACCTGAGCCAAAATCAAGAGTCTGATGCTTAACGGACTGAGCCACCCAAGTGGCCCAATAATAACGTATTATAAGTGATTCATCAAATTATAACAAATGTACCACACTAATACATGTTCTTAATAATAGGAACTTTGCATGTACCATAAAGAGGAAGTATATAGGAACTCTCTGTACTTACTGTGCAGTTTTTCTATAAATCTAAAATTGCTGAAAAATAAAATTACTAATTTTTTAAATTATAAAAATAAGCCTATATTGTATTTTTTGAGGAATAAATGAAATCAGTTTGTGCAAAATATTGAATCTGATGCCTTGTGACAATTTCAGGGAAGGAAGCTTACAAAAATCATTCTAAGTTTTTGTAATTACCATAGAAGATAATCTCTGACTTTGAAAATCTTTCTAAAATGTAGTAGCCCAGTGCCTATGACTCCATGAAACTGTGTTTCTTCTACTTCTGAAGGAACGTTAAAGGCAATCCCATCAAGGTATCCTGACCATTAGATAGAAAGCCCACTTCAAATATTAAAAGCTGAAAGCTGAGACTTTTTTCTCTTCAGGTCAAATTTATCATCATGATCCACTCTCACTAATTGTTTCCTCAACAGCCCAGCTGTGCTTACTCAGGCTTTCTGGATGGTGATCTTTTCTAGAGATAACAGTACTTTATACGGAAAAAAAAAGAAAAAAAAGTTTATTTTGCACTTAACAAGATCTTATTCCCAACAATAGTGTAATCCTTGAGAGGAAAGCATTCATTCAAATGAATCCTTCTTTTCAAATATGATTGCACATAAATTGAATACAAACATTATTGTCAACCATATCTTTATAGTGGTATGATGGTATGATTGAAGTTATCCTCTTTCAGGGCTTTGTAGCATTAGTAAGGTGTGTTCAAAATATAGTGAGATTAGACTCTTTAGTAAAACAAATAAACATCTAACTCAGTGTTGCATATAGTATATACTCAACAAAGCCACTTACTAATCTAGGACTATAATAATTTCTCACTGAAATTGTAAAATTAATTTTCTATTACTTGTTCGTATACTAACCAGGATTTTTTTTTTAAAGTAAAGAAAGAAAGTTGTTCTTCAAATAGGAAGTCTAAAGAATTCAGTAGGAAGAAAACAGTTGGAAGCTTTAAAAGTGTTCTTCTCTTTGTCTCCTCTCTGAGGAGCTTGCTGTTTAATGAATTTCTTCTTAGCATCACCACATTCGGGATGCTAAGTTTGGGAATACTTTAATGTTATAGGTAGAATTAGCTAACCTATGGGCCTTAGAACCCATTCTTTCATTCAGCAGGGAGTTGCAGCTCACACAGTTATGAATAGAAGCAACTTCAAAAATGATTACTGAATACCAGGATGACTCAGTAATCTTTCTCATCAGTCTTTCTCATGTGTCAGCTCTGATCTTATACTCCAGTTTTATATCTAGGGATGAGCTCTCTTCTTTACAGGGAGTCCTCTCTGAATGCCAAAACTAAAACAAAAATGATCACTTGAAAAATTTATAATAGTCTAAAAGAATAAACAAGTCAGATCCTCAGGAGGACCAAGAAATAGCACAATACTTAACACTCAGAACAAAGAGAAAATTTCCACAGCGATTCCAGGAAGAATGTACATGATTTAATTGAGTAAAAAATCATCGTTAGTAAACAAGACACAAGAAAATTCATAGAGTTGCTTTTTTATAGCATCAGGCCAATGCAAAATTCAGTTTAAGCAAGGATTTATGGAACGAGGATTGTATGATCTTGGTGCAGTTTTTACCTGTCTAGCTGAATCCATACTTAGATTTTAAAATGAAGAGTTCTCTCAAATAGCAGTTTCCCTTTTTTTCTTTCTTCATTGCTTCTGTTTTTTTGGGGGGCTTCTTTTTTTTTGAGGGGCTAGATAGGAGACAAGAGTAGTGGGGGCTCTTGACAGTTTAGAATTTAATGAAAACTATGTACCATCTCATCTCTTTCCATCTACTTAAGTAATATATAACATAATATAAACTATATCTCAACATATATATATCATCATATGTATAAAACTCATTTGTATAAAATTCATAGAACTAAGATTTTTTTTAATACAATTCCAGGGAATCAGAAAGCTCTGAAATTTATCCATGAAACCTCAAGGAGGCCATAAAACCAAATGAATAAATGTATACCATATTCTTCAAATATTTTTATATACATGCTACTGTCCTGTAGTTGTGGTTGTAGAAGTAATGGTTTTCAGTGAGTTCTAGATTACTGACTTTTACAAATACCTAGTCTGTCACAAATGCTTAATGCCGTCTACTTCAGCCCATGATCTAAATGTGAATGTGTAGCCTCATGCATCAGCAGCTAGGCAGGCCTGTGGGAGGCCCTAAGGAGAAAAGCAGGGCCTGGGAAGAAATAGAAGGTAAACTGCCACCTCAAGAGTATGAAATACATGATGACTTAGTTCTGTTCAGTTAAAAAAGGAAATCCTGGGGCGCCTGGGTGGCTCAGTAGGTTGAGCGTCCGACTTCTGCTCAGGTCATGATCTCGCTGTATGTGAGTTCGAGCCCTGCTCTGAGCCTGGAGCCTGCTTTGGATTCTGTGTCTCCCTCTCTCTCTGCCCCTCCCCTGCTCATGCTCTGTCTCTCTCTGTCTCAAAAATAAATAAAAACATTAAAAAAAAATTTTTTAAAGGAAATCCTGGGGCACCTGGGTGGCTCAGTCAGGTAAGTGTCCGACTTCAGCTCAGGTCATGATCTCATGGTTCCTGGGTTCGAACCCTGTGTCAGGCTCTATGCTAACAGAGGGCTCAGAGCCTGGAGACTGCTTCAGATTCTGTGTCTCCCTCTCTCTCTGCCCCTCACTTAATCACGCTCTGTCTCAGTCTGTCAAGAATAAATAAATGTTAAAAAAAAAAAAAAGGGGAACTCCTCCATGGGCTTATTGGTAGCATTTCTCATTCCTCACACATTAAGAAAATGTCAAAGTTGTCCAAATCTTTTCACTTGCTAAGATATGCCAATTAGTAATTTGTCTTCAGTCTCCTCAGTCTATGGTCTATGGATACATTTTACTTTTTACTTGGTAGTTAGGGGACCAGCCAAGATGGCTCTCAGACAGCCTGCAGATTGGAATTACCTGAAAAGTTTTAACAAGTGGGTTCTCCTAGAGGACGTAATGTGATTGGACTGGGGCCGAGGCATGAGGATTAGTAAAATTCCATAGAGAGGGCACATAAAATTCCAAGACCCATTTCATTAATGTTAACAGTCCCCTTCAGCTATGTTAGGAGTTAAAGCAAATTTTTCATATGAAATTTTGTGGTTTTGTTGTTGTTGGCACATGGTTTATATAATACATTTCTAGAGTACAGATCCTACGGGTAAAGACAGAATTTGTGACATGCAAACACAGTTGAGAAAACAAAAGATTTCCATATCCTACAGTATATTATCAAAGCGGTAGCCTTTGCTTAGTTTTTAGAACCAACATAGGAAAGAGTAAGAGAACGTTACAATTCATTACTTTGCATATATTAGTAAACTTTTTGGTGGTAATGAGCATAATAATCCAAAATTATCCACAAGAATTGTTTCATTTAAAATTCTCATGGGTTGCTTGGGTGGCTCAGTCAGTTAAGTGTTGGACTTCTGATTTCGGCTCAGATCACGATCTCACTGTTTGTGGTTTATGAGTTTGAGCCTCACATTGGGCTCTGGGCCCCATGCTGACAGTGCTGAGCCTGCTTGGCTTTCTCCCTCTGCCCCTCCCCAACTCCTGCGTTCTAAACAAACAAACTTAAAAAAAAAAATAAAATGAAGTAAAATTCTCAGGATATCTTGGGACACCTGGGTGGCTCATCAGTGAAGCATCTGGCTCTAGATTTCACCTTAGGTCATGAGTTCATGGTTCGGTTCGTGAGTTCAAGCCCCAAGTTGGGCTCTCCACTGCCAGTGTAGTGTGGACTTAGAATTCTCCCTCTCCCTGTCTCTCTCTGTCCCTCTCCCATTCACACATTCTCTTTCTCTCTCAATAAATAAATAAACATTTTAAACAATAAAACAAAATTCTCAAGATCTCTAAATTAAAAGCATCAGTAATTACTGAGTAAACGCTTTTATTCAGTAAGAAGTTGATGTTCTAGTCTAGGTGATGGATGCCTGGTACTTTCTTGATTCTGCACCACGGGTGGGACACAGCCTGTATTTTTACAGCTGACATCCTGAGATTTTTTTTTTTTTACAATTTTCCTGTAAAAATAAATCAAATGAAGACTATTTCATGACATATGAAAACTATATGAAATTCAAATGCCAGTGTCCATAAATGCAGTTTTATTGGGACAATAGTCATGCTCATATATTTCCTATGACTACTTTCACATTATATGGTAACTTACAACAGAGAACACATGACCCATGAAGCCTAAAATATTTATTATCTAGGCTTTTACAGGAAAAGTTTGCTGACCCCTATTTTATATCCATCTTTGCTAATCCATGTCTCTTTGCCTGAAGTTGTTTTCATTTGCCACAATCCTCAAATCTATTCTATTCAAGAATCTTTCCATATTTTACTTTATCTTTTTCCTCTTTTCTCTCTTTCCTTCTCATCATTCTTCTTGCTGTTTTTTTTCGGGGGGGAGGGCACCTCAGATGCTGATGGATACGTCAGTCATACACCTTATTCAATCAATCATCGTGCTCGTGTATTTAATGTAGATCCTTTGCATGTGTTCTTCCAAAATATGTATTATTTTGATTGTGTTTTTACATTATGTAAATGATAATATATGGCCATAAGTTTTCACAGGGGAGTATGTTTTTCAATAAGATTTTGTTGTCCTACTTACATCTAGAAGAACATTGCTCTTAATCTTTTCACGTTTTTCTCATATTAGACATTTTTATCTATGCATTCTCACACCAATGGACACCAATGTAGACTGCTTCCAGCCTCCAGCCACACAGATAGCACTGCAAAGAACATCCTTGTACATGCCCTTTATGGATTAAAGTAAGACTTTATTTGGCTTATGTCCTCACAGCAGAAATATTTTCATCATAGAATATGCTTCTACTAAATTTGTCCAGGTACCACCAAATTAGTTCCAGCAATAACTTACACTGAGGTACACTCCCATTGGCAGTGTATGACAAGCCCAAGAACCCAAGGATTTACTCTCTAGAGTAAATAGGAAACACTCTTACGTTGCTTATGTTGAGGTATAGCCATAGTTCATTGTTAAGGTCTCAATTTACCATTTTTACGAGCTTGCAGGTTTTTTTTTTTTAATTTGTACATCACTAGTGTGTGATGCATAGTATATTTAATATGTGAACAAATTATCACAATCATACCTTTCCAGTATATTAATTGAAATTGTGTTTCGTTACTTACCTGAGAGTTTTAAGTTTGATAAACAAGGTGACAGGCAGAATAATAGCTCCCAAAGATGTCTGTGTCCTAATTCTAGGAACCTGTAAATATATTACATTATATAACAAGGGAGAATTAAAGTTGCAAGTGGAATTAAGGTTGTTAGTCAACTGATGTTAAATTGTGGATAGTATTGTAGATTATCTGGGTGGGCCAGCTGTAATCACGAGGATACTTAAACATGGAAGATGAAGGCAGAAGCATCCACAGGAGTCAAAGAAAGTGATTGAGATGATAAGGTCTATTTCAGAGTGATGCAATGTAAGAATAATTTGACTGGCCATTGCTGATTTTCAAGATAGGGTATCATGAGCCAAGGAATAAAATCAGCCTCTGGGAACCTGAAAATTCAAGAAAACTATATTCTCTTTTGTAGGCTGAATACTGGACACCTCAAGTATTCATGCCTAAATCCCTGAAATCTATCAATATGTTCCCTACCATGGTTAAAAGGACTTTGCAGATGTGATTAGAGTAAGCATTTTTGGATGAGGAGATTATCCTGGATTATCTGGGTGAGTACAGTGTAAACAAAAGAGTCCTTAACAAAGAGAGGCAGAAGGATAAGGGAAGTGGTGGGAGATGTGATGATGAAAACAAGATTTGGGGTGATATGAGGAGGGAGTCATGAACTAAAAAATGTAAGTAGACTGTACAAGGTGAAAAAGGCAAAGAGATAGATTCTCCATTGGAGACTCCTGTAGGAACTACCCCTGCTGACATGTTTACCTTAATCAAAAAAGACTAATTTTGGACTGCTACAAGTGTAAAGTATTAGATCTTGGTTATTTTAAGTAAATAACTTGTGGCTATTTGTTATGGAAGCAATAGGAAACTGATGGAGATTGTGGAATATGGAAGTATACTGATGCTGTGACAAATTCCAAAAAATGTGGAAATGGCTGTGGAATTGGATAATGAGTAGAATCTGGTGGAAAAGAGAGGAGCACAGTAGAGAAATCTATGAGCATCTATTATCTTTGAGAATATCTGTATCATCACAAACAAGACTGTGTATAGAAATATGAGTGATAAGGGGTGCCTCAATGGCTCAGTCGGTTAAGTGTTGATGTCAGCTAGGTCATGATCTCATGGTTTGTGAGTTCAAGCCAGCACTGGGCTCTGTGCTGACAGCTCAGAGCCTAGAGCCTGCTTCAGATTCTGTGTCTCCCTCTCTCTCTGCTCTCACACTCTATCTCTCTCTCTCTCAAAAATAAATAAAAATACTTTAAAAATTTGAAAAAAAAAAAAGAAATATAAATGATTAGAGTACTGCTGGTGAGGGTCAGAAGGAAAGGAGTAACATGTTATTGGAGACTTGAGGTAATGTGATCCTTGTTATGTAATGGCAGAATATGTAGCTTAACTGTTTTTTTTTTTTTTTTCCCATGTGGGAGAAAAAAAAAAAAGACCTGTAAGCAATGAAATTGGATATTTAATTGAGGAAATTCCTAAGTAAGCATTGAAAGTATGGTCTGATTTTCTTCTTGCTGTTTCTAGTAACATGCACGAGGAAAGAACAAATTGAAGGAAGAATTTTTAAGCAAAACAGAAGCAGGACTTGATAATTCATGGAATTCTGAGCCGATCTGGATAGCAGAAGACACTAAAATTAGGACATACATGACAATGTATCTAGAGTGAGCTCTGGAGAGAAAGCCAAGGTTGTAGCTGGGTAACCTTTTGCTAATGCCTCAGAAGAGAAAAAAATTCACAGTTCAGTCATACAGAGAGCTCTTTGAAGAGGTTAGGCTCACAACTCTTAGATCCCCTTAGTCATTTTAGCAGAAGCCAAAGATAGAGATGGAATTATTTAGGAAGACCAACTGAGGAGCCTCTTGACTAATGGAGTAAATCCTCATAACACACACAGAAGACCCACAATGTTTTCATAATGTTATACCAACACACTGTCAGCTTGGATTGAAAGGGTAGGAGAGAGAAGGAAAAGAGAGAAAGCTGTTTACTCCCCAAAATCTACAGGCATGAAACAGGCTGATAGAACTACTCAGCTGAAAACACACATTCTTTATATCTTCTTTAAAAAAGAAAGGATTTACAAGAGGTCAGAACCACAGAGAGCAGTACTTGCGGCCAAGAAAGTGGAGTCTTGGGTCACAGGGAATTATTTTCCAGGCCTTGAAACATAATGGAGTTTGACCTGTTAGCTTTAAAAAACGCTTCCAGTTGGTGACTCCTTTTCCCTTCCTGTTTCTCCCTCTTGAATGGGAATGTCTGTAACTCCTATCGTATGTGAGTTACATTTTTTATTTTTAGTATTGATAATTTCGTTTCTAGTTTCATAGGTTCACAGATGGAAAGGAATTTTGGCACAGGATGACTCATACCTGAGTCTCATCCATACTTAATTTAGATTATTTAGATGATGAGATTTAAGCATTTTGAGCTGATGATATTAAAATGAGAGTTTTGATTTGGATTTGGTGCTACAATGGGATAAGACTTTTGGAATGTGGCAAATATATTTTGCATGTGAGATGGATGCGAATCTTTGTGGGCCAGATGGCAAACTGTGCTAGGCTGAATAATGGCTACTCAAAGATTCTTTGTCCTCATTTCTGGATCCTGTGAATATATTTCCATACATAGAAAAATGGACTTTGAAGATTATTAAGAATCTTGAAATGGTCAATTATGTTGAATTAAGTAGGTGTGCCCAGTGTAATTAAAAGGGTCCTTGTAAGAGTGAGACAGGAGGATCAGAGTTGTCATAGATATGATGTTGAAAGCAAGACATTGTAATAATACCAGGAAGAGGCCATGAACCAAGGAATGTAAGCAACCTCCAGAAACTGAAAAAAAAGGCAAGTAAATGGATTCTTCCCTCAGATTCTTCAGAAAAGAATACACCCCTATTGATACCTTGATTAAAGCCCAGTGAGACCTATTTGGACTTACAACTTACATAATTGTAAGATGATTAATTTGTGTTGTTCTAAGCCTCCAAATTGATGGTAATTGGTTACAGCAGCAATTGCAAACTAATATAAACAATTATATGTGTTTTGTGTTGTGACAGGTTTTGTGGTTGTTATTTCTTTGGTGTTGTAAAGACTGTTGGATTTCCCAGAATCTTTGAATGAACAGTTTAAAATGGGTGATTATTTGGGGATATCTTTCTTTTTCAGCTGAACCACAGAGCAGGATCAAATCCAAGTTTAGTAATTACAGAGCTTGTCTGAGTTGATATATGTTTCCAACACTGTGCTGTAAAAAGTAAGTGAAAGCTGGCAGAGATACCTTAGCATCTGGGAAATGCTACAAATTGTGGTAATCTGATAAAAGGGATAGATGGTAAATTCTGAAGAAATGGAAACATAATCTTATAATCTTAAGAGTCTAGCATCTAAGAGAGTTCCTGGCATCTGGTGGTCAAAAAATATTTATTGAATAAATGTGTGATTAAATCACCTACTCTTCCCAGAAACATGCTGCTTCTTATCTTCAAGTGCTATCTGGTCCTGCATTCTCTGTCAGAAATAGGCTTCATTCCCTACTCGGTCCTGAATCTCCGTCCTTTCCCTGGCTTACTTACAAACAGCCTCTAAGTAATATCAGATGTCTCTTGCTTGCAATCTTTCTCCACTGCCCTTTCTATAATCATAATATTTAGTGTGTGCTTTTATAATAATGTTAGCAGTAGTTTTTATTAATATTATTCATTCCTATGTGTGTCTCTTTCCAGCCACACAGGGTGATTTTCTCTGCGTGACACATTTGCCATATTTAGGTCTATAGCCCTACTACCTATGCACCAAGGAAAGAACTCAGAGCTTCCGAATGCATGAACAAATTACTGAACAAATTATGAACAAAATGCATGAACAAATGCATGAACAAAAATGAACAAATTACTATGTGAATGAAAGCATGATAGATATATTAATACTTATATATATATGAAGGAAGGTAGTTTCTAGGTTCTTCCTTTAATGATTTGTTTTCTGTTTTCTGTCATAGATATTTAAATGGTTCTAATGACCTTCCGCCCATTTTTATTGAGATATAATTGACATCACACTGTGTAAGTTTAAGGTGCACAACTGTTGGCTTGATTAATTTGTTTATTGCAATAAAATTACCGCCATAACATTGGCTAACATTTCCATCATGTCATATACATATCTATCATATCACATAATTATTTCTTTTTTATGATGGGAATATTTAAGATCTAGTCTCTTAACAACTTTGAGGTACATTACAGTACGGTTAACTATAATCACAGTGCTGCACACTAGCTCTCCAGAGCCTGTTCATCTTTTGAGCACAAGTTTGTATCCTCTGACCTACTTTCTCAAAGATAGAATGGCCTCTGAGAGCCAGAAAAGTTGGTTCTAACATTTCCTTTGGAGAAATTCATCTTGCCTCCTAAAATGTGCATTTTCTACTATGGGAAAAATAAAATCAGGTTTAGAATGGGTGATGTTTAAATGTAATTCCAGATTTTGTACTCAAATTCTTGATTTTTGTAAGTCATGGCCCCTAGACCATATCAATTTTAATGGCTTACTAATAACCCAACTTAGAAGAAAACATAATATATTTACCTTTTACTTTTCTTTTTGGTGGGACAAATATGGTTTTTCTTACTCAGTTTGTCTATAATATAAATGAAACTTCAGTGAATGTTCATGTACATGATCCTCTGTCTAAACTTCAAATTGCTTCCTAGGGTTGTTTTTATGTCTTAATAATAAGTTAAACATTAGGAATATTTTAAGGTTTGTGATGAATATTGTGAAATTGATCTCTAGAGAATGTGAGTACCTTCCCAAATTGTATCGCTGTACCTGATGTTATGCATATTACATACTTAATATGTTCTAGATCACCTTTCAGTAGAAGTAAAGTAAAAACTACAAATGTGAACCACATGTCTAATTTGAAAATTTTGCTAGCCATATTTAAAAAGTAAAAAAAAATAGAAAAAATTAATTTTCATGATCTATTTTATTTAATCCAAGATATAAAAATATTATTTCACCATCTAGTTAATGTAAAAGTGAGTATTTTACATTATTTTCTCATAGGTCTTCAAGATCAGGGAGGTAGTGTATGGTTACAGCACATCTCAGTTTGTACTTGCCCCATTTCAACTGCTTAATAACTATATGTAGCTCATGGCCAACTATTGGACAGCACAGTTATAGATGCTTAAATGTTATAATGTCAAAGATCATTATGTCTGTAGGGGGTTTACCTTTTACAGTTGCTATCATTTTTTTTTAATTTTTTTTTCAACATTTATTTATTTTTGGGACAGAGAGAGACAGAGCATGAACGGGGGAGGGGCAGAGAGAGAGGGAGACACAGAATCGGAAACAGGCTCCAGGCTCTGAGCCATCAGCCCAGAGCCTGTCGCGGGGCTCAAACTCACGGGCCGCGAGATCGTGACCTGGCTGAAGTCGGACGCTTAACCGACTGCGCCACCCAGGCGCCCCTACAGTTGCTATCATTTTAAAACACTTAGAAAAATGGGGGTACCTGGGGGACTCAGTCGCTTAAGTGTTTGACTGTTGATCTCTGCTCAGGTAAAAAATCTCATGGTTCATGAGTTCAAGTCCTGCGTCAGGCTCTGCACTGACAGTGTGTAGCCTGCTTGATATTCTTTCTCTCCCTCTCTCTGTCCCTCTCCTACTCTCACCTGCAGGAGCTCTCTCTCTCTCTGTCTAAATAATTAAGTAAACATTTAAAAAATAATAAATAAATAAATAAATAAATAAATAAATAAATAAATAAACAGAAAAATGTAAAAACATGTGTGCACTTATCTAATAACATGGGAATTTTGTGAGTGAGTAGTTAGCGATAGGTTCTCCAAGAATCACAGGAGTTGATTCCAGAGACAAATCTTGGACTCAGAAATTAGATATGGAAAGTATGTATTAATTAGAACTTCAAAGGTGATATTCTCTAAGCCCCCACATAGCCCTGTCTTTGTTTGAGCTGCTATAATAGCATATCATAAACTGGTTGGCTTATAAGCAATAGAAATTTATTTCTTACTGTTCGGGGGCTGGGAAGTCTAAGATCAAGGTACCAGTAGATACTGTGCCTAATAAGGACCCACTGACTGGTTCATAGATGAGCATCTTCTCGCTATAATGTCACATAACACTAGGATGGCAAGGGAGCTTTCTGGGATCTGTTTCATAAGGGCACCAATCCCATTCATGAAGGCACCTCCCTCATAACCTAAATACCTTCTGAAAGCCTTATTACCCCCATATTCCATAATGTTAGATATCAGGTTCCAACATAATTTTTAAGGGGGACATAAAAATTCAGTCTATGGTAAGCTCCCCACCCCCCTCTTTTTTTTTTAGTTTCTCTAAACTCAAAATTAAACTGGATAGAATCATGCTTTAGAAGTAAAAATATAAAGTGGAAAAGAACAGAATGATCAGTGATAGCTAGAGAGAAAAG
Organism: Prionailurus bengalensis; assembly: GCF_016509475.1. Lineage (NCBI taxonomy): Eukaryota > Metazoa > Chordata > Mammalia > Carnivora > Felidae > Prionailurus > Prionailurus bengalensis. The sequence continues at coordinate 98,721,442 of NC_057354.1, forward strand.
AATTCTTGAAATTAAAAAGAATGGTAGTAACCAGATATGTGAGCTTGGAGCCACTAAACACAAACAAACAACTTTGTTCAATAGGTCCTAAATAACAGTGTAGTGATAGCTTAGAATAGCTATTATAAATAAGATAACAGCATACAATTTAACTGCCTGGTGGGGGGAGTCTGTTTATAAAATGTTAAGGAAAGATCTTATCAAAAAAGCAAAAAAGTTAAGTGTCCTTTTGATGTCATAAGGGATATTGCTTAATAGTCCCACCTACAGATTACTTTAATTATTGATTGAAAAGCAAAGAACTATTATATGTTAATGAATAGATTTTTGTCTGTTGGAGACACAAATTACTTCCATCCAATAAAAAATAATGACCCTAAATATCATGTTTTTATTTCACATATTAACAACTTTGTATGTAACTTAGCAATCTTTCTAACATTATTTACACAATTGCCAATGTTTCAAATGTCCTTTGAGCCAGCCTTTCCATCTTACTAGTTGCCTAAAAATAATCAGTTTGATAAAATATTTAACATGTATTTATTTTATATATTCGAGTGCCAACTTTTAATTACTCAAAAATTATACTTCAGCAAAGACGCTATAGTGTGTCTTACATTAGGATATGTTTTTATCAAAAACAATTTAGTAGTTGAAGTGAAATTATCATGACTCCAAAATCTTAAAAAGATATTTACTTCTTTGCGGTTTAGTCTTTTATAGTCAGAAAGGGCTGGCTTAGAGAAACAGGAAGTCTCCTGTGATTTTCACATGCCATGACTAAGTTTGGCTTTTATCCAGAGAAAGCATTTCCTCTGTTTTTCTCTCTGCCAGAGGGCACACATTGTTGGTCTGCATTTGGAAGTAGGCAAGCATCATGTTACTGCCCTGAGTACAAAGTGAACAAGCATTACATTCTACTGAACATTACCATCTCTCATGTTTCTTATATGTATTCACATTATTATCCACATTTTTGTGTCTCTCTAAATGGTATAACTTCACCAAGAATGATTCACAGTGGTCAATCTAGGGAATATTTGACTTGCACAAAATTATTCGAGAGGTAACTTAGACAAGAAATGGAATAAGATTTCTCAAACACCATGAGCGGCATTTTTTTTTTTTGATATGCAGAAACCTCCAAACCAAATTCTGAATGGAAAATTGCTTCACTAAAAGTCTTTATCCAAAGCTAATGAGCAATTTGACAAAATTAAGCAACAACAAACTTGAGTCATCTACCTAGTAAATCCTTCCTCCTTCCAGCCTCCAGTTATCTCCTTATTCAGAGTTCTCCTTCCTCCCCCCTCCTCCTAATCTCTCTCCTTCTGTCCCTCCTCCCTCCTTCCTCCTTCCTCCTCTCTTTTCCCAGACCCCCTACATTCATCCAGACTATTTTAAGGCCTCCAAATGCCAGTTGCCTCTAAATATTCATTTTTCATATGAGCCAGGTATACAGGCAATTAAACCCTAAATATGAGCTGAATGAAGTGCTATACTTAAGAAATTCTATAAACCCACAGAAGACCAGCACAGAAGAATTTGTTATTCTTTTCAATGCATATGGCCCAGGGTTACCTGCCTTATTCCAATTTATGCACATGTGCTTGGAACCTCAGATGCTAAATTCTGGATGGCAAAAGCTGATTGGACTGACACTGAGAGAGACATAATTGGTCTTTCCAAAATGGTTAAAAAAAAAAATGCCCCAAATGAAGGGTAAATTCTCTCAAAGATAAACCTGAAAGATTTCCAATAAAGATTGATCAGATCATAAATTACTCATGCAAACATAGAAAATAGGAAACTATAGGAAATTTAGGGAATAGAAAGTATCTTCAACATTTGGAAGTTAAAGAAGTGGCTGATATAAAAAGTTATTTCATGTCACTTAGTCAATGACGTTAAAATGGAATTGTAGACAGAATTTAGAATGAGAATTCTAAATTCAAGACAGAAATTAGAATGAGAAATACCCCCCTTATCTGAACTAGGACACTTGACAGAACATTCTGAAAAGGCTTTAGAGCAAAAATTTGACAGAACCAAAATGAAACGTAATGCCTGCAGATCAACAGCCACTTCTTTACTGACCACCTATTGATAAGCACTCTTATAGATATTTAAATAGAAGGGGAAATGGAAGAAAGATTGCCCCTCTTACCAAAGGAAACCCAAGATAAAGAAACATCTCTCAATCCAGATCAATGAGGGTACTCTGAGGAGGGAAAAAGCATCCAGTGTCATGCCTCACCCTTAAGCCTTCAAGGTAAATTAACTATAAATATAGATGATCAGTCTCATAAATTCCTGCTGGTTACACATACTGTTCTTTCTACATTAAACCCTGCCACCTTCACTCTGTGCTTAACATCTTCCTCTGACCAATGTACCACCAAGTTCTTTTCTATCTCCCATCCCTAAAACATAATCTTCGCACACTCACTGAAAAGAAAATTAAAATAATCTTTTCTGCTTTGATACTACCTCTGCATATATAATAGGGATTTACTCTGCAAATGGAATGTTAATATTAGATGTACATCAAATGGACTATTTCTTGAGGTTCCAGAGGACTCCTTGTATCTTCTCTGGATGTACTTTTGCCTTCTCCACTGTGTTTGATGCATATCTCTGATAAAGATCTTGACACTATATCTGACACTCCATGCTCTAAAAATTCCCCTGACGTGAGAATAATAATTAGACCAGAACAAGAGAAAGTTAAATACATTTGCCCAGTCAATCACATAAAATGCCAGTAGCCTCAAATCGGAGCATACCTGAAGATTTACCTTATTTTCGCTGTAAAGTTTTCCCACCCCATTGCTTGCCTCCCTCTGAGTCTCTGTCAAATGCATGTGACGTTGTCTAACTCCTCTGCTGTAGCAAGCTCTAAATAAATAGCTTCTGTTTGTTCTCACTGGAGTGGAGTTTGTTTATTTTAACACTACTAAAAGTAAAATAGGTGGAAAGGCATCTTCAATGAGAAACTATAATTAGAAAACTTAGCCCAAAGTCTTGAAACGGAGAGCTGGGAGAAATGTACACTCCCATCTTTCTGCTAGACTGGGTGCTTGGACAAAAGAGTTTTATAATGACCAATATCATGGGAATCCCAAGGTTCTTCTGTAAAACAAAAAACAAAAAACAAAACAAACAGAAACGAAGAAGCTAATATAAGGAATGGTCAGGAGAAAAGTGGAAGGAGTCTACCTTCAATGCCATGACAGAATATTTAAGGAACTCATTATTCAAAATTGTGGCTTTACATTTACATAGCTTGTGCATCTTTAAGAATATCAGAGTTAAATAGGGGAAAATTGGATTGTTCCCACTACATATAACACAGTGAGTAAGTAATTTGGGAAATTCTAGAACTTTCAGAATGAACTTTAGATCCTTCATAATTTCTACGATTTTAGACAGTCACATCCCTTCTTTGGACCCAGATTTTGTATTTGCAAAATGAGGAGGCTTAACTAGATTGCTGTGGTCACTTGCCCATGTGGAAATCTGCAATAAAATGTGTGTGGTATTCTGTTCTTTCAAACTAGTAAGAGACCACAGTGGCTCCATTGCATGATATGTGATGAGATACAAGAATGTCTGTGGATATTGTTCCTTTAGGGATATACTTATGACCTTTAGTGAAGTCAATTTATGACAACCATATTTTTCTTTAAACGAATGCGCATATTGGATAGAAAAAATAGTGAAATTTTTATATTTCTCCTTTTCGAACTTGGAGAGAAAAGTAATTGGCAGTCCAATTATTTTAATACTGAAAGTTGAGTTGGCATACAAAACCCTCACTAGAAAATCTAAATTCATTGGAGCTCAACTTTATTCTCTAGCCCCCACTCCTAGCTTAGCTGTCCGTATTTATTTATTTATTTTTTATTTTCCTCTCTGAATTCTCTATTCAAATGTTAAGTACAGCAATCAAGTCAGATAAGCACTGAGAATACAGTCTTACAGAATCCAGTATTCCCTAAATGTGAAGCTACATACTGATAATGCTGCTTGAAGTGCACTATAGGAAGCATCAATTTGCTGGATACATTTGCCATTTTCAAATATAACTCACATTCGGGGCTCTTTAGTGTAGGAGTTTGTGTATTTGAATCCTTCCTTTACGGGACCATTCTGAATAAAGTGCCAGTTTCATCAGTTCCATATGGAAATATTACACAATAGATTTAGAATGGTTTAGTTTGTTTATTTTTATTAGCAACATATTGCAAAACTGATGATCTTCAGTTTGGAATGCAGAATTCCTTTCTATCCAAATTCAGGACAATGGGACAAGAATAGTTTTTCTAACTGCAAAGAAAACATTTAATCTCTGTGAATGTTAATGCGCAGCCCTGGACTTCCCAATTTGATTTTATTTCTCAGCTCTTCTCTTTTAGTTCCCTCAGGCTCAGTCTTAAAATTGTTTACCAACTGCTGCTTACAATTACCATCACTGTATATTTTAATAACATAATGAAGAAACAAAATAGACATTCTCCACGGTTTGTATTTACGTCAGAACGTGCCAGAAGGTTCACATTTCACTGGGATTCAGTGAAAGAATTCGGTGGACAGATTCCATTTCTTAATTGTTTCTCTGTTCTTTTCCTCTCTTCTAAACATGCCCTGAAGCAACTAATGAAAGCCAAGTGTAGAAATGTGCCTAGGCCCTTGCGTGGGGTATCAGACTGAGGAGATCATGCCGTTATGTTACAGGAAACCAAAGGAATGAAGTGACTTTGTCAAAATCAAATCCAGCACACTCTTCTCTCATTGAATAAATATCCAGGCCCAAATACACAGGAATAATTATATATAAATATATATACATGTGTAATATATAATATAATGTATATCATATATTTTTTTACTCTTGTATATATATTATATACTTTTCAAACGTGTGTGTGTATACACACACACACACATACTCAGTACATACTCAGTATATGTTCTGTATGTGTATATATACATATGTGTGTATATATATATATATGTATATATATATATATACACATACATACATGATTGACATTCTAGTCAATCACCATCTACTTAGTCTGCTCCAGTTTACAACAAAATTGTGTGGAGTCATTAATGCCCTCTATTTTCATTTCCTGTTCTCCCCATACCAATCCATGATGCTGCTATTCTTATCAGTTTCACCAATGATTTCCAGATTGCCAAATCCAATGAATTCTTTTCAACTTTTCACCTTACTCAATCTATTAGTAGCATTTGACCAATGACTAGTTTATTCTTCCCTTTCCCTTTAAATATGGTCTTTACTTGAACACCAGGATCAATTAATTGATCTATCGATTGATCTATCTATCCATCTATCATCTGTCTATCTCTTTCCTCCCCCTTTTGTCTGTTCTCATTCCTCACTGGGTACTTTTTCTTAGTGCCTTTTGCTGCTTCCTTCTCCACTTACCTCATCTCTAAACATCAGAGTGCTTGAGGACTGTGTCCTTGGACAACATTCATTCTATAGTCATGTCTCATGAAGTCTTATCCAGCACCATTTTTAAATATGATGTGCAAAGCATACACAAAATTTTAGATTCACATCTGACCACTCTGCCAAAGTAGATCTAAGAAGTGTCTCAAACTAATCATGCCTACAATCAAACATGAGTTCCATTTCTCACATCCAAACCTTCCCAAATAATAGTAATAGAAGCTTCTACTTCCTGTCTTCCTCAGCTCAGCAAATGCAGCATCACTCAGCTAGTGTCTTGTGGCATGCATCTAATTTATTTAGAGAATCCTATCAGTGCTGCTTCAGTATAAATCCGGAATCTGATGCCTTCTCCTCTACCATCCTCATTCAATACAGTTATCTCCCTTGTGGCCTACTATGTTTGCCCTGCTACACACTCCCTTTGGTTGTTCCCTTTACCCTCTTTCTGATTCCTTTCAGGTGTGGCTTGTATATGGCCTTCTCAGGAAGATTTTTACTCTCAACATAAGTGACATATTATGACAAAAGGGTACTGTCACCAACCATCACCCTCTACTCTTTTATTCCACTTCCTCTTCTGAGGAAATTTCTAAGAAACACAATATATGGTACCTTTAACCAAATATATATTCATTTTCCTGACTTGTCTCCTGTTCTAAAACTCTTTTTTTAACTTTAAAAAATTCTTTTTAATATTTATTTATTTTTGAGAAAGAGAAATAGTGAGAAATAGAGAGAAATAGAAATAGTGAGAAAGAGAAAATCATTTGACTATCTTTTAAGGTTTTGTGATAGATGTAAAAGATGTTGGAAATATAATTGCTCTTAAGGAAGAGGATTTACTTAGTTTCCCTAAGCTAAGCTTGTATATAGTTAAGGGATCTCATATTGAAAAGTAAGTGCAGCATATTTGAAAGCATTGTATACCACCCATCCCTAACACTTTCCAATTACACAGGATAGCTCTCAGCTCATGTATGTATGTATGTGTCTGTGTGTATATATATGTGTGTGTGTATATATACATGTATACATACATACATATGTATATATGTATACACATATATATACACACATACACATATTCAATATATGTATATAACTATAACCATAGCTATAGCTATAACTAACTACAACTTTATAACTGTAACTTACGAGTGGACAGATTAAATCTACTTATGTTGAAAATATTGAAAACATAAGTGAATTTTGATCTGTACTTAATTTTAACAAAACTATACTATAGGTTTTTCTGTTGTTTTCGCATTGGAGTCTGAGAAGGACCCTCAGAATCTGACAAATTAAGCCTTAAAATTGGGGGAATCTCAAAGAGCATCCAGTCCAACTGTTGAATTCTTCCTGTTGAAGATTTTTATGCTATTTTCCTTGAACATATTGTTTTTTAATGGAATTAATCTGTCAATTGGATGGCAAGTGATAGTAGTGAAGAAAGACAGACATACACACACACACACACACACACACACTCATTATCTAATAATTACTTTTGAGATTAGTGCTTATACATTTTTATCCTCTTATTTTGTATCCAAATGTTTGAACATATGGAAAATGTTACATGTGCCACACCTAATTTCAGAGCACCATATCTGACAGCTTTTGACAGTTTTCCCTAAATGTTTCTATGCAGTGATAAATGAGGGCACAAAAGAAAGAAGTGAAATTAATAGGAATGATTGAATCTCTAGCTTACAATAAATTCATGGACAGAATCATTCCCAAATGTAGGAACTGCCAAGCCCAGTAGGAGATTATCAAGCTGTTGATTTTTTGACTTAATTTTATAGCAGAAAAGGTTTTTTTTTTCTTCTTCTTCTTTCTTTCATTTTAACACAAAGTACCAGTTCCCCAATTTGTTCATTTTGGTCTAGGTATTTTGCTTACTTTTCAACCTCCTATTAAAAAAATAAAATAAAATTATTCTTCTAGTAAGCAGTAGCATCTAATTAAGGCCTCCAAATGTTATACAGCTTTATGATTCAAGAAATCAACTGGGGCATGAGTAATAGGCTATATGCGACTTGGGATTTTAGTCTAATGGAAACATATGTAAGACAGTGACAAGGGAAATTCTGATTACTCAGTTAGACTTGACAGTAGTTAGCATGGAACATATGTCTAAAGCTGATCTATCTGCTCATTTTATTGTCACTTTAACATTCAAATATTTGAACGCTTAGTACCAAAAAAAATTACTTGGGCCAAATTTGGTTTCAGAGTTCTAAATGTGATAGCTTTTGACAGTTTTCCTTAAATGTTTTCAAGCAGTAAAAGATGAGGCTATAGAAGTACTTCAATCAATAGGCCAATTGAATCTGTTGTTCACAATGAGTTTTCAGAGTCGTTGTCAAAAGTAGAATTATTTGGGGGCTCCTGGGTGCCTCAGTCAGTTAAGCGTCTGACTTTAGGTCAGGTCATGATCTCACAGTCTGTGAGTTCGAGCCCCGCATGGACTCTGGAGCCTTCTTCGGATTCTGTCTCTCTCTCTCTCTCTCTCTCTCTCTCTCTCTCTACCCCTCCTCCGCTCATGCTCTGTCTCTCTCTGTCTCTCAAAAATCAATAAACATTAAAAAAAAAAAGAAAAAATATTTGGTAAGTGTGCATTGTGGAAGACTCAGGTAAACCTTATTCAAATGTTCATTGCTAAAGAATTGTACATTTTTTTTTTCATTGACAAGTCACAAGTCTCCTTCAGTAAGCATAGTCTCTACTAAAATGTTGATATTCTGGATCTACCATTAATTAGCATTTATGCTTATGCATTAGAAATAGTGAACCTGTCAGTTATAGCTGATTTTTGGTAATAATATAAAAAAGGGTTTTTCACAAACCTCTGAATGTTTTAGAATTCATTCTGTGTTCTAAAAATATCTTGGAAGGATAGAAATTCAAGTTGAAAAAGCAATGAATTCTATAGTGAGGATAGTTTTTGGAATCTAACAGCTCTAGACTCATGTGTCTGCTTAAACTCTTTACATGTATGAGGCCATGGAAATATTGCTTATATACCATGATACTTAATTTGTCTCGCAAAGAACACAGGAATTATAATATCAACTTTAAACAGTTATGATGAGGAATAAATATGATTATATGTGTGAAGATCCTAGCAAGTACCTGTCACAAAGCAAAAACTCCAAACTTGTTTTGTTGTTATTGTTATTTATTGTTCTTTTGTGTTACTTTCATTCACCCATCCCTTGAAAGGCTTCTGTTACAACATAGGACTACCCTGCAGCCAATATCTCTGTAATATCCCCACCAAGTGGTCTTTAGCATCAGATACAATTTTGCCAGTATGAGGGAATTTATCCAGTGCATGGAAATTATATTGAAATAGGATATAGTAAAAAGTAATTTCTACATTGGCCAAAATACATATTATCTAGACCAGAGCATGGAGAATAACCTAAAAATGTGCCAGCATTCCCTGACCTTTAACAAATAATTCACTTCACATTTTCAGAATTGGACAGAGGAAGACAAGTCAGCCTTGAGAGGAAGTCCTCTGCATCTAAATGAGTTCATAAAATACTGAGAGCGGGAGTATTTTTTTGATCATATATCAGGGCATTGTAAAAATAACAAAATGGGCTGTATGTAAATATAATGACATATACTTTGTTCTACATTATGGCTGACCATGGCCTCCCAAACAGACAATAAATGCCTCTTGATCAAGCTTTTCAGTTTTCTCCCTTTACATTTGAAGTATATACATTTCTCTTCTTTACTGACAATTTCTCGAAAGTGCAGAGTAGAGATATTGACTTTCATTGAATGGAGTGCTAATCATTACCCATTTTTGGGGTAAATCCAAGGCTATAAATTAGAGCAGGCTATCAGCTGTGGTTGACTTGTAATGCTGAGCTGGGAGATTAAAAACCCACATTCAAAAATAACCTTGAATCTATTGGATAGGAAATAAACCTGGAAATCAAATGAAGGGATAAATCAAATAAATATAAAGCCTGATTAAGAAAGTGATAAAGAGATGGCTAATGAAGGGAAAGAAAAGCTTGATTAACAAAAAAAAAGTTTACAAAGCAATTGCATAGAATTGTTAGTTTTACATCTGTTTCTCAAATAATTTTTCTGTGTCCTAAAAAAACCATACATATATGTATGTATATATGTATATATATACATATATATATACATATATACACACATATATATATATGCACACATATATATATATACACACACACACATACACACACACACACACATATATATATATATAAACATTAAAAATTTTCCCTTTCTCAAAAAATGAAGCTTGTGAGAGAAACATATAAGCAAAGATTACAGTGAAATATATTGTTATAAATTAGATATGAGGAAGCTGATTCAGGAAATAACACTGATCAAACCAGTTATGGTTTCATAAAAGGTAAGGAATTAGAAATGAACATTAAAAGGGTACATCATATACAGAGCAGAGAAGAAGTCATTTTAGAATGAGAGAAGAGCATATACAGTGTTTAGAGGTGTGCTCAGTGAGTAATTTCTATGACCAGGATACAAAGTGCCTGCAGTGGGGTGCCTGGGTAGCTCAGTCAGTTAAGTGACTACCTCTTGATTCCTGCTGAGGTTACGACCTCTTGATTTGTGATATTGAGCCCCAACTCAGACTCCACACTGACAGCATGGAGCCTGCCTAGGATTCTCTCTCTTCCTCTCTCTCTCTCTGCTCTTCCCCCTCTTACAGTCTCTCCCTCTCTCTCTCTCTTTCTCTCTCTCAAAATAAATAAATAAATAAATAAATAAATAAATAAATAAATAAATAAATAACTTTTTGAAGTGCCTGTGGAATAGGGAAGCCTTGGGTTGAAACATTATTTGGAACAGTGTCATATGTAATGGTATATAAATTGCAAGTAAATAAAAGGTTGAAGAAAAGTGCATTAATCAGGATATTTGAGGAAATTTCTAAACGTTGAAATGGTTGAGTATCCTGATTTTGGACGTCTTATCCAGTCTTTTCAAGATGTAGATATGCTGCTTACTTGTCAATAGATAAATGAACAGATAAATTATAAAGATGTAGCCAAGCATGAAAACGAGGAAGAAACAGTTATGTTCAAGTGACAAAAATAGGAAAGGAACCTATAACTTAAAAGTGGGAGTGTTAATGCCCTCATGGGACTGAAATGGAGCCTGTAGATGCTGGCTTGGAATATTATACCCTGCCTGAAGTTGGAGACTGGGAAATAATATTTGCATCTGAAAAATTTGTACAACAGCATGTAGGAGGCACATGAGGCAGTAAGGTATAGTATGGGACATAGCAGGAAATCAAGCAAGAAATCGGTGTCTTTGTCTATAGCACATAAAATTGTATACCCTGAATTTTTACAGGACTTAAAAAAGCAGGAAATCTTAAAGATTGTTATTAAAGTAAAAAGTAAAGGTGCACCTGGGTGGCTCAGTCGGTTGAGCGTCTCTCTCTAGATTTTGTCTCAGGTCATGATCCCACAGTCATGAGATCAAGCCCCACATCGGGATCTACACTGAGCGTACAGCCTGCCTGGGAGTGTCTCTCTCTGTCTCTCTCTGTCTCTGTCTCTGTCTGTCTCTCTTTTTCTCTCTCTCCCCCCTCCTTCCTCTACTCACCTACACATGTGTACACTCTTGAAAGAAGGAAGGAAGGGAGGAAGGAAGGAAGGAAGGAAGGAAGGAACAAGGGAAGGAACAAAGGAAGGAAGGAACAAAGAAAGGAAGGAAGGAAGGAAAAGAAAGAAAGAAGCAAAGTTGAAACTACTACCAAAACAATGAATACTACAGAGCCCAGAAAAAAAATCTGAAATTGAGTACTACACTCCCAACATTCCTTGGATTACCAATATAACCCAGAGATCATATAAGACTTCTGACTGAGGCCATTTATATAAGTAAATGAATAAACACACAAATAGATGAGAGAATAAACACAACAAACTAATATGTGTCCCAAACAATAAAAATAATTAAGCAACAAACTTTATGAAGCATACCCTATAAACTAAGATACTGATAAATTAACATAAATTAACATTTTTGAAAATCTAGATGAAATGGACAATTATGATGAAAAGGATGACCTTGATTTAAGAAGAAATGGAAAACTTGAATTTACCAAAATGACCATAGTATATAAAGTTTATAGCAAAAAAAATTTTTTTTCTTCAGAATAGATATTACACCCATAAAGTTTTAAGTTACATAAAATCTTTAAGTTATATAAATGGTAATTTATGCAATCTAGAGAAATCAAAAGAAGCAACACTATCCAAATGATTCTATGAGACTACTCTAACTGGGGTAGCAAAAAATAAGATAGTAAAAGACAAGTTAAATAAAGGCTAACCTTACTAGTAAAAAGACATACGTGTAAAGGTTCTATGAAAATATTATTAATTTTCCCTAGAAATACACTAAAAACCATGGCAAAGTAGGGTTCATCTCAGAAATACAAAGATGTTGAGAAATTTAAGGAGTTACCCAGGAGATATCAATAATTACCAAGTTTTAAAAACTTGGAGAACATAGAATCTTTTGAAAAAGAGAACTAGAGGGGCACCTGGGTGGCTCAGTAGGTTATAGCATCAGACTTCAGCTCATGTCATGATCTTACGGTTCATGGGTTCGAGCTCCATGGAGGCCTGTGTTGGGCTGCGTGGAGCCTACTTCAGATTCTGTGTCTCCCTCTCTCTCTGCCTCTCACCTACCCATTGTCTGTCTTTCTCTGTCTCTCAATAATGAAAAAACATTAAAAAAATTAAAAAGAGAACTAGAGAAATGAAACATGACTCTGAAACTAGAAATAGCCATGCAAGGATGGAGACTGGTTTGTGGAGAACTTTTCCAAAATCCATAAAGTTGGGTATACTCTTACTCTGCAATGTTGCAATAATATATCAAGTTAACTATTAATTTGTATAATTCTTGTTCACATAGGCAAGGTTCTTCTTTTAACCATTGCTTATAATAACAATAATCTAAAGTTTTATTCATAAGGGAAGAGAAAAACACATTGTGATATTTCACATCATGGCAGATCATGGGGCAGTTAAAAGCAATGAACTTGAAATACATTGATAATTCTCAAAAATGCACTGATAAAATACTAAGTTGGAAACTCATGCATATAGTATTTTAACTATGAATATTTTTTAATACCCCAGACCCTAATATTTTTATAATGGTTTCATATATGTGCTAAATATAAAAACATATAGATTAGAACTGTATGCAAAATACTCACACATGCCTCTGTGTAGTGGAAAGGAATTGAAAAAGAATTGGAGAGTTTTATAAAGAGGAGTGCAATCTTAACCACATTTATTTCTTTACCAAAATGATGCAAATACAATAAAACAATCTAATTCTGGATGGTGCTCACACAACACTATAATTCTGTCTGTAAATTTGATGGCTTAATTTTATCCAAACAAAAACAAAATAGGAAACAAAACCTTGAATATGAATTGCAGGTAGAAATCGATGTAAAGGATTCCATGTTGGGAGTGGTAGCAATGATGCAGGTGAGGACTTGAACCAACCAAATGGTTTGGGATATGTAAATAAGGAGATGATGTGAAAACACTTTGTTGGAGTAAATAAGAAGTGTAGTGGTTGATGGGGTGTAGAGGTTCAGAGGGAATAAGGCAGTTGGATCCATGGTGAGAAAATTGAAAAAAGGTTAAATGAAAGTCCTACTAATACATACAAGGCATCAAATGTTGTCTTTAGACACAAATTACAGTATCCCAGTCTTAGAGTGAAAGAGAACCTTAGGAAAGAATGACCTCAAGTCCTATAGAATATGTGATAGACAAATACGTTAACATAGATGGGGTTCAGGAAGAGGACCAGTTGTATGGAGGAAAGATGTGCATCCAATGTATGAAACATCTGTTTTATGTGTTTATGTGTATAACTGCATATGTATGTGAGAATCTAACAGTCTTTATTCAAGTGAAATGCACATAACATAGAGTTAATCATTTTAAAGTACAAACTTCATTAGCATTTACTGCATTTGCAGTGTTGTGTAGCCATTGCCTCTATCAACTTCCAAAATATTTTCATTACCCCCAAAGAAACCTGAATGTCCATTAAGCAGTCACTCCCTATTTTCTACTCCCCAACCCTAGAAAATCTGCTCTCTGTACCTATGGATTTACCCAATCTAGATATTTCATGTAAATGGAATTATACGGTATTTGACCTTCTATGTCTGGCCTCTTTCATTTAACATACTGTTTTCGAGTATCTTCCAAGTTGGTACATGCCTCAATATTTCATTCCTTTTATGCCTGAAAACCTTGAATGTGTGGATGTGCCATATTTTGTTTATCCATTCATCAGATAATGGACATTTTGAATTGTTTCTATCTTCTAGCTATTGTGAATAGTTCTGCTATAAATATTTGTGTACAAGGTTTTTAGTTCTTCTGGGTATATATCTATAATAGACAGGTGGCCTGTTCTTATTTCCTAACTTCCTGGGAAATCAATTAATGATATTTGTTAAGAGTAACACACTTTATCTATTGGATTTCCTTAGCACCATGCCTCTGGCTAAAGTTTTACTTATAGTAAATTAACCCATAATCTGTGAGTGTTTTTCGAAACAAGGCTAGAATCTGGAATTCTTTCTTCAGGCTGGCCTTTGAATTATGCAAACTGCATATAGATTTTTTAAAGATTGTGCTTAACAAAATTGAGGCCTCTATTTGGTTCTCTCCTTGTCTCTTTCACATACACAGACAGGCATACACATTACACCCTTTCACCCGAAAGCAATGGAATTTGTTCTTTTGTTAATGTAACTAAGAACCCATTCCCAAAACAAAGAATCTGATTAAAATTGAAACTTTCTCTGCCTTACTTGAGATCACAGACAAGTTATCTCAGTAAATTATTTAATTTTTGCCTAGGGGGCACTTCATTGTATTGTCAACATCTGTAAATACCCCATTAGAGCAAATATCTCTGAAGGTGATGCGAATATGTGTTATTCTTTTATTGTTTTAGTCATAAGGTGCCAAATATATTATTTAAATACAATAAACATGGACTGATAATTTATTAAATGAATAATAACTTTCTAACCCTTAGTACAATGTAATCATTTCAGGACTAAACCAATTTTCAGTAATAAAAGCCCTCAGAATAAAACTCAAACCTTTGCCATCAACTCTGACTGACTTACTGCCCAAATCATCAAGTGAAGAAGTAATGTATGCCAACAAATATGCTTTATAGTGTCATTTTAAGATCTCTTACTTCCCTTGCCTTTTTTGTACAGCTTTTACTGTGGACTTAGAACTCTAGCCTTTCCAGTTCATGCTTGAAGTAAATTGATCCTTCCATCCACTGTTTCCTGTTCAACTTGTGAAAAACCTCAATTTTCTCATTTTTCATTCAAGAATGTTGGTATTTTTCAAAATAACTTTTCACATACAAAACAAATAACTAAAGGAAGAAAAGTAACGCTCTCAGAAATGGACACTTTTAAAGAGGGTAGGTTATGGAGGTTTGGAAGGCTTAGAAATTAACTGCACAGGACCCAGGTTGGTTTTTTTGTTTGATTGGGTTTTGGGTTTTTTTTTTGTTTTTTTTTTCATGTAACATTCATTGCGATGGAAATTTTGAATCTACTTTTTTAGATTTTGTGATTGTAACTACCCTTGGGATAATTTCTTGGCCTTGGGAGACTCTTTTACTCCAATAACTGCTTTCAAGTTTGATGTATTCTTAACCGCTCCTAGAAATCACTACCTAGAGGGAATCTCTCTCCAGTTCCTTCTGATAGTTGGCTGTAACAGTCACATGTTAAGGATACCATCACCACTATGGATTCTGCATTCATTCAGACTTCTTAGATGAGGTGGCATTCTCCTTTGGTCAGTTTCTTCCATGGGTTTCCATCCGTGCTGATCTTAATTTTCCTTATATTTCTTTGGTCTCACCTGCTTGCAGATGAGAACTTTTTTTTTTTTTTAATTTTTCACCTATCTGTATTTCCTGTAGTATTTTTTTTTGTTCTGACTGTTTTTAAGCCTTCAAAAAAACTTCAAATTCTACCATTAGGATGCATGAAGAAATTCTCCATCTTCAATCTTTCTGTGTGGAGTTAGTGGATCTCTTCCCTATTCATTTTAATTTGGCTTAGATCCAGCTAAATTCCTGCTGTAGACTGGGTCTCTCCTTATTTCCTATACCCCTTCGTATAATCTTGATAAATGGTGACCATATTTCTGTTTGGGCAGACTTTCCAACTGCAGGGAGAACGCTTGCTTCTTCTACGGAATGGGACTGTATAGTTCCCATGCAAACTGAAACCATGTAAAGAAATATTAATAGTCAATGGGAAAATTGACATTTGCTCCATGATCTTTATTTTTTTTTGTCATAATATTAAAAGCTCTCTTACCGTTAATTATAAATATATAGGGCAATAAAAATAGTAAAATTAATTTAGTATACTACAATATATCATATATAATCTTTTTTTATTTATTTTGAGAGAGAGAGAGAGAGAGAGAGCACGTGTGCACAAGCAGGGGAGGGGCAGAGAGAAGGGGAGAGATAATCCCAAGCAGGCACTACACCATGAGTACAGAGCCTGATGCAGGGCTTGAATCCATAAACTGTGAGATTGTTACCCTAGCCAAAACCAAGAGTCAGACGCTTAACAGACTGAACCAACCAGGTGCTCCAGTATATCATATTTAACACAAAGTACCATATCATATTTAGTGTACTATAGTATAGTATACCGTAATTTAAAAAGTTAGAAACATTGACTCTGGAAATGTTTTACTTCCTTTTGAAAAATCTGCCAAGGATAATTTGAACTGTGCTAGTTCTGTTCTTCTTATAGTACAATTTACAGAATGAAAAGAATACTTTTTAATGCCTTGGTGAGCTATTCTATTCCTCTCTAAGAACGGATAAGCTTCCAACATTTTATCCTTTGCACTTTTAATTTTGAGAGTTCCTTTAGTGGGAAGATTTTTGCTGGTGTCATTTCTTCTGGGACATCTTTATCTTTTCATTACTAACATTTTCTTCACTTACATTGATCAGTTCACCTTCACTAAATTACCCTGCTGCCTTTCTAGAGTGTCCCCAGTGACTGTGGTGTTAACATTCCCATGACCATTTTCTTATAACTCCATTTATATTCTATTTGAATTTCACCTCTGGTGTTATCACTTTTTGTGTGATTTGCTGAATTTCATTTTTATTAGCCAATGCCCTCTTTTAATTATCCAATTTGAGTGAAATATTGTGAGTTCGTCACTGAAAGAAAAGGAGGCGACAAATATATACTTTGCTACCTGTGCACAAATTGAATAATAAATATGAAGTGACTACCAACAGACTTTCAAAGAAGTGATGTGGTTAGTGATCATGATATGCATTTGTTATTTATATAGTGATCTGTGCAATGAAAAGGAAACAACAAAGTTTGTACTTTGTGCACTTATTCATAATTGACATACCATGGGAATTGAAAGTTGAACCATGATGTTGGGGAGCTGGTGTTATTTTACTCATAGTGGTAACCAAAATTTTTGCATATCTGGAATATACCCAGGAAGGACTGCTGGTGTCTGTTTCTTGGTTAAAGTAAGAGATCATGACCTGAGCCGAAATCAAGAGTGAAGCTTAATCAACTGAGCCACACAGGTGCCCCCATTAAGCCTTCTTTTTAAAAACTCTCTTTGTTCCTGGATAGCTGATCTTAAGTACACTCCAGTTTCCTCATTTTAATACTGTCATATAGTAATACCTATACTGAAGGATGATGATAAAGGTTGGAAATACTGATTATCATTCTCCTGGCATGTTTATGGCACTTGGCACATACTTAATAAGTGACAAATCTATCACATTTCTTTTTAAATTTTTTTTAACTTTTATTTATTATTGAGAGACAGAGACAGAGCATGAGCATGGAAAAGACAGAGAGAGAGAGGGAGACACAGAATCCATAGCAGGCTCCAGGCTCTGAGCTGTCACCACAGAGCCTGATGCGGGGCTTGAACCCACAAACTGTGAGATCATGACCTGAGCTGAAGTTGGATGCTTAACCGACTGAGCCACCCGAGCACCCCTCTGTCACATTTCAACTCATCTTTCTCCCATCCTCTTTCTTTCTTATTCTCCCTAATGTTATAATAGTAAACAGTGTATTTAACTCTGTTGTTTTCTCTCAAATAGATTGCTACTGGTCTAAAGTAATAAAAATTCAGTTTAAACATGTTTAACTTAAACATTAAAGCTTTTATTTTCATCCACATAATTGGAAACACAGTGTTCCATTAGGTTTCAAGTCATTGGCACCACATGTCTGCAGTTCTCTATATGTCCGTGCTATATACATGGTTTCTCTTGTCATTGTAAGATGACTGCCAGTAGTCGTAATATGTTTCCTTTGTCACGTCTAGGGGCATATGTTGTGTGGGGAGAGAGAAAATAAGTCTCTTCTGACTTTTTCTTACCTAAGAACAATTTTTTTTGTTTGTTTTTAGATGCTTCTGGTCAACCTCTTCTCATGTCTCAGTGACTTGTGTTAACTTTACTTTTACTGATAATGGAGAAGCAAAGTCTAATTGGGACTCACTTCTGGAGCTAGTTTTAGATAAGTAAGCTGCTGATTCCACTGGTCCCCAAATCACAACAGATCTGCCTTCATCCGATGGCTGCTGCTGCAAATGTCAGAACCATCCCTAGCCATCTTTCCAACCCTGGAGCCAGATTGCCTGTTGCCACCATCCCCTTAACCATACTGCAGCACACATGAAGTAGGGATGGACTGGCTGTTGATGAGGCATCCATCATGCCCATTCTCCCCTACTTCTGAAGCTTAAATTATTTCCCAACATATTACCATAGAGGCAAAAAAGGAAGTTCTCAAACTGCCCAGAATGAAGTCCACCCACATACCCATTACCTAATAATGTCTTTTCTCACTAGTAGAACAGTAATAGTAATATAAATAATAATAGCAAGAATAATATAATGAGACCGGAGGAATGAAGTATTTCACCTTTATCTGAGTCTACATCTTCATCCCTCATTCACCCTCCCTAGCACACACACACACACTCACTCCTCTAAATATGTGTTAAGATTAGTAGCATAATACATATTATAAAATCATTACCTTAAAGAAATTTTAATTTCTGGACCTTTCAAAGCATTGAGGTCACTAAAGAATTATGAAGCAAGAATACCCTTCCTATTTTGATACAGGTTAAATCTTGTAAAAAATATTATAATCACCTAGCAGGGAAAAGACACGCTTGTTAAAAGCTTGTTGCAACTACCATTCAATGCTGTTCATCTTCCTCTTGTTTAACTATAAGTCTTGGCCTTTGTTATTTGGGATAATAAGATCACTTTGGATCAACAATAATTCAAAGAAAGCTTAAATATTTTTTTAAAAGGTTAGTCTAAAGTAACACTCAGAAAACAATTCCTTGCCTACTGTAATTTCTTGCTTGGCTGCACAACAATTTTCTGCCCACAGCTGAACTGGTGGGGAGCTGAGATATTTCTGGGGTGGGTCATACACTTAAGTTCATCTTCTTCTTAAGGTCACTTTTACATTATCCAGAGAACTTTTATTTTCCTTTCTTAATAGGTATTCTTTTAGGCATTTTACTTTCTCTATGTAGTAGATTTTTAAACACACACACACACACACACAGCAGAGAGAAGCCCATGTAATTTTTTTTCCTTTTAAAAATATTTATCTCCACTGTGGACAGTGAAGTTAATGATACTCCTCAGTTCACAACACATTATCATAAAGTATTGCACGTGTAAGATTTCTCCGTTGGTCTATTTTATTTTTCTTTTCATTCCCTACCCTAGTTCATCTACCTCCCTCTCACAGGCCCCCATTCTACACACATTCTACATTTTTTAAATGTTTATTTATTTATTTTGAGGGGGGAGAGGGGCAGAGAGAGAGGGAAAGAGAATCCCAAGTAGTCTCCGTGCAGTCGGTGCAGAGCCCAACGTGGGGCTCAATCTCACCAACTGTGAGATCATGACCGAGTGGAAATCAAGAGTCAGACACTTAGCCAACTGAGCCACCCAGGCACCCACCCCCTTCTGATATTTTTTACCATTCCTTTTTTGCTTTGTCACTTCTTTCATACTACATGATATATTTTGTGCTCTGAAAATGCATGAGTTCCTGGCTTCTGTCTTTTGTGGAGCATCCCATGGAACACATCCCTGCATCTTCTATACACTGCACCATTAGAATGGAAGCATAGGCTGCCTTCACCTCCTCATTTCCACAACCAATACCCCATGGACATCTTCATAATTATCTACATAGAAATATATTCACAGTCACTTTGCATATGACTTAATATATTTAATTTCACTAAGTATGACTAAATGGCTTCCTGGAATTCTGGCACCAGTGTGCTCTAAAATGTAAGCCGCTCTCATGCCAACATTTGCTATTGTATTCTTCTCTACTTTTGCCTTTTTGGTGAATATAAACTACACAAACATGCACTGTGTAAGTGCTGTTTGAAACGTATCTAATGACTGCATCATTTTATGAATTCCATGTTGACTTTCAGTAGTGTGTGTCAATGCTTTCTACCACGTGAAACTGAAAAACAGACTTAACACTGAGCTTTCAAAAGGGCAAGGGAGAAGCATTCAGTGAAGAGAGAAAAAGGCTAAATCTATAAATATCTATTCCCTGTGTCTCTCCCAATTATTTTATATTCAAATTGCCAATTTTATGCCTAGAATCAGGCATCAGTGCCCACATCCAAGGATACAGAGGGGGCCAGTGTTGCTGCTGTCATGCACATCATCTCTGCCAATACTTCTGGCAGAAACATGACTTTTGAACACCAACCAGTGCGATGACCTGCACATGTGGCACTCTTGCCAGCATGGACTGTCACACCACTGTAACAACAGTGCTCATCACCAATGCTCCTGCTGTCAAAGCAGCGTGATCCCCAGGATCCATCCCACTGCCAATGCCAGGCAGTGCATGACTCATGTCTGCTCACCCGTCAGCAGAGCCCATGCTCTAATCACCTGTGACCTAATCACTGTATAACCTGTTGCTCCCCAGAATTCATAGGAAAATATTCTAAATTAGTTTCTAAATCTATGTGTTAATTGTATTTCCCACATTAAGAGACTATTTGAGTATACATTTATAATGTATTTAAAATTAATTTGGTTTTGAGATAAACTTGCTTTCCAAGTCCATGAGTCCCAAGGGATAAGATAATTCCCACCAGGCTCCCTATTTTGTAATAGAACTAATTCTGAAGTTGATAAAGGTCAAGATAGGACTGGTTAACAGAGCAAACAAAACTGTTTCTCAGGATGGGCCTTTGCTATAGAAGGTGGTAAAAATAAGTACTATCAAAGAGATACAGATAAAATTATTCTTCTTCGGAAGGCAGAGACTTTTTAAAATTTTTTTTGTGTTTAGAAAGTAGCAAAAATGTTAATATCTCATAGTTAAATGAAAAACAGTAGTGACTTTTATATAAAATAATAATAATAATAATACACCAAATAAGTCATAAAAATTAAAGCAATGTGACTAATGTTACATATTTATTTGGAATATTAAGGATGAAATGGAAATTAAAAAGGTGATAATAACATAATTAAATAAAACACACTAGACACAAACTTCCAGCTACACTCTTGCCTACCAGTCTCTTAGCAGGTCTCTGAGTTCAGACCTTGCTTTTTGATGCCGTTGAAGCATTTGACTTTGGAAATAGAGACGTTTGTCTAGGATGCTGTTACTCCAGTTTGATTTAATATATAAAATCCTATTAAAAAGGAAATAATCTCAGTCTTCTATTGTTGAGTTAAATTATTTTGATTGTAATGTTACTTAAATATGTATAAACATAAAGCGAAGTGTAAACTCCTAATGTTATAGCTTTTACACAATCATAAAGCTGAAACAAATGTAGATATTAAATACAAGAAAAAAACTACAAAACCAATAAAATTCAAATTAACAACATTTATTTAAAGTGTCAGTTGAGGATTTCTCTGAACTAAATTGCCACTCACTATAGGAATATGCTATTGACTACCGCGATACAGATTCTTTTGTGTCAGCAGTTTCTACTTTCCTGGGCTCTTTGAGGACTCAATTTCCCACCACATTTCTCTATTCACGGGACTGGAAACTTTATTTGTAAAGCATGCTGTGAATCAATTGGCTTTAACTTGGCACAAAGTCATCTTTTACTTATTAAGTTTACTTCTTTTCTTTTCTAATTACCCTAAGACAATTAAAGTCATACTTTTGGTGCCAACATAATTTTAAACACAAACAAAAATGCTGATTCTGAAAGAGTGTGGAGTTGCTTGGTTATAAGTTGGCCATCCAAATAATCTAAGTGTGCTTAGGTTTGTTTATATCATTAAAATAAACACACACACACACACACACACACACACACACACAGCCCTAGTTAAATCTCAAGATTACTGCATGTCGATTTACATAAAAGGCAGAAGGATATACCAAATTTTAATATGCACAAAAAACTAGAGCAGTAGAAGTGAGTGAACATCGGGGAGAGGAAATATTTTAACATAGGAAGTAGAAAATTTTTATTAAAGAGGTCCCATTGTTTTCTGTTCATCACAGAAAAAAATAGTGAGCATCAATCCTGTATTTGCAAATAGTCCTAGAGAAACTGGCATATAAAAATAAATTATTCATTTTGTGTACACTCAAGAAAACTAAACCTAGGTACACAAAATATTAAATATCATATAAGATGGTGATGACTCTAATAGTGGTATGTATGAGCTACATCCAGAAATTAGAATGGGGGCCTTGGTAAGTAATAGTTGATGTGCAGATTTGCTGTACCATATCCCTGGCTCACTGAGATGACTCTTTGGGAAATCATGTTAAGCCTACACCCTAATTTTACATTTGAAGCAGCAAGAGAAAATTTAAAAGCATTGCACCCTCTAACATTCCACTAGTCTATTGCATGTAGAAGTATTTTCAACTTTGTGTGGATTAGAGTACTTTGTACAATGGAAACCAACTCTAGACAATGCTAGCTAAACGAAATTGAGAGGAAGGGTATTACATAGCTCACATTACATAGCTCCAAAATCAAAGATATTGGAGAATAATTCCACCATCACACGGGACAAAAATCAAAGGATCTCTGACTGTACAGAGAGGATTAAAGCATCCCTAACTCTGGTCAGTTCCAACCATCTTCTATCCTTGCCTTGCCTTACTTAATACCATCCTGGGAGAGTTAGTCCAAATTTCCTAACTCAAATCTTAATTCCTCTTCTCCACCTGGAGTTCTGCTAACATAACTGTTTATCTGTTTTATATCTGAGTCTCACATTAGAATGTAATTGAAACAGGGAGGAATCTTCTGTTCAGTTCACTACTGGATCTCCAGTGCCTAGATGTGGAATATAGTTTCAGCTTAGTAAGAATTGGCCAAGTGAACTGATGAGCGATGCTCCATCCTCTAAACTAGGGAAAGAGTGCCTTGACTGACAGTGTTATAAACACTGAGGATCATAGGGGGATGATTCTCCATGGTAAAATCAGCAGGCTGAGACCAGATTTAAAGGAAATTGATGGAGTACAGATAATAAAAGGAGGGGGAAAACAAATGTTTATTAAAAACAACTACAGATAGATGTAGAAGAACAAGACTTTTTTGATAAAATGTACTGCTGGCTTCTGTGTACTTTTTAAGCGTATTTTTCCTTTTCCCCAGCATTAAAGCTGATAGTAAAACAGATGAAAGATTTCAAGTCAATCATGTGATCTTCCATTTTCAAGAAGTTGGAGAATTAGAAAAAAGAAGAGTATTTTTTAAAAGCACATAAAATAAATAGAATAATAAGGAGGACACACAAATAAAAATACAAAAACATAGAGAAAATCAGTGCAAACAAAACCTGACTCTTTAAAAAGACCAATGAGGGGCACCTGGGTGGCTCAGTTGGTTGAGCATCTGACTTTTGATTTTGGCTCAGGTCATGATCACATGGTCATGAAATTGAGCCCTGTATCAGGCTCTGTGCTGGGTGTGGAGCCTGCTTAAGATTCTCTGTCTCCCTCTCTCTCTGCTCCTCCCCCTTCTCAAAAAGAAAAAAAAATACAAATGAAATGGGTGTATCTCTGTCTGGTGGTTAAATCAATGGAACCAAATAGAAAGCCCAGAAATAGACCCACACAAATATAGTCAACTGATCTTTGACGAAGAAGCAAAAACAAATCAAAGGAGAAACAATACTCTTTCAACAAAGATGCTGTAACAATTGGACATTCAGATGTCACTGAATACAATTAGACATAGACAATATTATTTAAAAATTTTAAATGTATCTTAGGCCTAAATATAATATTCAAGGTTGTAAAACATCTAGGAGATAGTATAGGAAAAAAAAGTAGGTGACCATTGGTTTGGTGATGAGTTTTTTGATAAAATACCAAAAGTATAATTTATGAAAGGAAAAATTGAGAAGTTGAATTTCATTAAAAATAAAAACTTTTGCACTGTGAAATACACTGTTGAGACAATGAAGGCAAGACTCAAACTGGGGAATGACATTCACATAATACGTAGAACTCTTAAAACTCAATAGGAAAAAAACAACTCAATTAAAAATGGGCAAAAGATCATCAAAGAAGACATTCAATGACAAATTAACATAAAAAATATGTTCAATATCATATAATATTAGAAAATTGCAAATTAAGAGGCACCTGGGTGGTTCAGTTGGTTAAGTACCCAACTTTGGCTCAGGTCATGATCTTGCAGCCCATGAGTTCAAGCCCCACATCAGGCTCTGTGCTAAAGCTCAGAGCCTGGAGCCTGCCTCAGATTCTATGTCTCCCTCTCTTTGCCCCTCCCCTGCTCAAATTCTGTCTCTTTCTTTCTCTCAAAAATAAACATTAAAAAAAAATTTTTAAAGAAAATTGCAAATTAAAACAACTGTGAGATACTATTCCACACCTATTAGAATGACTGAAATCCCAAACTCTGATAGGTCAAGTTCTGGTGAGAATGTTGAGCAACAGTTACTCTTATTTATTGGTGGTGAAAATGAGAAAAGATACACTTTGGATAGCTCGGAATTCTGTCAGAAAGCTAAACATGGTCTTAGCATATGATCCAGTAGTTGTATCCACCTTGAAATTAGTTGAGAATTATGTCATACAAAAACCTGCACACAAATGTATGTAACAGCTTTGTATATTACTTCCCAAACTTTAAGGAACCAAGATGTCTTTCAGTCGGTGAATAGATAAAAAATAAAGCAAAACAAAAAACAAAAAACAAAAAACACTAAACAAACAAAAAACCTGTGGTACATCCCTAAAATGTAATATTATTTGGCAATGAAAAGAAATGAGCGTTCAAGCTACATAAAGAAGAGGAAACTCAAATTAATATTGCTAAGTGAATGAGGCCAGTTTGAAAAAGTTACATACTATATGAATCCAACCATATTACATACTGGAAAAGCTAACAACTATAGAGAGAGTAAATCATTTAGTGATAGCCAGAGATGTTGGTGGTGGTGGGAATGAATAGGGAGAACAGGACATTTTTACGGTAGTGAAACTACTCTGCGTAATACTGTAATAGTGGATAAATTACATTATGTATTTGTCAAAACCCATGAAACTGTATAACACAGGGTAAACCCTGAATGTAAACTATAGACTTGAGTTAATAATAATGTATCAATATTGGTCTGTCAATTCTGATAAATCTACCACATTAATGCAAGATGTTAATGCAAGGTGTGGAAGGAAAGCAGGTATTTGGGAACTCTATACTACCTGCTCAATTTTTCTGTAGACCTGAAACTGCTTTTTATGAGATAAAGCATAGTAATTAAAACATATCCTGATTGATATTAATCTTCTGAAATAGAGACTAAATTAAAGAAACTAAAGTTACATGGAACTTGGCTAGATACATTAACTTTAATGCTTCAATATTAATTTAGAATATTCAATGAATATTATACTGCTAGAGATTACAGAATTTTGGTTGAAAACCCAGCCTGTCTATTTTTTAGACACTATTGTGTGGGGGCTCCCGGGTGGCTCAGTTGGTTAAGTGTTCAACATTGGCTCAAGTCATGATCTTGCAGTTCATGAGTTTGAACCCCATTTGGGGCTCTGTGCTGACAGCTCAGAGCCTGGAGCCTGCTTCAGATTCTGTGTTCCCCCCTCTCTTTCTGCCCCTCCCCTGCTCGCTCTCTCTCTCTCTCTCTCTCTCAAAACTAAATAAAAACACTAAAAAAAAATTAAAAAAATATATTTTGTGACATTTTGTTCTTTATAGGAATCATATTCTTTATAAGTAAGGCTAGATCTTAGTTTATCTGACTTTGTTCAGTACATTCTTCTCCTCCCTCTGCCATTCCATTGAATAGAAACACCAGATAGCATGCAGTAATCCACTTCAACATAAGGAACATTATCACCTGTCTTTAAACATGTATTGATACAGTTGAGCCTTCTTTATTTGCCTAATCTTATCAAGGTTTGAAATTGCATGATTGGTTAATTTAAGAAAAAAAATATTCTAAGGGAAAGATACATTATCAAGCTTGATAGCATCACCTACCTAATTACAGAGGCTCCCCTGTGGCTTACCTACATTGGTAGTTTAATTACTTCACGGAAAGATAATCCCATGCTCTATTCCTTACAGACCCATTAATGATATGCTACAACAGAATCAGGTATCTATTAAAAGTCCCAGTAGGTAAAGAAGTGATTCCCTGTAATCTTTCAACAGTAAATCTAATGCCAAGCACCCTATCTATGAGAGGTAATTTCTCATATAAATTTCCTACTCAGTTTCAGTGCACCTAGGAAAAAGGAAGTTGGCCATTCTTGAAAAATCATGACCCCTGCCTCACTGACCTTTTTCCAACACTTAATTTGGTATGAGCACCTAAATGCTCAGAAGGTGATAAGTATCACCAACCATCTGAGCATGGGTGACTGATAACACATTGGGATTGCCATTGTTTGCTCTCAGATTAAAGTTGCTGACACCTCTGATGTGGGCCAAGCAATTTTCAAACTGAGGCTAATGGTTCTCTTTTCCCTTTGTTCTCTCTCTGTCTCTAAAAGAAGCATGATTTTGCATTTTTTCGGCAAACTTCCTAACTTTAACTAGCATAGAAATTTCCTTGAAAAGTTGTCATTTAATTAGTTGAAAATCAGACAGGTGATCATACTTCTATTACTTGGGTTCCCAAAATTTTTTTAGGTTGTTAAAGGATATGCAAGGAAACAAAATTAATAACCCATGCAACCAACTAGCATTTTAAAGAACAACTTCAGTACAAGGACACATCTTAAGTTGGAGAAACTTAATCTAACTGCTAGGGACTGTGTCTGTTTCAATCTTTGTATATCATCATCAATAGTAATAAGGCAATTTTATTAGATTAGGAAACTGAGATTCAAAGAACATAGTGTATCTTTTCTGAGTCTTCATTGTTTTGAAGAGAAGAGAGTATGGGTCTAAAGGGAAAAAGAGAGGTCATTTCAGGGGTAATAAGAGATGTTTCGATGCCGTAATCACCCTCAGAATATTTTATTTTCCCACAGTGTCACAAAAATCAATGAAGCCTCTCTCAGAGTTTCAAACCTATTAGCTTTGCTATTCTTGGTTGTGGAGACTAAGCTTCTAATCAGTAGGCATTGCAAGTGTTCCAAGACATTTGAACAGAGGAACACCCTCCTTTTGTATTTTGTGTGTCTGATCAATAAGAAGAGAAAGAGAAATTAGGAAAACAGCAAACAAGAAAGTAGACATACAATTGGACTTCATAATTTGTTAGAAAGCTCCTCAACTTCAAGACCCTCTATGTTATGCAATACATGTACACATACACACATGTATATCCACATATATGCATACATATGTGTGTGTCTTTGTCTCTGTGTGTGCCATGTGTGTGTAAGACACAGTGCTGGTCCACAGAGGATTAAGATCAGAATATGACATAAGCCCTGTTTTCAAGGAGGTAAGAATTTATTAAGGGACATATGCAATTAAACTAAAGTTATAACAAAATACCTAATAGAAGACCTCATGACTTGTTTCAAAAGTAGCACAATGCGATGAATTCTGCCTGAGATGAAGGAAAAGATCTTTGAAAGGAGACATATACGTTAGGTTGAATATCAGAAAGCATTCTCAAATGGGGTATATAGTGACAATAGGGCTGTTGTGAGAAAAGAGTTCTGTGAGTTCTTCTAGTGGATTATCAAATGTGAGGGGCATGATGGAAGCCCCCAGATTTGTAG